>NC_137499.1:10730000-10732500 GCF_041902795.1 Electrophorus electricus | reverse complement strand
AAAGTCCTAAAAACGTCAAGTAAGTCTAAATAAAAATGTTAGTCACACACACACCATTATTATTATTATTATTATTATTATTATATAAACATTTTATACCAATATTATACCAATTACTGGTGTTATTACACTAATAATAATAATAATAATAATAATGTGTCTTTATATTCTTTATTATTATTATTATGGGTTCTGAGCAGCACAGACACACAGATTAAGGTGACAACTCATAGTAACGAATGCTTGACCAAACATCTTTAACATTATGTTTACATTTCATTAATGTACCTGAGACCGCACAAACCGAACACAGGAAGCAGACACTGTGTCCCAGATGAGTGTGAGGCATAAAAGACTCAGCTTTCTACACCAGGATAAGGATTAGCTCTCCGCTAACTCATTTCCATGGTTGGATCTACTCAGCTCTTTCACTGCAAAATCAATTGCTGCTTTCCAAACTGGCTGCTTAAAGCTCATAATTAATGAGGACGAGAGGACGGCGTGGATGTGGATTTGTCTGCTTTGTCTGGTGTCTCTGCTACGGCGTGTAAATGCTTCAGGTTTCTCCCTGTGTCACTGTAGGAGGGTTTGCAGGGACGAAAGAGATTACATACACAGATATTGCGAATGCAATTGTCTGAACATGGGCGGGTGGTTGTTTGAAAATTGACTTTTTGATTATTCAGTTAGTGCAATAATTAAATATTCAGCGCCTTAGGTTCCTGAAGTCACTGAACCGGGAGGGTGTTTAATAGGGCTTGACAGATATATATTAACAGATGTTTTAAATATTGTTTATTTATCTCTACCACCACCAAGATAAGTGAAAACCCTTAATAAACTGTTCAGAAATTACTGCTATTTTTAAATATATAACATAACTGTAAATTACAAAGTGTGGTTAAACGCAGCACTGAGTGTGTGATGTTCAGTGAAATAGGAGGATTTAGGCTGTCAACTTCTGGTCTATTCTAACTGTAGTGGTTTATTTTAACTGTACTGGTTTATTCTAACTGTACTGGTTTACTCTAACTGTACTGGTTTATTCTAACTGTAATGGTTTATTTTAACTGTACTGGTTTATTCTATACTTGTAGTTCTGTGTGTTTCTTAGACCCACCATAGTCAAATCCCACAGTCACATGGAAGCGTAAATCAAATGTGTAAATTACTGAATAAACATTTTTGCTTACACAAATATTTAATGGAATGTATATTAAAACACAAACATATTTGTTACCATTGTAGACATAGAGACCAACTCTGGTGGAAAAATATATTTTAATAAGAGCCATTTTACCAGAGGCGTTTTACTCTAACCCTAACTGTAATCCTAACCCACCACAAATATAATCCTAACCCACCACACAAATATAATCCTAACCCACCACACAAATGTAATCCTAACCCACACAAATATAATCCTAACCCACCACACAAATATGAGATAATTGAGTGGATTATATTTGTGGCAAAATTGTGTCAAACATTCCAGAGTGTTCATCATTAAATGTTTGCTCCTAAATTCATGAACAAGAGTTCATTTTTAGAATGATTCCAAATACACAGACTCAAAGAAATTAAATAAACATGAAAATAGTATATAACATGAACCACACATTGTTTAAATGTGGCAAGGTTATGTTAAATATGTTTTTATGAATAAGAACATAGCTACAGCATCACAGACTACTACAACATCTTAGACACTATAACATCACAGACACTCCAAAATCACAGTTACTACAGCATCACAGACTGCTACAGCATCACAGACACTACAGCATCACAGACACTACAACATCACAGAATACTGCAACGTCACAGACTACTACAGCATCAGACACTGCAACAACACAGACACTACATCATCACAGACTACTACAACATCACAGACACAAATATCACAGACTACTACATCATCACAGACAACTATCACAGACACTACAGCATCAAAGACTACTACATCACAGTTACTACAGCATCACAGACTGCTACCATATCACAGACACTACAGCATCACAGACACTACAGCACCACAGACAACTATCACAGATAATACAGCATCAAAGACACTACAGCATCATAGATACTGCAACATCACAGACACTACGGCATCACAAACTACTACAACATCACAGTTACTACACCATCACAGACTGCTACCATATTACAGACACTACAGCATCACAGATACTACAACATCACAGACACTACAGCATCACAGTTACTACAGCATCACAGACTGCTACCATATCACAGACACTACAGCATCACAGACTACTACAACATCACAGACACTACAGCATCACAGACTGCTACCATATCACAGACACTACAGCATCACAGATACTAAAACATCACAGACACTACAGCATCACAGATTTTGGCAGGAGAGCTCTTTTAACCTGTATCGGTCCCCTGTTTTTTCTCGCATGGAATTTCATTTGTAAAATTTAGTTGTGTGCATTCGCGTGTGTGTGTGTGTGAGAGAGAGAGA
>NC_137499.1:10702500-10725000 GCF_041902795.1 Electrophorus electricus | reverse complement strand
AGCACAAAATCTCAAATAAACCCAAATTTCCATGGCTATATAGTTCCATTTTCTCTCATTTTCATGCATAATTATCCATTGTAAACAAATAATATATAGAAATATTAAGAATTATTTATTTAAACCATTTTTATGTTAAAAAACATGTAGGCTATTGCTATGGATGTAAATAAACAATAACACCTTATCATAAAAACAAATATATAGATATAAATTTATATAGATATAAATATATAGATATATAAATATATAGATATAAATGTGATTCCATTGTCACAGCTGTAAACCATTCCAGGAGCACAACCTGGTTATCAGACCTTGATCTGTTTGGTTTAGGGGCTCAGTCCCCAGTAAGAGCAGGATACAGCGTACAGGCCAAAAATAAATGACATTGTTACCAAGGCTTTACGGTTAAGCCCAGCCGCCGTATTTGAATGGTATTGGTGAATTGTAATCAGGTATTTTATCCAAGCACAGCTCAACTGAGAGGCCCACTGCCCAGCTGGGGGTGGCCTGGCCAATGGAGTGTGTGTGTGTGTGTGTGTGTGTGTGTGCGCGCACGCGTATGTGTGTGTGTGTGTGTGTGTGTGCGCGCATATGTGTGTGTGTGTGTGTGTGTGTGTGTGCGCGCGCACGCGTATGTGTGAGTGTGTGTGTGTGCGTGTGTGCGCGCACGTATGTATGTGTGTGCGCGCACACGTATGTGTGTGTGTGTGTGTGCGCGTGCGTATGTGTGTGTGTGCGCGTGCGTATGTGTGTGTGTGTGTGTGTGTGTGTGTGTGTGTGTGGGTGGGTGTGTGCGTATGTGTGTGTGTGTGTGTGTGTGTGTGTGTGTGTGTGTGTGTGTGTGTGTGTGTGTGCGGGGGGGTCCCTCAGCTTGACTGTGAGTCTCTAAAGCTGTTCCCCCATGTAGTCTTCCACGACACTGAACTCCTCAGAGAGCAGAGGACGCCCGGCTGACTGTGGCGGGACAAAACGAGCAAAGATGCCGACTGGATTCCCTCTGAGGGAAGCGACAGCTTTAACTGCTGCGGATGCTGGTCAGAAATCTTCCTCTGTTCACACTGTTCTTTTAGGTTATGCACAAGTCCACTTTCATCTTAAAACACTTTCAGCTTGAAACACATAATCTGCCAGATACACACCCCTCCCCCTGGTGCAGCTCCGCCCCCTCGACCAGCTCCGCCCCTTCCTCAAACAAAGGGACAGAGCAACCTAGCAGCCACTGAAAGGTGCCACTGTAAACCAAGGGAAGAGTGAGGATTAATGGGGGAGGGGCTAGGCCCTAAACAGGGGGAGGGGCTAGGCCCAAAATGTACACTTAATTGGCTAAAAGTTTGTCTTTTCAATAATTAACACTTTCTGTCTCTTACCTGCAAACTGGCAAAAGAGGTGAAGTTCTGTTCTAGGCTCATTTAGGATGAGCCAGGTTGGTCCATATTTATGTTCTGACCAGCTGAAATCAGAGTTGGTTGGGTTAATTGCCATAAAATTTCCCATCAATTATTTCAGCAACACTGTGAATTTCAATAACAATAAATGTGTAATGACAGAATGTATTACAATAAATTAAACACTCCTTAAAATGAAGTCTCGCATGAGTTTTTAGTTTATAATTACATGATCAGTTATAGTTTTGTTGTTTTTTATCACAAAAATACAATTGATTTATTCATTTAGTTGATAGCACATAATTAAAAGTTTCAGTTCAGAATTAATAAGATATTAATTTCCTTTTGGTTCATTTGATTGTAGATTCAATAATTGTCATTTAAATGACAAATTATTAAAACTTTGGTATGAAATTACTGGACATGAACCAAAAAAAAGCTAAATGCTAATCTTGTAAACTGGTTGGAGGGCCAGGCAAGGTTACACGTAACGAACAGAATCCGTATCTGTTCACCTCCTCCGGGGGGAAAGGGAGTGTCAGGTGTAAGGGATCTGTTACCTGTAATGTCAGAGCTAGACAGTGTTAAAGCACCATCTCAACAAGTGTAATGGAGGGAAGAAATCTGAGAGAGAGGGTCTATGCTCTCCCTCTCCCTCTCTCCTTCCCTCTCTCCCTCTCTCTCTCTCCCTCTCTCTCTCTCTCTCTCTCTCTCTCTCTCTCTCCCTCCCTCTCTCTCCCTCTCTCCCTCCCTCTCTCTCCCTCTCTCCCTCCCTCCCTCCCTCTCTCCTTCCCTCTCTGTCTCTCTCTCCCTCCCTCTCTCTCTCTCTCTCCCTCTCTCTCCCTCTCTCTCTCTCCCTCTCTCTCTCTCTCCCTCCCTCTCTCTCTCTCTCTCTCCCTCTCTCTCTCTCTCCCTCCCTCTCTCTCTCTCCCTCTCTTCCTCCCTCTCTCTCCCTCCCTCTCTCTCTCTCCCTCTCTCTCCCTCCCTCTCTCTCTCTCTCTCCCTCCATCTCTCTCCCTCTCTTCCTCCCTCTCTCTCCCTCTCTCTCCCTCCCTCTCTCTCTCCCTCTCTCCCTCCCTCTCTCTCTCTCTCCCTCTCTCCCTCCCTCTCTCTCTCTCTCTCTCTCTCCCCCTCCCTTCCTCTCTCCCTCCCTCTCTCTTCCTCCCTCTCTCTCTCTCTCTCCCTCCCTCCCTCCCTCTCTCTCTCTCTCTCTCTCTCTCTCTCTCTCTCTCTCTCTCTCTCTCTCTCTCCCTTCCCCTCTCTCCCTGGCCCTGACCGAGGTCTGTATGCAGAGCTGTAACTACTCACCCTGCATCATCACCCTGCATCATCAGCCCAGGGGAATGTTTGTCCTGCACAGCCAGAGATGAGAAGAGACGAGACGAGAGGGCATAGTGCTGCCCACAATCTGTCTCTCCCCATGCAGGGGACACAGGGGCTCAAAGATCTCTGGGTAATATGAGTACCTCACGCTACACAGCACAGAGCAAGAGCGTGTTAGATGGAGGAGGGAGATTTCTGCAGTGCACAGTGCACAGCGTAGTAACACAACAAACAAAGAATAAACAAGTAACAAACAAGTTACCTGACACATTAGGAGGCCCTGGAAACTCCTCCCCCACACCTCAGAAACTCCTCCCCCACAGGCTCAGAGAGTTAATTTTGTCCATCTGTCGGAGGTCTCCCTTAACTCAGATGGACAAGCGTGATCTCTTTGACCAGTAATGACACACGCATGACCCAGAGGAAGGGACATCTCCATCAGAGTGCCGACCGTCGTGGGGACACGACAGGAGCACACACGTCCCTCAGCGTGGCGGTCACAGGAGGCAGGTGCCACTGCAGGACCCTGCAGGGTCACCTTCTCAGCCCACGTCACACGTCACTTCTCCACTCACGGTGCTAACACAGCGCCGCCTTCATCTCAGCGAGGGTCAGTCAGCTTCCCAAACTTATTTTGGCAAGGCGCGTTAATTATCCTGCCAAATGAATGCAGATTACAGTTTAGCTAATTATGAGCGCGCTTTCAATGCTCGGAATATGCAAACTGCCATTCATCGCCTGCACTGATGTACTAATTTACTGCTTTTTAAAAATGTATATTAATATGGATAAAATCTCTTGAAATGTCTCCTTGGGTTGAGGCCCATATAAAAAAATTATACATTCAGAATATCAGTATTCATATTTACAGGCAAGTCACACTAACACTGACTGTAATTTGGAAGCATGTAAAATACAGTCTCAGGAATGATGTCCACATTTGAGCTTTGTGCAAATATTCCCAAAAACAAGAACACGAATTTCACAGTAGACACCCATTAATATATATGTATACATATCATTACATACCCAAATGTCATATCTCAAAAGATAAACATGCTGAAGTATACATATGGATGTTAATATTAATATCTGTCAATATATAAATGTGTGTGTGTGTGTGTGTGTGTGTGTGCCTGATGTCATATCCTCCACCACCCCAGTCACCTGTAACATTGGTCTCTTGTGGGGTTTTTTTGTTGTTGTTGTTGTTTTCTTTTTTTTTGCTATCAGCTCTCAAATACTGACAGAAAGGCCTGGTGAACACCTCCCTTATCTACTACTGAGCACCTCGCTTATCTACTACTAAACACCTCCCTTACCTGCTACTGAGCACCTCGCTTATCTACTACTAAACACCTCCCATATCTACTACTGAGCACCTCGCTTATCTACTACTAAACACCTCCCTTATCTACTACTGAACACCTTGCTTATCTACTACTAAACACCTCCCTTATCTACTACTGAGCACCTCGCTTATCTACTACTAAACACCTCCCTTATCTACTACTGAGCACTTCGCTTATCTACTACTAAACACCTCCCTTATCTACTACTGAACACCTTGCTTATCTACTACTAAACACCTCCCTTATCTACTACTGAGCACCTCGCTTATCTACTACTAAATACCTCCCTTATCTACTACTGATCACCTTGCTTATCTACTACTAAACACCTCCCTTATCTACTACTGAGCACCTCGCTTATCTACTACTAAACACCTCCCTTATCTACTACTGAGCACCTCGCTTATCTACTACTAAACACCTCCCTTATCTACTACTGAACACCTTGCTTATCTACTACTGAACACCTCGCTTATCTACTGATAAACACCTCCCTTATCTACTACTAAACACCTCCCTTATCTACTGATAAACACCTCCCTTATCTACTGCTATGAAATCCCCTTGTGGGGTCAAACCCTTTTACGATACTTGTAAACAGTGCCTTGTTTAGGGTTGGAGTGATGAGTTGTGTGTCTCACGTTAGTCCCATGTATGCCGAGTCCTTGTATGGTTCTGTCTGTTTTTCAGGAACCTGACCAGAGTTGTTGAGAAAGTAGAAATTGAGTTGTTTGTAGAGGTGGAGCAGAGCAGATTGGATTGGCCCCCTGCCATGTCATTAAGAATGATCGGTGTCTGTTTTTAGCTTATTATTCAACAATACAATGTCATTTGAGTCGTTTTCATTTCTATACAAGTAGTCACAGCATCTGTTATTATGCAGGTTTATATACAGCGTTTGCTGGTATTCATAAGTGCTATTCTAGCCATCATTTCCTTTGTGCGAGCACTGACGAGGTTGCACAGCTCCTAGTAACCCGTCTGAGCCCAGTCAGGTCCCGTCTATCAGCCTGGGCTCTGCTACTGTTAACCTGTAGGCCACAACTCTGCACAGTACCTCACGCTTAACACTGATCCATGATGGGGATGGCAGTCTTCTGTCTACTGTCTTCTATCTACTGTGTTTTGTCTTCTGTCTTCAGTCTTCTGCCTTCCTTTTGGTGGCAGGAGGCTTCACCTCCCCTCAGCTCCTCCAACAGGCACCTGGAACACGCCTCCGCACAGGGAGCAAGCCTTTGGAGCACTGCAGCATGCCGTGCCATCCCACCCGTCTGAACGGAGCTTCCAGTCCCGTGTGCTGGGCTCCTCTAGCTGTTGGAAGGGTAGCAGACGTGCCAACCATGCCCGGAGTAGGGCAGCACAGATCTCCTCACAGCAGACATTGCACAAAAAAACGCAAAACAAGCAAAAGAAAACAAAATTAGAGAAAAAAAGCACAAAGGGAGGTTCTGTATTTCCATATGGAAAGATCACAGACAGCCCCTGGGCTTGGCTCTGATTAGCAATTGCTTAACCAGAAGAGAGGAAGAGACAGAACAGTAGATGCACTTATAGAAAAAGTGCTGGCATCCCGCCGTGTGGGGGGGACAGAATGGATACCGGGGAGCCCGGAGCGGTCTGGTGACATTACAGTAAAACCCCAGCCTGCCCAAGGTGAGGGGGTGTGCTTCACAACACGTGTTTGCTTCCTGTGGCATTCACACAGCTCCGGAGCCCACCGTGGTCGGCCCGCCCCCTCGCCCGGGACGTGGGACGTACAACTCCGCTCAGACGACCAGGTTCTCACGCCGCCAAGCAAGCGAATCAACCTTTATAATTCAATGTGACGGGATGACATGGAAAATGAGTGGAAAATGTTACACTTCTGTGAATTTTTATGTCATGTTGCTGTATGTGGGCTTTGTTGTCCTGGCGGTCCGTTGCCGAAGGCGGGGGTACGCTTCTCTTCTGACCCCTCACACGCATCGCCCTTCGCCCTGCTGAACTTACTGATTAATTCTGGACGCTAATTAGCCGCCCAAAGCGACTGTGCCCGTATTCCGGGGAAAACACGTCTGTGTTTCAAGGAAAACCTGGGCGTCCGAGGAGGAAGGACAACCCTGAGGAGATGGACGTGCTCCTGTCCAAAATGACATTATAGGAGCAAACTGACTCTCTTGTCCCTCTCTCTCTCTCCCTCTCTCTCTCCCTCCCTCCTCTCCCTCTCTCTCTCTCTCTCTCTCTCTCTCTCTCAGGATGTTCAGATAAGGGAACTCCTCAACCTTTTAATCAGTGGTTGGTAAGGACCCTCGTATTAGTCTAATTTAATTCTCATTCACACTGACAAAGACCGGGCAGCAGAGCCTGCTACCCCTGTGCCTACTGTGTGCCAGGGCCGTGCCAGGGTCGTGCCGGGGTCGTGCCAGGGCCGCAGGCAGCAGGCAGTAATTGGCAGCACTTTAACTTCCAGGAAAATTGGCAGGTGACAGACAGGAGAGGAGGATGGAATTTGGCTGTGAGGGTCAGGAATGCAGGCAGAAACGTGACTTGTTTTCAGAATCAGATGGAATTTCGCTAATTGGGTTTGTCAGGGCAACATCCACAACATTCAGGCCTACAGACAACATGACATTTAGATGAGCCAGGGCACAGACACAGGTAAGCCCCAGCAGACAGGTAACTGACACAGGTGAGATCCAGCAGACAGGTAACTGACACAGGTGAGATCCAGCAGATAGGTGACTGCACACAGGTGAGTCCCAGCAGACAGGTAACTGACACAGGTGAGATCCAGCAGATAGGTGACTGCACACATGTAAGCCCCAGCTGACAGGTAACTGACACAGGTGAGATCCAGCAGATAGGTGACTGCACACAGGTGAGTCCCAGCAGACAGGTAACTGACACAGGTAAGATCCAGCAGATAGGTGACTGCACACAGGTGAGTCCCAGCAGACAGGTAACTGACACAGGTGAGATCCAGCAGATAGGTAACTGCACACAGGTGAGTCCCAGCAGACAGGTAACTGACACAGGTAAGATCCAGCAGATAGGTGACTGCACACAGGTGAGTCCCAGCAGACAGGTAACTGACACAGGTGAGATCCAGCAGATAGGTGACTGCACACATGTAAGCCCCAGCAGACAGGTAACTGACACAGGTGAGATCCAGCAGACAGGTAACTGACACAGGTGAGATCCAGCAGATAGGTGACTGCACACATGTAAGCCCCAGCAGACAGGTAACTGACACAGGTGAGATCCAGCAGACAGGTAACTGACACAGGTGAGATCCAGCAGATAGGTGACTGCACACAGGTGAGTCCCAGCAGACAGGTAACTGACACAGGTGAGATCCAGCAGACAGGTAACTGACACAGGTGAGATCCAGCAGACAGGTAACTGACACAGGTGAGATCCAGCAGACAGGTAACTGACACAGGTGAGTCCCAGCAGACAGGTGACTGTACACCGTGACCACAAGGCCTTCCACCACACCACAACACAAGCTCCCTGAAAGAGAGTGCCACAGCCCCCCAGTCATGTACACATCAGAATCAGACTCCAGTCATGTACGCTTCGTAATGCCAAGGCCCCCAAGCTTACAAACAACAGATCTACTGCTGATGAAACATCCTACTGAATACACACAGTGTTTTAGTCAAAACAATACACTACAACACACTAAAACAATACAGGATATAAGAATGAACAGGTAGTGAACAATAGTGTTCATTTTCAGTATGTACGCATACGCAAGCTGAGGTTTCAAACACTTGAGATACTGAGATAATGAAATGCTAAGTGTCTGCTCACAACATGGAGCGACACAGAACAACACAGAACGACATAGAACAACACAGTACAGCACGGTACGACACATAACAACACGGAACGACACGGAACAACACAGTACAGCACGGTACGACACATAACAACACGGAACGACACGGAACAACACAGTACAGCACGGTACAACACATAACGACACGGAACGACACGGAACAACATGGCCACACAATGCAGCTCCACTCAGCAGCCAACTAACTGCACGTCTCATCTCATGTGGTGGCGTGCGGTACAGACATGTATGCCTCCAGGACTGCTGGAGCCATGTCACTGAGCAGGGACATACGTCTGGGCCACGTTACCTCTGCTTGGGGGGGGTTGTTAAAAGCCTGAAGTAATAGCTCCCACACACCCCCCCCTCCCTCCTGTAAAACAGACAATCCGCCTTGTTGTGCTTGGGCGGGGTGGGAGGTGGGCAGAGATCCAGGAGTGGACATGCAGTGGCAAGGTAACTGGGATATTCAGGCAGGGCATCTCATTTCGGGCCACAGAGGGAGGAGGTCGCCAGGGTGACCATCAGACCCCCCCACCCCACCCCGCTCGTCATCACGCCGACACGGCAGGGTCCAGCAGGCCAGGCCAAGCGTCGGCAGGGGCCCGATCAGAAGGTTTAAGTAACCAATGAGATCAATTAAGAGTGGAGGAGAGGCACCTGGGCTGGGGTTGGGTTGCACTCCACCGATCCTGCTGCCTTTGTGTTCTGAAGGATCCTGTTCACGGCCTCGTCACGTCCAAGGCCAACAATGAGCAAGATTGTTCCTTGATGCAGGGACGGGTGCAGAGAGGTTGCCTCTTCCTGGATGCGTAACCCCACCCCCCAACCCCGCGGGGGGGGGGGGGGAACAGCGGGGCAGGCTCAGGCGTGGCTGTTCCAGTCACCTTCCCCCCTCTGCTGGACCCATCTCAGCTCTTCAGGTTCCCAGCGAGCTTAATTTGTAGCAAATTTGTAACCCCAGCTCCCTGTAATTGAAGCAAAGTGGGACAAACAAGGGACTGATTGAGAGGAGTCACAGCACCTTTGGGGCTTTTCTGAAAGAGACAGAGAAAGACAGAGTGAGAGGGAGAAAGAGAAAAAGAGACAAAAAGAGAGACAGTCACTTGCTGACCTGTACCCCCTGTATCCTGCTCACTGACCTGAGAACCCAACACTGGCAGAACACAGAGATGCATAGATAACCCTGTGCTCAAATGTACGACCAGAGCAGATCGAAAACCAAGCCATGTCACCAGACTCTGTGCCACGGCTGCACTCTACGTTATACGCCTGTTTAAAGGAGATGCGTAACCAGTAGAGTGGGGAAACATCTGACATCCTCCTTCCCCATTCTGTCTAAAAGTACCTAGCGTATCAGTTAGCAGAATGCTCCAAGGACAGAGAAGCCATGGAGAGCCAGAGGAAGGTTTGAACAGTAAATGCTAATTTATGGAGGGTGTGTGCAGTTGGACTCCAGCTTCCCAAAGCAAAACAAGTGACAGCCCAGCATACAGCAGATTCTCAGGTGGCAGTCTGAGCCTCCATGTCAAAACAAAGTGGCTGATTTAACAAAAGGCTGAGCAGTATGTTGGAGCAGTGGAATAGTCTACAATTACAGTTTTCTTTTACCAGATAAAGTCACAAGGCATGGAAGCTGAGGCTAGGCTGAAATAACTGTGGCTGAATGTACAATTCTAAAGGCAGAATGTATAGTTCTGAGGGCTGAATGTACAGTTATAAGGGCAGAATGTACAGTTATAAGGGCAGAATGTACAGTTATAAGGGCTGATGGCTGTGACACCTGGGTGAGTGTGATGGCTTTTTCTCTTCTTGCTTTGACAGTGCTGTTTGCTATAACCTTGTAATCATCCCACCTGACAGTCTAGCATTACCTGTGGTGTCAAGCCAGCAGGGTCTGGGCCACTGTCAGCAAGCACGGTGAGTTATTGATGGTGTGCTGTTCTGTTGTCTTCGGGACTGATTTGTTTTCAAGAACTGTGATTTACATTTGAGTTGGATGAAAGCTTGGAATGCGCCGCTGCGGTGAAGTGGTCCAATGAGATGTCTGCTCCCCACACATCCCGCCCCCATGTCAAACAGCGCGTTCTCTGTCCTCTGGAGAGGACAACAGTGACAATTAAAAGCAAGCGTGGCGGTGGCTCTCTAACAACTGGACATCAGCCCACTAAACAGGTCTGGTACTGAGGAGAGGAGAGGAGGAGAGAGAGGAGAGGTGAAGAGAGGGGAGGAGAGGAGAGGGGAGGAGAGGAGAAGAGAGGAGAGGGGAGGAGAGAGGGGAGGAGAGGAGAAGAGAGGAGAGGAGAAGAGAGTGGGGAGGAGAGGAGAAGAGAGGAGAGGAGAGGGGAGGAGGATGCAGCCAGATGCATCATACAGTTTGGCCTCATCACCAGGCATTACCACTGCCTCTCATTGGAATATTACGCAAGCAGTGTTATTTCAGATGAAAGGAGAGATGGTGAATGACATGCAAATGGAAGGCATTTGGCAGCAGGTAAAAAGAACACAGAGACCGGCCTCTTACAAAACACAGGGACCGGCCTCTTACAAAACACAGAGACCGGCCTCTTACAAAACACAGAGACCGGCCTCTTACAAAACACAGAGACCGGCCTCTTACAAAACACAGGGACCGGCCTCTTACAAAACACAGAGACCGGCCTCTTACAAAACACAGAGACCGGCCTCTTACAAAACACAGGGACCGGCCTCTTACAAAACACAGGGACCGGCCTCTTACAAAACACAGAGACCGGCCTCTTACAAAACACAGGGACCGGCCTCTTACAAAACACAGGGACCGGCCTCTTACAAAACACAGGGACCGGCCTCTTACAAAACACAGAGACCGGCCTCTTACAAAACACAGGGACCGGCCTCTTACAAAACACAGAGACCGGCCTCTTACAAAACACAGAGACTGCCCGCTGCCCTGCTGGTCAGGGCATTCAGACCAAGCTACATTAAATATTCTAGATGATAGTAGAAATATAGTAGAAGTAAATAAAATAATTAAGTAAATTACAGCAGATTATTAAACCTTTTTAAATATTTATATTAACCCATAAACCTATTTGCATTAAATATTGATGTAACCTTTGCTTTTGTCACTTTTTCATCATTTCTCATATTTTAACAGTGATCATATTTTAACAGTCTCTGGCAGAGCTGAAAGGTGCTTGTGTATTTGATCTTTTTGATGCGTCTGTATGAGAAACCAGAGGATCTGTTGTGTTTATTTCACAATCTGCCATCGCCCACTTTTTAACGTCCTGTCTATTTACTAAAGCAGTCAGACCAGCTGCAGATGGAATACTAGACTATCATACAATGTCTTTCCTTTTATGGTTAGTATGAAGTGAATAACCTAAAATATTACAGACTTTAAGAGCGCCTGTATGAACCTGTTATTTCTGATTACAAAAACACACTACTGGGCTGAACTTTACAGACAGTAGATGGATTCATTTCAAGAACAAAATATGCCAGCTACAACCTAGAAAACAGAGGTGACTCCTATAATTCAGTCACTGAGCATTTCAAGAGGAATTGTACTGAATTGTAGTGAATTGTACTGAATTGTACTGAAATTTAGCATAAGCCTGTCTTTCCTTCCATCAGACAGTCTGTCTGAGATCCCGCGCGTCCCAGGGCTGGGGGCACCATCCTCAACTAGCCCGAACCTCTGATGTAAATCATTAATCTGATAATTATTCATTATCATTTTACAGCTACACAAATACCAAGAAAAATATCATTGGAAATGAAAGGAGTAATAACAAGCAAAATTTTCAGAAATTCTCTTAGTCTACGGCAATTTCCATTATAATTTGAAATGAAGGGAGAACAGCTCTTATTACACTTGGATGGTGTACAGTCCCTGTTTATGAAGAACGTTGGTGAGTAGTGAGTTGACAAATATTTGCTTATTTTGTTGATTTGGAGATTAACTCTGTTTCTAAAGTGACTATATGGGCTTTACTTTTCACTTTTTGCTACACTGAGCAGTTACTCTGTATGTAAACTGTACTTGAAGTGTTTTAAGTGTTCTTGAGACTAAACGTCTGGCCATAAAAGTGACTTCCATCAGTAACATCTTATATACACGGTATAACAGCTAATAAAGTTAGCATAACAATGTCCTCAACCAATAATACCACCGCAGCCTAAGGAGCAGTACATAAACAGACAGACAAACAAACAGATCGATAGATAAAAATCTACACAATACATTGTATATTTCTTGTAGATTAGGACTGTTTTAAAGTTCTTGATCACATCTTAACTTGAAAAGCGTTTCCGGAGAATAACATATTTTATTTTGAGAGTAGTAAACTTGCATCCTCCGAACTGAGCGTGCAAGGTGGAGGAATACCGAGCTCACGTGGGTTGTTCGTATGAAGGAGTAGGCAGCGCGTGGGGGGGTTGTAACTCACCCTTATCTTTTAGCGCCATCTAGTGGACCTAGAAGTCTCTAGTAGTCTTCAGCAGCTGTAATCTACAATAGTGAGTCAGTCAAAAACATTTCGGCAATTCGGCAACAACTGTTTGGATCGTTGCTGGTTGTAGTTTCCTCCAGGTCTGCCTGCGTGAGACTCGGTCCTCGAGCTCCTGCATCCCAGCATTGCTGTTAACTAGACACCCACGCGCGTAAACGCCCAGTGTTTGCTCTCGTCGCCTGCATGTCAACATCACGCTGCCAGTTTCGTGTTGATTAAGAATAACAAGGTTTAGGAAAATGAGACCCAGAGCTCGCGTGGAGGGGCAGATGTGGGAGCGCGGCCGCTGCTTGTGATGTCTGCGAATTGAGCTTTTGTCACGCGGCTGCAGAGGAGGCGCTTCAAACACGCGCATTATAGCGACATTGTTTCATTAGCAGTCGCGGAGGCTTTGATGTTCCGCACCTGTAGCTTTGATAGTGCGCGCGGGTGAACCAAACCCACTGGAGAGTCTACTCATGTGGGCTTCGTATTATCAGCGACCCATGACAGGATGCGCCTCTCAGTATACAATAATCCGAGAGAATACACCTCTCCTCCGGGCAAACATCTTGACTGCACTTTAAAAATATTTCAATCGGTAAGATATGGGTCTATCACAAAAAAAAAAAAAAAAAAAAAAAAAAAAAGTATAAATGCAAGATTGTCCAACACAATGAGTTTTGCGTATCTTTAGAGAGTTCATTAAAGTAATGGATAAGAACAATTTGTGTAAATCGGTGAGCCAGACCGAGTGTGTTTCAGTGACGTCTCGGCGTATATTAGCGCTGACGCAAATTCAAAGCTTCGCCCCAGTATTCTCCTAACTCTCGCGGCCCCGTGTCTTTCAGCTTTTGTTCAGGGAAATCAAACATCGAGCTTCACTGAAGAGGAGCGTGACCTTAAATAAAGTACAAATCAATGACTCGCCGTGACACCCTGCGATGGAAACCAGCGATGGAGTTTGAGTACTAATCTGGGTGAGGAGATGTGTATGTGTGTTCTATTCAGCACCCTCAGGCACAGTAAAGCCACTAATTTGCACATCTACACTAGTGACATTGATGAGCTTTAGTAACAGCTAGCCAGACCGTATCTCTACCACATGTTTAATGTGTCATTCAACATCTGTATCAGTACACAACTGTACCAACAACAGTATCACTGGATATCTTCAATAGCAGAACAGTCACTGCGTAGATTTAAGTGTGGATGATGAGAGTCATGTCTCTGTAGACTTATCGCAGTGTCACTCCATTACTGCACTTCTAGAGTGCTATCACAGAGTCTCTACCACAAAACATCTGTACTAGTAACATATTTAGAGCAGTATCTCCACACAATTACAGCAGTGTCACTGTACAGAAAGGGTCATATCACTGTACTGTGTAAATGCAGTGTGTACTGTGTATATACCATGTTAATAGTGTGTACCATATATATACTGTCTAAATACGGTGTGTACCATGTATATACTATGTAAATACAATGTGTATCGTGTATATACCATGTTAATAGTGTGCACCATATATATATACTGTGTAAATACGGTGTGTACCGTGTATATACCATGTAAATACGGTGTGTATCGTGTATATACCCTGTAAATACGATTATCGTGTATATACCGCGTAAATATGATGTGTACCATGTATATACCGTGTAAATAGTGTGTACCATATATATATATACAGTGTAAATACGGTGTGTACCGTGTATATACCATGTAAATACGGTGTGTATCGTGTATATACCGTGTAAATACGGTGTGTATCGTGTATATGTATCGTGTGTATACAGTGAAAATACGGTGTGTACCATGTATATACCATGTAAATACGGTGTGTATCGTGTATATACCATGTAAATACGGTGTGTATCGTGTATATGTATCATGTGTATACAGTGTAAATATGGTGTGTATCGTGTATATACCGTGTAACTACGGTGTGTATTGTGTATATACCCTGTAAATACAGTGTGTACCGTGTATATACTATGTAAATACGGTGTGTATCGTGTATATACTGTGTAAATACGGTGTGTATCGTGTATATACTGTGTAAATACAGTGTGTATCCTGTATATGTATCATGGATATACCATGTAAATACGGTGTATATCGTGGATATACCGTGTAAATATGGTATTGTGTATATACCGTGTAAATACGGTGTGTACCGTGTATATACCATGTAAATATGGTGTGTATCCTGTATATACCATGTAAATATGGTATGTACCGTGTATATACCTTGTAAATACAGTGTGTACCATGTATATACCGTGTTAATAGTGTGTACCATATATATACCTTGTAAATACGGTGTGTATCGTGTATATACTGTGTAAATACAGTGTGTACTGTGTATATACTGTGTAAATACAGTGTGTACCATGTATATACTTTATTATTAGTGTGTACCATATATATACCGTGTAAATACGGTCTTCACTGTGTATATGTATCATGTATATACCGTGTAAATATGGTGTGTATCGTGTATATACCGTGTAAACACAGTGTGTATCATGTATATACTGTGTAAATACGGTGTGTACCATGTATATACCGTGTAAAAACAGTGTGTACCATGTATAGACCAAGTAAATACAGTGTGTACCATGTATATACCGTGTAAATACAGCATGTACTGTGTATATACTGTGTTAATAGTGTGTACCATATATATATATATATACACCATGTAAATACGGTATGTATCGTGTATATACCGTGTAAATACCGTGTAAATACGGTGTGTATCGTGCATATGTATCGTGTACATACCGTGTAAATATGGTGTGTATCGTGTATATACCGTGTAAATAGTGTGTACCGTGTATATACTGTGTTAATACAGTGTGTACCGTGTATATACCGTGTAAATACGGTGTGTATCGTGTATATACCGTGTAAATACGGTGTGTACCGTGTATATACCGTGTAAATACGGTGTGTACCGTGTATATACCATGTAAATATGGTGTGTACCATGTAGATACCCTGTAAATACGGTGTGTACCATGTATATACTGTGTAAATACGGTGTGTACTGTGTATATACCATGTAAATATGGTGTGTACCGTGTATATACCTTGTAAATACAGTGTGTACCATGTATATACCGTGTTAATAGTGTGTACCATATATATACCTTGTAAATACGGTGTGTACCGTGTATATACCCTGTAAATATGGTGTGTATCATGTATATACCGTGTAAATACGGTGTGTATCGTGTATATACTGTGTAAATACAGTGTGTACTGTGTATATACTGTGTAAATACAGTGTGTACTATGTATATACTGTATTAATAGTGTGTACCATATATATACCTTGTAAATACAGTCTGTACTGTATATATGTATCATGTATATACTGTGTAAATACGGTGTGTATCGTGCATATGTATCGTGTATATACCGTGTAAATATGGTGTGTATCGTGTATATACCGTGTAAATACAGTGTGTACCGTGTATATACTGTGTTAATACAGTGTGTACCATGTATATACTGTGTAAATACGGTGTGTATCGTGTATATACCGTGTAAATACGGTGTGTACCGTGTATATACCGTGTAAATACGGTGTGTACCATGTATATACTGTGTAAATATGGTGTGTACCGTGTATATACCATGTAAATATGGTGTGTACCATGTAGATACCCTGTAAATACGGTGTGTACCATGTATATACTGTGTAAATACGGTGTGTACCGTGTATATACCATGTAAATATGGTGTGTACCGTATATATACCTTGCAAATACAGTGTGTACCATGTATATACCGTGTTAATAGTGTGTACCATATATATACCTTGTAAATACGGTGTGTACCGTGTATATACCCTGTAAATATGGTGTGTATCATGTATATACCATGTAAATACGGTGTGTATCGTTTATATACTGTGTAAATACAGTGTGTACTGTGTATATACTGTGTAAATACAGTGTGTACTATGTATATACTGTATTAATAGTGTGTACCATATATATACCTTGTAAATACAGTCTGTACCGTATATATGTATCATGTATATACTGTGTAAATACGGTGTGTATCGTGTATATACCGTGTAAATACAGTGTGTACCGTGTATATACCGTGTAAATACGGTGTGTACCGTGTATATACCATGTAAATACGGTGTGTACCGTGTATATACCGTGTAAATACGGTGTGTACCATGTATATACTGTGTAAATATGGTGCGTACCGTGTATATACCATGTAAATATGGTGTGTACCATGTAGATACCCTGTAAATACGGTGTGTACCATGTATACACTGTGTAAATACGGTGTGTACCATGTATATACCGTGTAAATATGGTGTGTACCATGTATATACCCTGTAAATACGGTGTGTACCATGTATATACCGTGTAAATACAGTGTGTACCATGTATATACCGTGTAAATACGGTGTGTACCATGTATATACCCTGTAAATACGGTGTGTATCGTCGTGGAGTGTTAAAACATTGAAAGTGTGTCATGAGGGCGCCTATCATCATCACCACCCAGATGCCTGACTGCACCCACACTCTCCTCTCTCACCTCCTCTCTCCTCTCTCCTCTCCTCTCTTCTCCTCTCCTCACCTCCTCTGTCCTCTCCTCACCTCCTCTCTCCTCTCTCACCTCCCCTCTCTCCCGTCTCCTCTCACCTCTCCCCTCTCTATGGTGATGAAACTTCAGAGCCTCATTCCTGCTAACCCAGTCTGTGTAATCACACCCCCATTAGCTGCCCCTGTTGGTGTTTCTTCCGAACGCATCCCTGTCCTCGCCTGTCCTCGCCTGTCCCCGCCTGTGCTTGCCTGTCCCCGCCTGTCCCTGCCTGTCCTCGCCTGTACTTGCCTGTCCCCGCCTGTGCTTGCCTGTCCCCACCTGTCCCTGCCTGTCCTCGCCTGTCCCCGCCTGTCCTCGCCTGTGCTCGCCTGTGCTCGCCTGTCCCCGGCTGTGCTTGCCTGTCCCCGCCTGTGCTCGCCTGTGCTCGCCTGTCCCCGCCTGTCCTCGCCTGTGCTCGCCTGTCCCCGCCTGTCCTCGCCTGTGCTCGCCTGTCCCCGCCTGTCTTCACCTGTGCTTGCCTGTCCCCACCTGTCCCCGCCACGCTGCCTAAAGAGCTGTCACCTGTCGCTGTGGTGTTACGCCGAGCCAAAAAGAGCACTTCCCACCATGGAGATGATATTCATGGAGCTTTGCTAAGCATGGAGTCCTGATTTTGGCCCCACACTGAGCACAGGTTGGTTTATTAGGGATTTGGTGCTATAAAGGAACTGCAAAATTGAGATTACCACCAGTAGGACGGAGGCTCTGATTGGTCCCTGCCTGACCAATCCCGGATTTGCCGTTAAGTCTCTCACCAGACTTATGGGCTCTTGACTCAATGCCTCCACGCTGAGAGCTTCTGTTTGACACACTCAAAGCACGTGGGGGTCCAGACAACTCTGACAGACCCGACACAGCAACAACAAAAAAAAAAAGGGAAGAAAAAGCATGATTTTGTTCTAGAGCGAATGCCAGCAGTCACCTTCTGGAAGTTTCCATTAACTGTTTGGGTACAACAAACATCTTACCAATGATGGACAAAAGAAGGTATTTAAGGAAAAGTGTTGTTTTAGTTGACAATCCTACGTATGTATGTAAAATATGAGTTAATAACAATGGTTTTTGCTATGAGATTCAGCATAAATCTGGTCGTCACTCTGTAGAAAGGTAGAGGTTACATACCTCCCTGTGATATGTGCCCCTGGTGTTTGTCACGCTGCATCTCTGTTTCTGATGGTAGCAGTAGCACCTCATAAAAAACCTCCAACCTCCAGAGGTGAAAGAACTCCTGGCGGGGACGAAAAGAGTGTCTCCATGTTCTCTGAATGGGCTACGCAGATGTGCCCTGGATGCCAGCCTCAAACAGCACTGTGCACAGGCAGCAGGCCTCAAATCTGTCTGAAAATCAGAACGTACAAAAAACATAGTTATATTAAAATAATATGCAAACGTGGGATGCTGAAGGCAGCCACGCAGTCGTTTGGCTTTGGGCTGAGAGTTGTCATTTGTGTGCAGACAGTGGGAAATGAAGCAGGAACGGTTTCGCATTGATTTGACCATGAATATGTATTCCACACGAGCATCACTAATGACTTGTAAATTCCAGTTATGTTGAATTTCAAATATCTGTCGCCACTGCTGTAATAATGTGTACAATGGAAAGTTTCTGTGAAGTTTCAGACTGCATAAGTATGTCAGAGGTAATGATGGTAAACAGATATACATGACAAAATTAATGTAGTACAGCTTTTGCAAAGTAGTGGATATTTATTGTGAGCTGTTCTTTTTCACCAAGCCAAGAAAACTAGGGGTGTTTAAGTTCTGTTTTAGTTTTTACTGAAACAAGGGTGAGTGAGGGTGATGTGTGAGGGTGAGAGTGAGTGAGGGTGAGAGTGAGTGAGGGTGATGTGTGAGGGTGAGAGTGAGTGAGGGTGAATGAGGGTGATGTGTGAGGGTGAGAGTGAGTGAGGGTGATGTGTGATGTGAGAGTGAGTGAGGGTGAATGAGGGTGATGTGTGAGGGTGAGTGAGAGTGAGTGAGGGTGATGTGTGAGGGTGAGAGTGAGTGAAGGTGATGTGTGAGGGTGAGAGTGAGTGAGAGTGAGTGAGGGTGAGAGTGAGTGAGGGTGAGAGTGAGTGAGGGTGAATGAGGGTGATGTGTGAGGGTGAGAGTGAGTGAGAGTGAGTGAGGGTGATGTGTGAGGGTGAGAGTGAGTGAGGGTGAGTGAGAGTGAGTGAGGGTGATGTGTGAGGGTGAGTGAGTGAGCGAGAATGAGAGTGATGAGTGAGAGTGAGTGAGGGTGAAGTCTGGGTATAATTCTGCATGATAAACCTGCTCAACACAAACTGCCACACCAGTACCAGGCTTGTGTCAGTGCTGTCAAAAACTGGCCCAAATAATATCAGAACTGTGAGCAGAACAGGCTACAGTCACAGGAGTGCTACAGTCCTAGACAGCTGTACCTAAGAGAGTACTACAGCCACTGAGAGTGGATACAAGGTGCTTCTAATTAAGTGGCTAGTGAGTGTTTGTGAAAGTATTCATGTGGTATTTTATTATAGAAAATGAACTGACAGGCCATTAGAAGCCATTCAAGACCTTTAAGTGGCCGAAGTGTTCTTCTGCCATAGCCGTTAACCATCAGTTCTTCAGACCATCACACCATCAGCCAGGAAGGTAGCAGGACACAGCAGGCATCACAAGTCACCAACTTTACACTGCTAACCATACACACACACCTAGCACACACACACACACACACACACACAGAAACACACACCTAGCACACACACATACACGCGCACACACACACACACACACACACACAGACACACACTGCACAGTCCTCTGCTGAGCTGTTTGTTTAGGAATCTCGGCCTGAAAATTGTATTCCATCGACCATGCTCGCTATCAACACACAATTATCTGGGTTAATCATGTGGAACAGTGGCAAATTCACCTGGGGCTTAGGAACTAATGACATTCGCGTCTGGCCTGCTTTAGTGAAATAGCCTCACACCTGCAGCAGGAGGGACGAGATTGCCAAAGAAAATTTGGTCTCATTTCGCCACCCCCCCCCCCCCCAATTTTCTCTCCTCCCTTTAAATCTCCTCATTTTTTTCTTCTTTTAGTACCATCTTCCCTCATTTTTTTTATTTTTTCCTTCCCTCGTTCATTTTTAGTTTCTTTTCTTACACTTTCTCACTCCCTCTTTCTCTCTCTCTCTCTCTCTCTCTCTCTCACACACACACACACACACTCCAACCTCCCTTCTTCCCCCCTCCCCCACAGTATTTTTAAAATTTCTTATGACCGTATTGTCTTTCTCTCCTTCTTCTCATTCCTCGACAGCGGACGTTGCCGATCTCGTGCCGATCTCCTCGGCCCTGCCGTCTACGGACATGACGGATCTCGTCGGATGCGCGCTGGACTCTCCAGTTGAGTTCGCGCTGCATAATTGTGTTGAGATCGCGCGGCCAGAAAGATGCTGTCACAACATCGGCGCTCGCGCAATTCCACGGCTTTATGAAGTCATTTCGACTGAGATGCACTACAGGAACAAAGTCTCATCGCTCGTAATTATTTATCGATACTGACACGCACTTGTCATCACGGGCGGCATCCATGTGTGAAATGGCAGCGGCGCGCGGGAAGATCATTACCTCGGAGATTATGAGGGACCCCGAGCGCGCGCTGACTCGTTAACATTGTACTGCGCCACGGAGCGCTGCCACGTGCTCTCACTACACCTGAATCAACAGCACGTTACTCCTGTACTGTCAGACGGTGGAGTCTAGTCCCGCGCACGTTGGCACGCCGCAGGTTGCTAAATACACCCAAGCACGCGGTCCCTTCTCTTTAACGTGTGTAATAGCGTGCAGCAGCCTGCATGGCTTTAAATGGGAGTCGGAATGGCGTGCATGGGGCACTAACCCCGCCGGGATAGTCCAGACCGTGTTATCTGCCGTCATGCGCTCTTCTCCGTGAGTAAGCGCCTACAAACCATAACATGCATTTGCCTCATATCCGGCGCCAATATCCTCTCCGTTAATTGAAAAACGGTACTGAGAACTAATCAAATTTTGCGCTTAAAGACGCGCTTTATATCGCGAGTGGGGCGGGGGGGTGCGCGCATCGTGCTCGCTGGCGTGATCCTCCAGTCCATCACGTGGTTTAACACTCCCGGAGTCCATGAAAGGCGCCGAAGGCCCGTAAGCTCCCCTTTCTCCTCGCGTAATGGGAGATAATGCAAGAGTCAATACTCAACAGCGGATTTCTTTCCATAATTAATACCAGCGTTGGAAACGTGTGTGTGATGCACGGCGCGGGTTGCCCGGTTTGGCACAGCGCTGCCGACCCCCGTTCCAGTCGCACCCGCGCGTCCTTTCACATAATCTCTTTTTCAATGGCGCTAATTCTTTTCCTAAAGCCTGTTATCTCGTTTAAGAGGCCTGCCACGGGATCCGATGGCGTCCTGACATCTGTATTCATCCGCCTCAAAATTAGTCCTGACACAAATTTAATGAAAGAAGAGAATAAACGCACGCACTCGCTCCAAACGCAGGAGATTAGAAGGTAGGTCATGAATATTAGAAACGGTGGGAGATTTGGTTATTTATATATTTATTCATTTATTAGTATTCTTTCAATTTTAGATAAACTAATATCATTTTAACGCTAGCTGTGAACTCTTTTTACTGGGGTGAATTGTAAAAAGTCTGATGTTTCCATGGGCTGCGTCTGCGCGAGAATGCAGAGGAAACTGAACCGGAGTGCGTGCGTGGTACGGCTCCAGCGCTCGAGTCTGCGACTGGACACGTGCTAATCAGAGAGATTGCCCCGCCGCTTCCGTTCAGCTGTTAACCGGCCAGCCGTTACTGAAGGAGCAGATGGTCACGTGCCACCTTCCAGCGTCTGTCACCTTACGCTCCCTTCCATTCAGTCCCTCCTCGCGCACGCCCAGCCCTGCACGGGCTGCAGTAATAGCAGTGCTGATAATTCCCTGTATTTGAAGGAAAGGGAGGCGAAAAAAAAGACATGAAAGCAGTCATGGATGAAAAGAACTTGGATTTAATCTTTCTGTGTGTCTCGCTCCTTCCTCCAGTACACTGTGTGGATGGTTTTCTGCAGGATGAGGGCAGAGGCGCGGGCGTGCGAGCAGACGGCCGTGGGGAGGGCTGTCTAATACAACCAGCTTGCTCTCTCTAATGTACACAGTAATCTAATGGAATTCATATGGACTTAGACACTGATAAAGCACAAGTAGCAGAGCTTCTGCTGAGGTTTGGGCCTCCACGGGGCTGATAAGGACACGGGGCAGGTGTTCTGCCCCTGAGTCAATGACCTCTTAACGGGAGCTGTGAGGACGCAGAGGCGGTGGCAGCAGGAAGGCCCAGTCTTTAAAGGACAGAATGGGACACCGTAAGCTCCCTCGTGAATGGAGTACGGCACTGAAGGAAAGCACTTTCTGCAGCCCACTGCAGTGAGATCTGCACATCCATATGCATTATGATTGTGGATTAGTGGGGCTGTATAATAAGGAGGCCTTGGACCAGGTTAGGGAGGCAGA
>NC_137499.1:10660000-10700000 GCF_041902795.1 Electrophorus electricus | reverse complement strand
TTCGTATACTTTTTTAACGAGATCTTGTCAGCCTAAACCACAGTGTTTAAAGAGTTTTTAAAAAGTGAGAAATACTAACAGAGAAAATCAGATCTGTTTTGTAGTAATACAAAACAGTTCTCCAGTTTCTCACTCAAATCATACACCTAGAGCCAGCACCCTCATATAGAGTGATTAGAAACTTCTGATAAATTCTCTTTAGTATTTTTCATGCTGTTTCTCATCCCACCCATTCTAATTTATTATTCAGACAGAACAGTGTACCAGTAATCCTAACCCTAACCTTACGATCAAGTGCAATCCAGCAGCACACCTGTCCTGCAAAGTTTCTGTTCTGGACACCTTGGGCACCCAGAACAGAAACAGTGGCAGTGTTTCTGGTTTGACTTCTGCTACTGTGCTACAGCGTGCTGGTTCCCCGTCTGTCCTGTGCGGTGGGAGGTTCTTCGTGAGCGTGGCAGACCCCCACCCTGCGTTGGGGACGCACACGCAGGAGCAACAGGCCACACAGCACACTGAAGAAGGAGGCGACCGGCGCCAGCAGGACGGACGGGCCATAGTGCACGAAGAGGTGGAGGCTGGCACACGTGGAGAACCGCCGCTGGAGGGCGTAGCGCTCCAACGATGATGAGCCCTGCACCCAGACAGCGAACAACACCACCACAGTCAGCTGCACGAGACCTGCAGACAGAGCCATAAGGTACAAGGGGGATTATGGAAGGAGCTTTCAAAAACTGGAGAGGGAGATGTTTGCAAGGAAGGAAGCAGAAAAAGCAAAATGTACTTATTATGTAAAAAAGAGTAATGAATTATTATGTAGTGTAAAAACAGAGTAATGAATTATTATGTAGTGTAAAAATGCAGCAATTATTATATAGTGTAAAAAAGCAGTAATTAATTATTATTATATAGTGTAAAAATGCAGTAATAAATTATTATGTAGTGTAAAAACTAATGAATTATTATGTAGTCTAAAAATGCAGTAATAAATTATGTAGTGTAAAAAAGCAGTAATGAATTATTATATCATGTAAAAGCACAGTAATGAATTATTATGTAGTGTAAAAATGAATCCATTTTACCCCCAGTTATGAAGAAAGCTCCTCCCGCTTTGTACAGACGACGGCTGGCCGTCGGGATCCCACAGACTATGAGGAACACAGCGATGATGACCAAGGTCAGGCCCAGCATGGACAGAAGGCACCAGTAAACCCTGTGCACTGGACAGCATAGCAGACAGGACTTCAGTGGACTAAACCTTACAGGACAATTCTGCTCTTATAAATGTGTTTCAGGCTTTTGAGGGTCAACTTCTCACCTGTTGTTGAAACTGGAGATAAAATGTGCTTTGTCTGCTCAGAAAGTGGAACATCAGAGAGATACGATGGCACACACTTCTTCTCTGATGCCTGGTTGGCTGTAAGAATTAGGACAGAAGAATATTTTCTATAGTACAGTTATTTTAAATCCTTCATAAGCACATTGGTGTCCTGCTGTGGTAACCTACTGATCCAGAAGTCCAGCATACTGTCCTCTTCTCTGTCCAGGTTCTTCAGATACGTGCATCTCCAGAAAATGCCTTCATGGTAGGACAGGAGTTTAGGACCACCTGACTCTTCTCGCAGACCATCCTTCACATTTTAAGTATTGTATTTTAATCTGACAGGAATTACTGTTCTTGTTTCATTTTAGTCTGGCAAAAATTACTGTTCTTTTTGATGTGAGTGTAAAATGGGGTTGCAGTACATGACATGCAAAAATCTTTCTGCTTCGTTCATTACAGCTATTTACTCAACACTAAGACTGTCAAGCTGCTAATGGGAATTACATTCAGTCTGTGAACAATTCATTGTATTTTGTAGTTTCTTAAGTCTGATCACGAAAGAATCC
Source organism: Electrophorus electricus (assembly GCF_041902795.1). Taxonomy (NCBI): domain Eukaryota; kingdom Metazoa; phylum Chordata; class Actinopteri; order Gymnotiformes; family Gymnotidae; genus Electrophorus; species Electrophorus electricus. Next base: position 10,698,110 of record NC_137499.1, on the reverse strand, counting down.
CATCCAGCTCTGATCTTGAACGGTTAGAATAGCCCTGCATCAGAGCACAAATTCACAGCTGTTCACAGTCTCAAATAGAACACCGGTTACTCTTGGGCTTCTGTTTACCAAGTGCATGCCATTTTAGTCCATTGTATCAGAGAAGTGACCCCAGTTAAAAGGACGGCTGTGTGCTACTTTCTTCTACCTTCCCTCACCTCTGTAATGACTCTTGGCAGCTTTGCTGGGATCTGGCCCTGTGAGTCACAGGCCTCGGTAGCCAGTAGCCAGTAGTCCGTGCTGAGAGACAGCAGGAGCAGAGCAAAGCCCAGAGCTCCGCAGAACCCGGCCAAGAAGTGCAGCACCGCTGGCCGCATGGTGCTGGAGCTCACACTCATTTACCTGCAGGATCTACCAAGCCTTGTGCCTGCCACAGTGTTGTCCATGTCCGTCTCTCTGCTTTGCCTATCTGACAGTTCAGTGTGTGAACTGAAATTGTATTTCTCCCCACCCCAAGTAATTATTTCTGGCTTACATCACTTACAGATCCCAGGCCAGTTTAAAAGAGAAGTGTGACATGGTTCAAAAATAACAGCTGCTAAAAAGAAGAGCTTGGCGTGCATGATTGACAAGTGTTGCTTTAGTCACAGTGCACAAGAAGGCAGTGCTGGATGAGGTCATGTTCAGCTGTATACAGGACAGGACTAAAAACAGTCCAAACAGAATCTATCATGTGTCACCAGCAGGGTAAATATAGCTGTAAAGTTTGTTCCAGTCTATTACAGTGGTAGCTGTGCCACTCATGGAAGATTACTTAAACTAACACATATTTCACACCCAAAAACACATGGTAAGTTTATGTGCTACAACAGTCAAGATCTGTAGAATTAACCTGAGGTCTTCAGTTTCTGAAATCTGACCAGAGTGCAGTTACTCAGAAGATCAACGTTCTCTGCAAGGAATATACACACATTGTTATATATGATCTATAACATTTACACATCATAAGTGGTAATGTGTGTATATACTTTGGAATGTGTACTTATATGATGTGTGCGTGTGTGTTAGTGTGTATGTATGTACCTGTGTGTCTGTTAATGTATATGTATGGACCAGTGTGTGTGTGTTAGTGTATATGTATGTACCAGTGTGTGTGTTAGTGTATATGTACGTACTAGTGTGTGTGTTAGTGAACTATACTATCTCAGGAACCCGGTGGAGGCTTTTGGTGCCACCCACAATCAAGCCAACAGTGACCAGAACACATGACTCAGGCACACACAAGGTGAGGTTCATGTACACATGCTGCCCTTTACAGCAAAAGTCAAAGTAAGTGGTCACATTATGCAACAATGTACACAAATATCAGCAGATGCACACAAATACCAGCAAATGCACACAACTCCCAACAGATGTACACGAATACCAACAGATGTACACATATACCAGCTGATGCCAGATGCCTTTGAAAAGGTTTTTGAACTGCAATTTACAATAAATATATACATACAGATATTGGCAGCTATATGCCGATAATAATAATAATAATAATAATAATAATAATAATAATAATAATAATAATAATAATAATAATAATAATAATAATAATTGCCTTTTACAGCACAGTTTACAAGGTTTTGTGAGAAGTGCTGCAGAAGTGGAAACAGTAGGAGACCCTGCCACATTACAGTGAGGAGTACCAGCAGTGACCACTTCAGTGTGTCACCAGGCCTGTGGGTCGGTGGGTCTGTAGAGTCTGTGGGTCTGTGGGTCTGTAGAGTCTGTAGAGTCTGTGGGTCTGTAGAGTCTGTGGGTCTGTAGAGTCTGTGGGTCGGTGGGTCTGTAGAGTCTGTGGGTCTGTAGAGTCTGTGGGTCGGTGGGTCTGTAGAGTCTGTGGGTCTGTAGAGTCTGTGGGTCGGTGGGTCTGTAGAGTCTGTGGGTCTGTAGAGTCTGTGGGTCTGTGGGTCTGTAGAGTCTGTGGGTCTGTGGGTCTGTAGAGTCTGTAGAGTCTGTGGGTCTGTAGAGTCTGTGGGTCTGTAGAGTCTGTGGGTCGGTGGGTCTGTAGAGTCTGTGGGTCTGTAGAGTCTGTGGGTCGGTGGGTCTGTAGAGTCTGTGGGTCTGTGGGTCTGTAGAGTCTGTAGAGTCTGTGGGTCTGTAGAGTCTGTGGGTCGGTGGGTCTGTAGAGTCTGTGGGTCTGTAGAGTCTGTGGGTCGGTGGGTCTGTAGAGTCTGTGGGTCTGTAGAGTCTGTGGGTCGGTGGGTCTGTAGAGTCTGTGGGTCTGTAGAGTCTGTGGGTCGGTGGGTCTGTAGAGTCTGTGGGTCTGTAGAGTCTGTGGGTCGGTGGGTCTGTAGAGTCTGTGGGTCTGTAGAGTCTGTGGGTCTGTAGAGTCTGTGGGTCTGTGGGTCTGTAGAGTCTGTAGAGTCTGTGGGTCTGTAGAGTCTGTGGGTCTGTAGAGTCTGTGGGTCTGTAGAGTCTGTGGGTCGGTGGGTCTGTAGAGTCTGTGGGTCTGTAGAGTCTGTGGGTCGGTGGGTCTGTAGAGTCTGTGGGTCTGTAGAGTCTGTAGAGTCTGTGGGTCTGTAGAGTCTGTGGGTCTGTCGAGTCTGTGGGTCGGTGGGTCTGTAGAGTCTGTGGGTCTGTAGAGTCTGTGGGTCTGTAGAGTCTGTGGGTCGGTGGGTCTGTAGAGTCTGTGGGTCTGTAGAGTCTGTAGAGTCTGTGGGTCTGTAGAGTCTGTGGGTCTGTAGAGTCTGTAGAGTCTGTGGGTCTGTAGAGTCTGTGGGTCTGTGGGTCTGTAGAGTCTGTGGGTCTGTAGAGTCTGTGGGTCTGTGGGTCGGTGGAGTCGGTGGGTCGGTGGAGTCTGTGGGTCGGTGGAGTCTGTGGGTCTGTAGAGTCTGTGGGTCTGTAGAGTCTGTGGAGTCTGTGGGTCTGTGCGTCTGTGGGTCTGATAGGTTTTAAAGTTTTGTCACAAGTCTGCTCCCCTTACCCACCCTGTCCTGCACAATACCCAGTGCTGACTGTATTTATACTCAGTACACCCACTAGATGACAATCAACCATGCCATTACATACACCCTCCTGAAATCCTGCTAAATGGAGGAAAATAATTCACAAAATTACACAAAATAATCTATATGTTAGAAAACAGTACAAGTTGTGACCTGTGTAATTCTCTTATGCAGTACTAATGACAAGAGAGGCCAAACTCCACAAAACACTCTAGAAGACGTACTGCACAACCTACCAACACCAATCTACAACCACACACACACACGCACACACACACACACACACACAACACCAACCTAGAACCGCAACATACACAAAACCAACTTACAATCACACACACACACAATGCCAACCTACAGCCACACACACACAACACCAACCTACAACCACACACACAAACGCACACAACACCAACCTAAAACCACACACACACAACACCACCCTACAACCACAACATACACAACACCATCCTACAACCACACACACAACACCAACCCTACAACCACACACACACACACAACACCAACCTACATCCACAACATACACAAAACCAACCTACAACCACACACACACACAACACCAACATGCAACCATACACACATACAACACCAACCTACAACCACAACATGAGAGACTAGACTATACTGTACCCGTACCAAATCAGAATCAGACCAGTTCTTCTTCACCTGATCATAGTTGTGGATTAAGAATTCCACTGGAATTATTTATATTGGTAAATGTCAAGGATGGAAAACATTTAGGACATCTGTTTGCTGAAGACATAAGACAGCCCAAGTGTCAGTCAGATGTGAGGACATCAAACTGCCGGACTTGTGTACACTTACAACAAATAACCACGCGGTGGCAGCACAACATTACCTTAATCACAAGCACATAGATCATGGGGTGGGCGTTTATAATGGCAAAAAAAAGGATTGAAACACATGTAGTATATGAGGAAATATAAAGAAATGTTGCACTAATTGTATAGCCTTTATTCGTGGGAAACGCAGTGATGTGGTATATAAATAATGGTTTCGTATATGGTGCAGCAGAAGTACATCTTCAGACCCACAGACGGGCCGTGTTCAGACTCACGTGTCCTAATACATGGAGGTTATTACATAGTTATTGCTGTCCTCACAGCCTATATAGAAACATTACATTAAATGACAAGAAAATGTGCGTTTATATTTAATTTGTTTTTAAAACATTATGACATCGTGCTGGCCAAGCTGCACGTGCGGTCGCAGGCTGGGCGTGCGCAGGGGGCGGGTCCAGCGCCGTGACGTCACACGGGGCGGGGCGAGTGTGCAGTGGCGCAGGCAGCGGGGTCCTGTCTTCAGGGCTGAGAGTGTGTGGGTTTGTGCGGATACAGGCGGACTGACGGCGCGGATTGTGTGCGGGTCTGTTAGGACACCGAGACGGACTGAAGGCGCGGAGTGTGTGCGGGTCATGGACTGACCCCGGGACGCAGTGAGCCGTAAGTTCGTGCGGCCTTAGCGTGTGTAAAGGTGTAGAAACGTCGCGTGTGTCTACAGAGACACGTTTATCTCAGTGCGGTGCGTTAGCTTATCTTAGCTTTTTTTATCTTAGCTTAGCTTATTTTAGCTTAGCTACTGGCTGCGCAGTTAGGACAAACTTAGATGACTTCGTTGGCCTGCTATGTTCGTGTTCGTGTTTGACATTTCGCCCGTGGCTTCAATGTGTACTGGGTCCAGGGCTCTGGGTTCGTTATTGGTCAGAATAGCGCTTTTCATACAGTAGTTTAGATGGAGTTAAGTCCAGCTTGCCTTATGTTTTATGAAGGTATGATCATAAAAGCTTGTGTTGTGTGGAGAGGTTTTCAATTTTAGTTATGTTTTATGAAGGTATGATCAACAGACCAGTCCAAACCAGCTAACATACTATTTCAGCTGTGTATCTTCACTTGGACTATAAACAAGTGTTTAAGGTGAACAGTGTCTTTTCCTTAGTGTCTCCGTCGGCTGAACTTTGCTATTGCAGGCTCTGTATTGATCAGTCATCTTTTATTGATCTTTATTGACCGGTGATCTTGACTGGACACTGATCTTTATTGATCAGTGCTGTGTCTGGTAGCGACTACAGTCCTGCAGTACCTTTTACTGGCATTGTCAAGTGATCACACAGTTGCTGACAGGCTGTTGCATAAACGTGAGAGAGAACAGTGTTCTCGCTACTCTGTTAGCGGAGTTGAGCTAGCTGCACGCGTTTGACAGGAAAACGAGACCCCGCCTACAAGCTTGTTATGAACAGATTCTTAACATCAGGACAAAACTGGCTAATGACTGTTTAGCCTAATCCACATGAATGTAGACTGGATGATGGCTCCTGATTTAATGTGTTTTTTCCACACCACAACCACACAAGGATTTCGCATCATATTACGGTTAATGTAATCCAGACTGACTCTCTTCAGGATCTACAGTGACCTTTTGGGCAAACTGTTTTCTTGTTGGTTGAGACTGGCTTTTTGACCCTGTTACTAAGCCAACAGAATCCACCCCTGGACCCAGTCTAGCCTCTCAGGGTTCCTGGTTAATCTGGGTTTAGTTGTGCTACTGAGGCTACAAGGTTTAGCTGTGGAGATGAGATCCCTGATGGGGTCAGAATTCTCCCTCTGCCTCAGGCTGGCAAAGCCTTCCATCTGCCCCGCCCTCTCCGCCCCGCCCCTTCTGCTCTGCACTATATAAACAGGGATGTAAGGATTTCATGTTAACTTTAGGACATGCATGATCCATCTTTTTCTCTTTTAATAAGCATGCTGTGTTTATGAATCCTTTCTCTGCAGACTCTGTTAGTCCCACACACTGCTGTTGTCAAGCATTATTCATGACACAGTCTCTCTTATTCCAGAGACTGGAGCTTTCCGTCTTCACAGTGCTGGTTTTCCTGAGCAGACCCAGGTTTCCACTGGTTGAGAGCAACATGATTCCGTATCTGGATGTAGGCGTCCGCAATCCAGAAAATGAATTCGGAATACACTCTGGTTTTGCATATTTAGCTTTGAAGGCGAATCTAAGAATCATCCATCCAGAATTGACTTGTTCAAATTTCAAGGACCACTGATGATTCAGTGCTGCTATTTTTTCACTTGTTCTCGCGTTTTTAGTTATAAATGACAGAAAAGCGAGTAAATGAGTTTTCATTATGACAGCAGGGCACCACCCTTTGACCTCTTGTGTCACAGGCTTGTTGGTTCTAGACAAGAACACAGCCAATGTTGTGGTCAAGAATTTTTCTGTTTTGTTGTTGTTTGTGTGGTTGAAAAGCGTGGACCCGTTCCAGCCTGTCAGACATGCTGTACTCAGCTTGGTGTGTTTTCAGGGGCCTGGTTCTGGTCTGACCCGAGTTTTTGCACATTTGATGTGCAGCTAGGCAGCCGAGAGTTAAACCCACACAGGGCTATGAGCAGATCTGGTGCGGTCCTCCCACCTGAGGCTCCGAGGCACAGTTCTGTGCTGGGGGAGGCACCCGTGTTGCACAACAGACCTCCCAATGTTGAGGAGTTCCAGGAATGGGAAACATTCTGGTTTAGAAACCATGGCCTATAGAGTGAGGAGATCAGGAACCTTCTCTCTCAGTCCCCGACAGCATGGGACATACTGATGACGGAAAACTACCATCAGCTGTGTGACCGGAGAAGTTCGGTGACTGACGGCCTTAATCTGAATCCTGTCAGAAACTGCAGGCACAGAGAGAGAAAGAAATGTGGAACACATTATTCATAACCATTGTGTTTGTGTACAGGTTTATCCTGATTAGTAGTTAGTTGAAGAGTGCGTAGATATGTTTAAAAGGCCTCTGAAATGGAAAGTTAGTTTTAAAAATAGAAACTACTCCACTGTTTGTATTACTGAGTCCAATGTTTTATAGACTTGGGGATATTCTGTACCTGCATTGTGTGCAGTTTTAAGTTCCTGTCTGCTAGTCTCTCCTTTGTGTCATTTTTTGTAAGCTGGAGATGGAATCCAAACAGAAACCAGTGTCTGAAAATGGAGAAAAGGAACTGTAGGAAAAGCCCAGCTTTCTGCTTGTTCTTCGCTCAGTGGCATTCGAACATGTGTGTGTCAGCAGTGACCTTTAACATGGCATCCCCGTCACATGGTCCAAAAGGCAGTGCGGTCTTTAATAGTTTAGCTGAGTTGAGATGGGATAAAGAACCTCTCTGTGCTGTACTGTGGTGTTAACACAAACCTTTGAAACCTTCTTTTCTTACAGTGCCGTTATGCAAGAGTTTTTTTATTCTCCTATATTCAAACAATTTCCTCTGGGCTTCATGTTGGTACTCTGTATGTGTGCACGGATGTGTATGTACATGGAGACACACACACACACACACACACCTGTCAACATGCCTAGTATGCCTTATTTTTGCTGACTTATCATTCTTTCTGTGACTAGCAGAACAGGCACTAGCACCTTCCAGTGATGTCATTTACAAAATTCTGGTCATCGTCTGTGCTGTGGGTTGCATCATTGTTTACTTTAGGCCGATCTGTTCCTTTGAACCACTACACGCCTGGTCTGCCATGATGACTTGCTGGGTTGTTTTCAAATTTCAGCTGTCAGTGCCCTTAAGAGAGACTTCCTGTAATTCCCAGGAAGGAGGAGCTGATGTGATGAGCATTGAAGTACACCTTATGCTCACCGAGTCGTTTCACGGGAGGGCAGAGTGCAGCCGTAGCTTGGTACCGGCACATGAAGGGCAGCTGTCTAGTGGAGTGTCTCTGCATCATCACTGTGCTCCTGGCTGTCTTTATGAAACTCACTGAATGGTTTTGTCAGTGTGTAGCCTGATGGCACATATCGACATATTGATCACAGTGCGGCATGGTGGGAAATGTCGTTCACTCTGAGATACAGTATCTCTGCTGTGGAACACTGATATTATTGGCCAAGCAGGTCAGAATTGTGCGTGTGTGTGTGTGTGTGTGTGTGTGTGTGTGTGTGTGTGTGTGTGTGTGTGTGTGTGTGTGTGTTGCCTCAGGGAGAACAACTGATGCTCATTTTCATTTGAAAGGGTTACAGCTGTTGCTGTCTTTCAAGGAAATTATGCATGCTTCATTCTGAGTAAGAGAGCTCCTGAAGGGACAGGACTGTTGCTTTCAACACAAACACACACACACACGCAGCGCAGGCCATCTGGAGATTGTGGGCAAGGCAGCAGCTCATCAGGGCTGGCTGCACAGAGATGCGTGATGGGCACGCCTCCGCGCTGTGGGCGGAGCATGCAGCCGGTGAGAATGATGTCATGAGTCAACCTAGATGTTCAGATCCTTCTGGTTTACATCTGACAGCGGATCCAGGTCCGCCAGAGGCCGTGGGTCAGGACACACTTGCCCTTTCGTGGAAAGCAGAAGTTTGCTGTTCTGTAATATTTGAAGGTGATTGTGTTGTATAAACAAACAGAAACACTATTGTGCCCTTTAGCAGTAGTTCTTGTTACTTTGAGTTTATGGCCTCTTCTGTGATCTGTCAAGAACAGGAAGTGACCTGTTGCTTTCGTCAGTGTAAAAGGAAGAGAATGAACCTTCCTGTCGCAGTGCAACATCCGCTGTTATGCAAAACTGACACCTTTGTAATTAATTCTACTTGCTGTATGTTTTCTTGTTGTAAAATGCACTTGTGTGTTGATGTGATATGACTGTGTGGGGGTGACACTGTTCTAAATGTTATGTAAGCAGAAGGAACAAAAGGGCTAAAGTGGAGAAAAGTGCAGCTCTGCTTTTTAGTGTGGGAGTGTTGAGAGATACAGTGGCAGATCTGAGGGAGGACAAGGTCGGTTGTTTGTGTGTGTGTGAGCAGACAGACAGAAACTGAAAGAGGGTTTTCCCCTGTATGGTTTTTGTGCTCTGTTCTGTGGAAAATGTGATCCTTCAAGCACATTTAAATTTACAGCATTTATTTGATGCTTTTATCCAAAGCATCTTACAATTATGACTGAGTACAACTTGAGTAATTGAGGGTTAAGGGTGTTGCTCAGGGGCCCAACAGTGGCAACTAGGCAGTGGTGGAACTTGAACCAGCAACCTTCCGATTACAAGACAAGTACCTTCAAAATAAACACACGCACACACGTTCTCTCCTGAGGGATGTGTGCAGGTGGGCGGGGGAGATCAGGGTTCGTTTGGGTGTATCTGCACACACAAACGCCTCCGTACTGAAACTGTGAGTTTGAGGAAATTGAAAACCAAGACTTTTGGTTCTAACTCTAACATCTGCTCTCGCTGGTCACTACAAGTGTGGTCATGTTTACAGTTAACAGCAATGACATAATGTTGCATACTGTTTTAGTAATTGCCTAACCTTGGCCATGCGGACTAAACACTCTCTGATAGTGATTTGCAGGCCATCACAGGACATCCTGTCTGTGAGTTATACTTCCATGTGTTTCTTATTTTATGTTGTCCAGTCCTCCTTGTACTGTGGCCTTGTTCAGAGCTGAACTAATGACTGCAAGCTCTTCAAGTTATTTAAGGGCTGTCGTCATGACAACCATTATCTCAGTTGGAGCATCTAAAAGTGTCTTCCTAGTGTCTTCCAGGCACTTACCTGGAAATCCATGTGGGACATAACACACACCGACATAACACACACCAGCATAACACATACCGACACGACCAGGCAGGAGGCTCCAGAGTCCTTTTAGTCTTTGCTCAGCCGAGACCCAATCAGACACTATAGCTATACCCAATCAGACACTATAGCTATACCCAATCAGACACTATACCCATAGCCAATCAGACACTATAGCTATACCCATACCCAAACAGACACTATAGCTATACCCATACCCAATCAGACACTATAGCTATACCCAGTCATACACTATAGCTATACCCATACCCAAACAGACACTATAGCTATACCCAGTCATACACTATAGCTATACCCATACCCAATCAGACACTATAGCTATACCCAATCAGACACTATAGCTATACCCAGTCATACACTATAGCTATACCCAATCAGACACTATAGCTATACCCAATCAGACACTATAGCTATACCCAGTCATACACTATAGCTATACCCATACCCAAACAGACACTATAGCTATACCCAATCAGACACTATAGCTATACCCAATCAGACACTATAGCTATACCCAGTCATACACTATAGCTATACCCAGTCATACACTATAGCTATACCCATACCCAAACAGACACTATAGCTATACCCAAACAGACACTATAGCTATACCCAAACAGACACTATAGCTATACCCATACCCAAACAGACACTATAGCTATACCCATACCCAAACAGACACTATAGCTATACCCAAACAGACACTATAGCTCCATGTCTGTTTCTTGTTTTGTTTTGAAGTGCGTTTAATGACTTTGCCCCCTAGTCCATACGCTCACCCCTGAAGAGACATCTCCAGTTCCAATATGTGGGCCAGTTTTTGTGAAGTGTGTCAGGCAGTCTGTGGGGATAATCTGAAAAAGCTCTCCCAAGCTTCTCGCTCTAGTTCACAGGGCTTTGAGAAACAGCACTCACCAGGATCTATATATGGCCCTCTGACTCGTTTCCAGCCTCTCTCTCGTTAACTCTGAGTTTAGGTTTTAGGTTTACGGTGGGGGGGGGGCAGTGGCGTGGGCATCCGCGCCAGCCGTCATGGGCACAGAGCTCTACCTTCTCAATACTGCTTGCATTCATGCGCAGGGCAGCCATTATCCTGTTTGTGAACAGGAAGGTTTGACATTGTTGTAGTTTTTGTAATGTTGGGTGTCAGGTCGTGTTGTCACCATGGAGACTGCCACCTTTCCAATTTCATCAGTTTATTGTATCCTGGAGGGCGAAGTCTGGAATGTACAGATGCTTGACGTTCTCTGTGAGTGGGAAAAATCCAAATGCCCCACAGACATGATGCCGGTAGTCCTGGATGAAGGCAGTGATGTCAGAGACCTCTGAGCTTAACCAGATAAACCAGCTGAAGCGTCTAGTGGCTGGTGAGGTGGCGGAGTCTCTACTTAATGAGGCCGTCTCAACTGCTGTTCATTCCAGGTCGTTTTCACAGAGAATATTGTAACGGTAAACGGTGAGAAGGCGGACGCATATGCGGAGAAGAGCGAGATTTATTAGGTCGTTAATCGGAGTCGTTGTACTAGTCCAGGGTTATAGAGCCAATACGGAGGTCACTAGAATATATGATAATACAAAAACAAAGGCAAACAGGGGAATCCGGCTATAACAAAAGACACTAGGAAAACCCAGGGCTAAGAAACACGAAGGCTAGGAAAAACAGACGGGCTTTGTAACATCCAAACATTCAATACAACCACATAAAAGGAAACATTCAAATAAACAAATAAACACAATGAAGTAAACAACCACAAAGAACACAGAAATGCAATGAAGCAAACACAAATGTAATGAACAGCAAAAGACACAGGAAACAAGGCAGGGTCTAAATACCTGAACTAAACGAGGGGCAGGTGTGGAAAATCAAACGAGGGGCGGAGAAAACGAAACGATGGCATGGAACTAAAATACACAAGACAGGGAAAACATGGAACACGGAAGCTGGGAGGGACTAATCGTAACAAATACGTTAGCATTAGTAGGTAGTAGGTTATTGGTCTATAGTAGAGTATTTGTCTGTAATAGGTTATTGGTCTGTAGTAGGGTATTTGTCTGTAGTAGATTATTGGTCTGTAGTAGGTTATCAGTCTGTAGTAGGTTATTGGTCTGTATTGATTTGGCCCATGTTGGGGTCCTTCGTGACCAGTACTGTGCCGCGTTCAGCCCAGATGGGAGTGAGTATTTAGCAGCAGGTTCATTTGTTCTGTGAGTGAGTCATGCAGAACTGTTAGTTTCTGTAGCCAGTATTGGGCTGCCCAGTTCTTCATGTTTCTGACTTGCTCTTGGACATCTACCGTTATAACACTGTTTCCTCCTCTGAGACGTTTAGGTGCTCTGCTTTGACATCTCCTAACCACTGAGCACGGCTGTTTCAGCTCTGGGCAGATCCACAGTCAGGGTTCTGTAGCACTGCAGCTGAGAGGATTCATTGGTTGATTGGCAAAGAGGGCATTGGCAGCAGGGGCGTGGCCAAGTGTAGTCTGAAAGACCGTCAGAGAGATGGTCCAAGTGAACCAGTGGGTAATTAGTGTTGGATGTCTTATTGTGGGTAGCCTCTTTTAACCCACATTTCTTTTCTAGTGGGTGACCAGAAGCAAGTGCCCTGTGTGTGTTTGTTGTCTCATTACCTTTTCTTGTGTTTTATTATCATTAGTTGCAAGATTTTGTTTTTTAATTAATAAAGGATTAATTTATTTTATTTATGTCATTTATCTGATGCTTTTATTCAAAGCAACTTACAATTATGTCTGAACACAACAACTTGGCAGTGGTGGGGCTTGAACTGGCAACCTTCTGATTACAATTCAAGTACCTTAACCACTTACCTGGAAAATATCACAGACGGACTTCACTCTTTTGGCGTCTCTTTCGTGTATGTCTGAATGCCAGTGCTGTCAGCCTTAGTTTAGCGGACTCTAGATGCTCAGTAATGGTGCACCCATTAGAACTTGTATCCAGACACCTGGAGCTGTGGAGATCATCATCTCATAGACCTCCAGGGTTCTGAGTTGTCCAGTTTTGTTGCTCATATTAGTGTAGCAAAAACACCTTTACCCCAGGGGGGTTGTAGAACATTGGTCCGCAGCGACATATCTCCATGGAGATGAGCAGTGGAGTGGACTGACATGTCTGATGTCTCTCCAAGCCAGAACTTGGTTGAGGCTCGAGACTCTTTCTGCCCCACCTACAGAAACCATCAGCTGCTTTAGTCACTCTTAATAAGGTGCTTAAAGTCTGCTGATCATGTCTTCTCCTTTAAAAAGAAGATTAGAGCGGTACTGTGTAGCCCTCGTCCCATGTGACTGTGGTAGGAGAGAGGACTCGGTCCCGTTAAGGAGAGAACGGTTTGCGTGACTGGATGGTGGTCTTTGTTGTGCAGGGGCCTGGTACAGAAATGCAGGCAGCAGTTGCCTAGAGATCTTGTCTATACTGCAGGGTTTCAGCACATATAGTGTGTTACACCAGACCACAGTCTCACAACTAGCAGATGGTGTCAGCGAAAAGTATGACTGACTACATCAGAATTGAAAAAAGTGTGTTTGAATGATGAACAAACTGACAGGAAGTACTCAGTAATTTGAAAACTCTTTCTCTCACACATTCTCTGTTTTTGCCTCTCTCTTTCTCCACCCCTCTGTCTCTCCCCCTCCCTCCCTCCCTCTCTCTCTCTCTTTCTCATTCTCTCTCTCTGTCTCTATTTCTCTTTCCCAATCCACCCTCCCCCCCTCTCTCTCTCTCTTTCTCATTCTCTCTCTCTGTCTCTATTTCTCTTTCCCAATCCACCCTCCCCCCCCTCTCTCTCTCTCTCTCTTTATCTTTCTCTATCCTCCCTCTCTTTCTCCTTCTCCATCCATCCATCCATCCATCCATCCATTCCCCCCCCACGCACCTCACCACCGCTTATTTGAGAATGCTAGTGATTCAGCTGGATGTGTTTGATGAAGAGGAGGGGCTTCTCCATTGCTGAAGAGTTTGACCAGTGCTGTCTCTTAAGCACCTCTGTAGTGACTGTGATTTCTGAGGACAGAGACCAGGGGAGCAGGGCGGGCTTCCCTGCAGTTACCAAGTGAATACAGAAGGCACTGAAAGAAGGAAGTAGATATGATTAGAAGGAAAAAATGCAACCAGTAATCTCTTCTTTATTCCTCCATTCTTTCTCTTTCTCTTTTTCTTTACTGTGTCTCTTAACCAGGAACTCGACCAAGACTCACTCATGCTCGCTCTCTCTCTCACTCCATCTCGCATCCCTCTCACTCACTCACTCTGACTCACTATTTATTTACATGGTGTGCCATCTTCAGTGCTGTCCTTTTGACAGTCTGCATCACTTGTGTGGGGGTGTATATGTGTGTGTGTGTGTGTGCGCGTGTGTGTCAGTCTCAGCGTGCGCACACCTTTATTCCTAAAATAGAAAATGCGTGTTACACCTTTAGTCATAAAGTAGAAAATGCGCGTTACAGATTTATTCATAAAGTAGAAAATACACGTTACACCTTTATTCATAAAGTAGAAAATGCACATTTATTCATAAAAAATCCAAGTTCTGTGGCTGAGTCCAGTGAGAAACAATCAGAAATGATTTTGTTTCAGTGAATCATGGAGCTTCCATACACGTGGCAGTGAGAACAGGTAATGGTCTGTTGGAGAGCTGGGTTTGTCCCTGCGTTGTCCCTGTTCAGAGGGCCCTGAGCCCACAGACGTTCTCACATATGTTCTCTTTTATCTTCTATAACACTACGTTCATTTGGGTTGAAATGTGTTTCTTTCTCTTCTACAGTTTCAGCTCAAGAAGGTAGCTGCCTCAGCCTTACCCGGAGGAGTGTGTTCTCAGGGGGCCGTGAGACCCTTGATAGGATGTCTGCTAGAGAACGGCACCGTCCCTGGTCTGTGTACCGGGCCAGCACCCTGGACATCTCCACGGAGATGCTCAATCTTGCACTAGCCGGTCAGTAAAGCACTGTAGGTTGTGTGCACATGCAGTACATTTAATGCAGACAAAGTCAGCATGAATCAGAAAGCAGAATGTATATTAATTCTAAACCATGTTGTGTTTCTGAGGGAACAGGTAAAACATATGACCAATGCATAGTCTTATCAAATGGCAGTTGATTGGATTATGAAGTGTCAGATCTGAACAAACGCATTATCGTGGAGCATAATGTGTCCATATTTTACCACTCTTTACCATTACATGGTGCTAGATGGTCAGTAGTCAGGTGGAGATTAATTTAGTAAGAGTTTAGTAAGGGGCCAAGCATTGCCAGGGTATCTGTATAGAGAATGACCTAATCAGATCAGTGTATCTGTATACAGAATGACTTTTACACATCAGTATATCTGTATACAGAATAACTGATACACATCAGTATGTAGGTGTACAGAAGGACTTATTCAGATCAGTATATCTGTATACAGAATGACTTATTCAGATCAGTGTATCTGTATACAGAATGACTTATACAGATCAGTTTGTCTGTATACCGAATGACTTATTCAGATCAGTGTATCTGTATACAGAATGATTATTCAGATCAGTATATCTGTATACAGAAAGACTTTTACAGATCAGTATATCTGTACACA
Organism: Electrophorus electricus; assembly: GCF_041902795.1. NCBI lineage: Eukaryota > Metazoa > Chordata > Actinopteri > Gymnotiformes > Gymnotidae > Electrophorus > Electrophorus electricus. Next base: position 10,682,924 of record NC_137499.1, on the reverse strand, counting down.
GAATGACTTGTACACATCAGTATATCTGTATACAGAATAACTGATACACATCAGTATGTATGTATACAGAAGGACCTAATCAGATCAGTATATCTGTATACAGAATGAATTATTCAGATCAGTATATCTGTATACAGAATAACTGATACACATCAGTATGTATGTGTACAGAAGGACCTAATCAGATCAGTATATCTGTATACAGAATGAATTATTCAGATCAGTATATCTGTATACAGAATGACTTATTCAGATCAGTGTATCTGTATACAGAATGACTTATACACATCAGTATATCTGACAGAACTGCTGTGTCTATCCTTAGCAGCGTGTAGGTGAGTTGTGTTCTTAACTCTGTCCCAGCTAAAATGCCTCCTCTATAAGCTGGTCTTTGCCAGTTCTCCAACTTCTTCAAAATGTAATCTTCGAGCCACAGGGCCCGTTACCATGGTAATTAAGATATGGGGCACAAGGCTATGGGTAGTAAAAAAAACAAATCCACACCTAGCTGTTAGCTGGTGTTGGTGTGAACTTAATATTATTTTTTGCCCACTTTCTGTCCATAGCTACATAGTGGAACGTCAGAAATGGTTTCTAGGCAGACAGAAACCTCTGCAGAGTTATAAAGACTAGAGAAACAGGAATGGAATCCTCCCTGTGGATCATGAATAACATGACAAAGGAGTTAACAATGTAAAAATGTTCACTTTGGTTTCAGGTTGATTTGAAATTTGGAAAATTAACAACATACAGAGGCCAGAATTGGAACACGCACATGTTTTAGCATGTGGAGTTGCAGCAGCACTATCAGTGACTGGGCCATACGTTTATTATATTGGGCTCCATTGTTTGACATGTTTACTGTATTCTCACTTCAACAAGATTTCAACATGTGATGCTTAAGTAAAGGATTTGTTTATGTTCTTCAATTAAACGTGCTGGAAGTTGGATCTGACCTGACCTGCTTTGTTTTTTAGGCAACAGCCAGGACCCGGATGAGCCTGTGCTGGAGTTCAGCCTGGGTCAGTACTGTGTGTGTGTCTGTGTGTGTCTGTGTGTGTCTGTGTGTGTGTGTGTGTGTGTGTCTGTGTGTGTGTGTGTGTGTGTGTGTGTGTGTGTGCATCTGATTGGGTGCGTGTCTGTGTGTGCATCTGACTGTGTGCGTGTGTGTGTGCGTCTGACTGGGTGCGTGTCTGTGTGTGCGTCTGACTGGGTGCGTGTGTGTGTGCGTCTGACTGGGTGCCTGTCTGTGTGTGTGTGCGTGTCTGTGTGTGTGTGCGTGTGACTGGGTGCGTGTCTGTGTGTGTGTGCGCGTGTGACTGGGTGCGTATCTGTGTGTGTGTGCGTCTGACTGGGTGCGTATCTGTGTGTGTGTGTGTGTGTGTGTGTGTGCGTGTGACTGGGTGCGTGTCTGTGTGTGTGTGCGCGTGTGACTGGGTGCGTGTCTGTGTGTGTGTGTGCGTCTGACTGGTTGCGTATCTGTGTGTGTGTGTGTGTGTGTGTGTGCGTGTGACTGGGTGCGTGTCTGTGTGTGTGTGCGCGTGTGACTGGGTGCGTGTCTGTGTGTGTGTGCGCGTCTGACTGGGTGCGTGTCTGTGTGTGTGCGCGCGTCTGACTGGGTGCGTGTCTGTGTGTGTGCGCGCGTCTGACTGGGTGCGTGTCTGTGTGTGTGCGCGCGTCTGACTGGGTGCGTGTCTGTGTGTGTGCGCGCGTCTGACTGGGTGCGTGTCTGTGTGTGTGCGCGCGTCTGACTGGGTGCGTGTCTGTGTGTGTGCGCGCGTCTGACTGGGTGCGTGTCTGTGTGTGTGCGCGCGTCTGACTGGGTGCGTGTCTGTGTGTGTGCGCGCGTCTGACTGGGTGCGTGTCTGTGTGTGTGCGCGCGTCTGACTGGGTGCGTGTCTGTGTGTGTGCGCGCGTCTGACTGGGTGCGTGCATGTGTGTGTGTGCGCGTCTGACTGGGTGCGTGTCTGTGTGTGCGCGCGTCTGACTGGGTGCGTGTCTGTGTGTGTGTGCGCGTCTGACTGGGTGCGTGTCTGTGTGTGTGTGCGCGTCTGACTGGGTGCATGCATGTGTGTGTGTGCGTCTCACTGTATGTGTGCATGTGTGTGTGTGCATGTCTGACTGTGTGCATGTGCATGTGTGTGTACCTGTGGGTGTGTCTAGCCTGCAGTGATCTGACCACTCCGTCACTGGACCGTAAGCCAAGCACCTTTGTGTCTGTGAGCTGCACCACCCCCCCTCAGGCCTTCTGGACCAAGCACGCCCAGACAGAGACCATTGAGGTAATTCAGTGGCCACAACCCTCCAGCAGTTCCCCACCCACCAGCTATAGCAGTCTCATGCCTGTGTGGCGTGTTTTTCAGGGCACGGCCAACCCCTCCTTCCTGAGCAGTGTGGCCTTCTTCCCAGACTCTTTCATCAACCCACAGACTCAAATCAAACTCTGTGTGTACGACGTGAAGGACCGGTCCCATGGCACGGTGAGACACACACACACACACACACACACACACTTAAAAATATGAAAATGATCACTAATATTTTGTCTTCTCTCTCTCTCTCTCTCTCTCTCTCTCTCTCTTTCTCCTTCACTCACTCTCTCCCCCCCCACCTCTCTCTCTGTCTCTACAGATGTATTTACTGGGTTCAGTCATGTTCCCAGTGAAACATCTCCTTCAGGAGCAGACCCACACACTACTCCTCCCTCTCAGGCATGTGCTCACCTTCATGGCTCAAATCTACATTATTTTAAACTTTATTTAAACTACTGTTATTTTAAGCTTTATTTAAACTGCCATTATTTTCCTACATGTTCTGATTGCAATATGTTTGTTAATATTTTGAAAACACGACTTAAAGATGTGCTAAAGATCTTATTTGCATAAAGTTCTGTGATATCAGTATTCCAGAGGACAGTATTGTGATATTTATTAACAACTGATATATTGTGCAGCCTTAGTTTCACACTTCCAGTTGGAAGGACAGATAGATGCAAAGACAGACAGACAGACAGACAGAAAAAAGAAAGACACAGAAAGGAAGGAAGGAAGGAAGAAACTACCTACCTGCAGGTCTGCTGCAGTTGAAGAGCTCATACACTGACATTGTTCTGCCACTAACCTGCAGTTCTCCGGAGAATGCACAGGTAGGCAGCGTCACAATCATCGCCTGGCAACTGGAGGAGAAGCGGGAGCAGCAGGTGCCGGTCTCCCGGATACCGGACACTGTCAACGGCAGAGTGAGGCTCCACCCATCCAACCTCCTGCAGCCATACGCACATATAGGCTAGTGTGGGACATCTGTGTGTGTGTGTGTGTGTGTGTGTGTGTGTGTGTGTGTGTGTGTGTGTGTGTGTGTGTGTGTGTGTGTGTGTGTGTGTGTGTGTGTGTGTGTGTGTAACTCTTTTCCACAGACGGTCCTTGCCGTGGACGAGAGCCTGACTGAGTCCATGGGTATTCGAGCCAAACATGCATCCTTAAACAAAGATACATTCCTGCGATCAGGTGATCATGTCAAAGTCTGGGTCATAGGTCACAGTTCTTTATTTATTTACATTTAAAAATTCAAAATTAATTTTGGCAAATAAATATTTATTAAAAAAGCACTCCCTGAAAGTTACTGGTTATTAAAGAAGCTACTGGTGGTTTTGTGTGGTGGGACCAGACTGCCGCTGGGTTTCAACTGGGTTTCAGTTCCCTCCAGGACTGAGGCATGAAGCTGGCAGTGGACGACAGAGAACCCAGTCTTTACAGTGTTGTGCAGAGTGGCCTTTACAGTGTTGGGTAGAGTGTTGTGCAGAGTGGCCTTTACAGTGTTGGGTAGAGTGGCCTTTACAGTGTTGGGTAGAGTGGCCTTTACAGTGTTGGGTAGAGTGTACATGAACAAAATCTGTGGCATTTGTTGAAGTCACAGGATGGTGATGGTGAATTCCTCAAGATGCAGTGGTTGCCATGGTTGTGTGTTTGGCAGTGTTTGTGGCTGAACCAAACCGTGGTTGTGTGTTTGGCAGTGTTCGGCGGGACCATGTCCCGCACATACCGCTTCCCCACCACAGACGGCAATCACCTGCGCATTCTGGAACAGATGGCAGAGAGCGTGCTGTCACTCAACGTGCCACGACAGATCATCAGACTCTTACTGGAGGAGGATGCTGTCAGGTACACACACACGTACACACAGAAACACTCAAACAACAACTCACATGTACACACGTGTACACACACACATGCATATTTACACAATCTCACTCTCACACACGCATATAAACACTCACACAGTGTTATTTTTAGAGAGGAATTTAAAATAAATCAAATAAAATGTGTGTGTGTGTGTGTGTGTGTGTCAGAGTGTGTGAGCTAGAGCAGCTAGGAGAATTATCTCCATGCTGGGAAAATCTCAGACGGCAAATAGTGACTCAGTACCAGAGTGTAATCCTCACATATCAGGAGTCCCTACACGACCTCCAGGACTACAAAGGTACCGCTCACCCATACGGGACAAGCCAGTGTGTTGTTGAGTGTACGGCTGTTCCTCACACTGCTCACAGAGACTTGTCTGTGCCCTTTTTTCAGGCCCCTCCTTCAAAGCGAGTAGCCTGAAGGCCGACAGGAAGCTCGAGTTTATGCCCACGAACCTCCATGTCCAGAGGATGAGGGTGCAGGACGACTCTGGCTATGGTGATGGTCTCACCCTCCACACACACTCTTTACCACTCACTCACTCTCTCTCTCTCTCTCTCTCTCTCTCTCTCTCAAGCCAGCTCAGCTTGTGTGTGTGTGTGTGTGTGTGTGTGTGTGTGTGTGTGTGTGTGTGTGTGTAGGGCTCAGTGTTTATGTGGTAATGCTGAAACACACACACACGTCTCCTTATTAGGAAAAAACTCTCTGCTCTTCTCCAGTAAGCAACTGCTGTCACTCTGGCCCCATGGCAGGTGGATAACACAGAACAATATGAATGCGCGCGCGTGTGTGTGTCAGCTGTGTTATCAGTTACTGAACATGTCTCTCCTATTGGGAAATGGCCACGAGGCAATGCACTTTTCTTGTGGATCTGTGTGTGTAGATCACACCTACGATGTGGTGACAATCGGTGCTCCTGCGGCCCACTGTCAGGGTTTTAAGAACAACGGCCTGCGTAAACTCATCCAGAAATTTGAGGAGACCAAGAAGCAGTAAGTGCATGCTTGGGTCTGTCTGTCTGTATCTGTGTCTCTGTCTCTCCACGGGTCTGTCTGTCTGTCTGCATGGGTCTGTCTGTCTGTCTGCGTGGGTCTGTCTGCATTTGTTTGTGTGGGTGGGTCTCTCTGTTTGTGTGGGTGTGTCTCTGTGTGTAAGAAACACACAGAGTGGCAGAGAAGAAAAATTATGTGTGTGTGCGTCTACATGTGTGTGCATGTGAATAAGAGACATATAGAGGCAGCAAGGAAAGCCCACGTTCATGTCTGTCTCCGTGTGTGTGTGTGTGTGTGTGTGTGTGTCCTTCCAAGTGTGCATGTGTATATGCGTGTAAACGTTCATGCAAGTGTGTATGTAAATAAGAAACACATTGAGAGATCTGTCTGTGTGTGTGTCTGTGACCCTGTTTACATACCATCCATGTGTATCCCCAGTCCTGAACCTGTAGTTCAGCCATTATGGTGGTGTAGTTCTTCCCTTATGGTGTTGTAGTTCACCCATCATGGTGGTGTAGTTCTTTTTTTTTTTTTTTATTATTTTTTGCTGTTGTTTTTCCTAGGTGTTTTAGATGTAGTACATCAAGGACTTGGCTCGTCACTCATTCACATTTAACAATTTCTCTCTCACTCACTCATTTGCAACAGTTTGCTACCTCAGGCACTGTTAGCGCTGACAGCTTTATAGCTGTTTTATAATGACTGTAAACTTTTTCATTTGAGTTGTTTTGATTTCTGGCTCTTTAATTCCGTTATTTTCTGCCCAGCGTTTATGAGGAGGAACGGTGAGTCTGGGTTTGTGTTGTGTTTGTGCTCCTCTGTAGTCTTGTGCATGCACGTTCTCCTGGGTCCACTGCCTCTGTCCTCAGTGTATCATGTTGAACGCTGCAGGTCGTGCATGGTGCCTCCGCCTCCTGGAGCGATGCCTCTCACACTCACGTGCATGGGCTTTTAGGAGAAAAGCTCTTCCATTCATCCGTTCATCTGTTCATAAGTTGATCCTGCTGTCCTGGAGAATTACTGCAGCTGTTATATTTGGGTTGCTGAGCCCCATTGCATTCTGGGAGGGGAAATAGGGACATAGAAATGAAAAGATTCTGACAGTCCACACTCTCGCTGTCTCCGTGTGTGGGTGTGGGTGGGTGTGTGTGTGAGGGGGTGTGTGGGTGGGTGTGAGGGTGTGTGAGTGTTTTTGGGTGGGTGTGTGAGAGTGTGTGTGGGTGTGTGAGTGTTTGTGTGTGTGTGTGGGGGGGGTGTGGGGGGGTGTGGTGTGTGGGTGAGTGTGTGTGTGGGGGGGTAGGTGTGTGGGTGGTGTGTGTGTGTGTGTGTGGTGGGTGTGGGTGTGTGTGTGTGTGTGGGTGTTTGAGGGTGTGTGCACGCGCGCGCATGTGTACGTTCTTGTCCTGACATTCTATACAATCACTGTGTGTGTACATACATCCCTTTCGTGCATTTGTGTGTGTGTTTGAGAGCGTTTAATATGCGTTACCTTCTCTACGTCCTCTCAGAAGCACCTTGACCAGCTCCCAGTCAATCGTATACGTCCCTCAGGACACGGTCCGTGCCAAAGACATCATCTCACACATCAACACACTGAAGACTCAGGTCAGCTACTACGCCGAGCGCCTGTCCCGCGCTGCTAGGGAACACTCTGCCAACGGCCTGGAAAGAACGCTCACCATCCTGGCAGACAAGGTGGACACCAAGAATCCTCCTCTCCACCCCCGTATCTGTCTCCATATATCCTATCTCTGCACCCAGACAGACCAGTTCATCTTCCCTGTGGATGGGGCTGGATGGGTTCCAATGGGGTGTGATCATTACAGTTCCAGTTACAGCATTTATCAGACGCTTTTATCCAGAGCGACTTACAAAGTTCTTTGTCATTTTCTCATAGAATACATCCTAGTACCGTAGGTTAGAGTGCAATATACCAGTGAACTAGAATACTGTAGAAATTCAGGGATCACTGCTGATGACTAGAAGTGTGAAACACATATAAGCTCTTTTAACAGACAACAATCAGAGTTAGTCAACATAGGAGCAGTCAACATCAGTGTAATAAATACCCTACAATAAGGACTAGAGTTTTAGTTAGTCAACACAGGAGCAGGGTCAGTGGTCAGTTAAATATTCCACAAATAGAGGGGTCTTCACTCTGCGTTTGAACGACTGTAGGGGACAGAAAGAAAGAATTAATTGGGTATTGTCAGCATAGCAGTGGTAGGACAAGCCATGAGAAGATGTTACATCTTTTGAGACAACAGTAAACCTGTGCCACTACCCCTGGTGAGACGCCTCGGAGAGTGTGTGAATGAAAAGGCAGAGGACAGGCAGGCGGAGTCTCCTAGTTCTCAGGAGTCATCCAGGTCTGTTAGAGCCGGGAGGTGTAGCGAGTGGAGGGATGCTAGGCTGAGATGAAGTCATGCTTATGGACCGCTGGTTGGCAACACCAGAGCCCTCCAGACACCACGATCTGTGCCACACGAGGTTGCTGAGATTGCGTCTACGACGGTGATGATGTCGGAGATCTGGGGGTTTGTAGACAGGAGCTGTGAGACACATTTCCGATTGGAAAGATGTTTAGGTTTGTGTGGACATATGTGATGACAGTTTGAGAAAGTGTGAGGAAAAAAATTATACTTGGATAAGTTTGAGAGGTCCATCCTCAGTGTAGATCAGGAACTAGAAGAAAAGCACAACAAAAGCTTCTTCAGGTGTTGATCACTGCGGAGTCGTCCTAATTTAACAGATTAATAAGTGCCAAGTCCGCCCCCAATTCACACTAAGGCCCAGGCGAAACTACACCTGCAGCGAGTAATTACAGATAACAAGAAGCCTTGAATTGAACAGCAAGTAAACTCAGAGCCGATCTTAAGCAAGCAGGGGATAAACGCACAGCACACGCATCATTAGCTTCTTCTAACGAGAACACATCTGACGCAGGTTCTAGAGTCATGATATGATGGTGGGGGGTTGAATGCTTAACTAAGCTATTAATGTGGTTCATGTTAAAGCGTTTGCCATCATCATGGACATATGTGTCATTCTCCCAGACGCGCCAGCTCGTGACGGTGTGTGACTGCAAGCTGCTGGCATCGGCCGTGCAGGCGCTGAACGCCGCGCGACCCGACTACATCGCCTCGAAGACCTCGCCATCGGCCGATGCCGAGCACGTGGTCCTGCGCAATGATCAGGACACCCTGCTGGCCAAGTGGAGCGGACGCAACAGCCGCACCTCTCTGCCCACAGACTGGCACGAGGAGGAGTGGGTATGGACACACACACACACACACACACACACACACACAAGGAGGAGTGGGTATGGACACACACACACACACACAAGGAGGAGTGGGTATGGACACACACACACACACACAAGGAGGAGTGGGTATGGACACACACACACACACACACAAGGAGGAGTGGGTATGGACACACACACACACACACAAGGAGGAGTGGGTATGGACACACACACACACAAGGAGGAGTGGGTATGGACACACACACACACACACACACAAGGAGGAGTGGGTATGGACACACACACACACACACACACAAGGAGGAGTGGGTATGGACACACACACACACACACAAGGAGGAGTGGGTATGGACACACACACACACACACACAAGGAGGAGTGGGTATGGACACACACACACACACACACACAAGGAGGAGTGGGTATGGACACACACACACACACACACACAAGGAGGAGTGGGTATGGACACACACACACACACACACACAAGGAGGAGTGGGTATGGACACACACACACACACACACACAAGGAGGAGTGGGTATGGACACACACACACACACAAGGAGGAGTGGGTATGGACACACACACACACACACACAAGGAGGAGTGGGTATGGACACACACACACACACAAGGAGGAGTGGGTATGGACACACACACACACACACACACAAGGAGGAGTGGGTATGGACACACACACACACACACACACAAGGAGGAGTGGGTATGGACACACACACACACACACACACAAGGAGGAGTGGGTATGGACACACACACACACACACACAAGGAGGAGTGGGTATGGACACACACACACACACACACACACAAGGAGGAGTGGGTATGGACACACACACACACACACACACACACACACAGGAGGAGTGGGTATGGACACACACACACACACACACAAGGAGGAGTGGGTATGGACACACACACACACACACAAGGAGGAGTGGGTATGGACACACACACACACACACAAGGAGGAGTGGGTATGGACACACACACACACACAAGGAGGAGTGGGTATGGACACACACACACACACAAGGAGGAGTGGGTATGGACACACACACACACACAAGGAGGAGTGGGTATGGACACACACACACACACACACACAAGGAGGAGTGGGTATGGACACACACACACACACACAAGGAGGAGTGGGTATGGACACACACACACACACACAAGGAGGAGTGGGTATGGACACACACACACACACACAAGGAGGAGTGGGTATGGACACACACACACACACACAAGGAGGAGTGGGTATGGACACACACACACACACACAAGGAGGAGTGGGTATGGACACACACACACACAAGGAGGAGTGGGTATGGACACACACACACAAGGAGGAGTGGGTATGGACACACACACACACACACACACACAAGGAGGAGTGGGTATGGACACACACACACACACACACAAGGAGGAGTGGGTATGGACACACACACACACACACACAAGGAGGAGTGGGTATGGACACACACACACACACACACAAGGAGGAGTGGGTATGGACACACACACACACACAAGGAGGAGTGGGTATGGACACACACACACACACACACAAGGAGGAGTGGGTATGGACACACACACACACACACACAAGGAGGAGTGGGTATGGACACACACACACACACACACAAGGAGGAGTGGGTATGGACACACACACACACACAAGGAGGAGTGGGTATGGACACACACACACACACAAGGAGGAGTGGGTATGGACACACACACACACACAAGGAGGAGTGGGTATGGACACACACACACACACAAGGAGGAGTGGGTATGGACACACACACACACACAAGGAGGAGTGGGTATGGACACACACACACACACAAGGAGGAGTGGGTATGGACACACACACACACACAAGGAGGAGTGGGTATGGACACACACACACACACACACACAAGGAGGAGTGGGTATGGACACACACACACACACAAGGAGGAGTGGGTATGGACACACACACACACACAAGGAGGAGTGGGTATGGACACACACACACACACACACAAGGAGGAGTGGGTATGGACACACACACACACACAAGGAGGAGTGGGTATGGACACACACACACACACAAGGAGGAGTGGGTATGGACACACACACACACACAAGGAGGAGTGGGTATGGACACACACACACACACAAGGAGGAGTGGGTATGGACACACACACACACACAAGGAGGAGTGGGTATGGACACACACACACACACACACAAGGAGGAGTGGGTATGGACACACACACACACACAAGGAGGAGTGGGTATGGACACACACACACACACAAGGAGGAGTGGGTATGGACACACACACACACACAAGGAGGAGTGGGTATGGACACACACACACACACAAGGAGGAGTGGGTATGGACACACACACACACACAAGGAGGAGTGGGTATGGACACACACACACACACACACAAGGAGGAGTGGGTATGGACACACACACACACACAAGGAGGAGTGGGTATGGACACACACACACACACACACAAGGAGGAGTGGGTATGGACACACACACACACACACAAGGAGGAGTGGGTATGGACACACACACACACACACACAAGGAGGAGTGGGTATGGACACACACACACACACACAAGGAGGAGTGGGTATGGACACACACACACACACACAAGGAGGAGTGGGTATGGACACACACACACACACAAGGAGGAGTGGGTATGGACACACACACACACACACAAGGAGGAGTGGGTATGGACACACACACACACACACAAGGAGGAGTGGGTATGGACACACACACACACACACACACAAGGAGGAGTGGGTATGGACACACACACACACACAAAGGAGGAGTGGGTATGGACACACACACACACACACACAAGGAGGAGTGGGTATGGACACACACACACACACACACAAGGAGGAGTGGGTATGGACACACACACACACACACACAAGGAGGAGTGGGTATGGACACACACACACACACACAAGGAGGAGTGGGTATGGACACACACACACACACAAGGAGGAGTGGGTATGGACACACACACACACACACAAGGAGGAGTGGGTATGGACACACACACACACACACACACACACACACACACAAGGAGGAGTGGGTATGGACACACACACACACAAGGAGGAGTGGGTATGGACACACACACACACACACAAGGAGGAGTGGGTATGGACACACACACACACACACACAAGGAGGAGTGGGTATGGACACACACACACACACACAAGGAGGAGTGGGTATGGACACACACACACACACACACACACAAGGAGGAGTGGGTATGGACACACACACACACACAAGGAGGAGTGGGTATGGACACACACACACACACACACACAAGGAGGAGTGGGTATGGACACACACACACACACACACAAGGAGGAGTGGGTATGGACACACACACACACACACAAGGAGGAGTGGGTATGGACACACACACACACACACAAGGAGGAGTGGGTATGGACACACACACACACACACACAAGGAGGAGTGGGTACACACACACACACAAGGAGGAGTGGGTATGGACACACACACACACACACACAAGGAGGAGTGGGTATGGACACACACACACACACACACACACACAAGGAGGAGTGGGTATGGACACACACACACACACACACACACACACAAGGAGGAGTGGGTATGGACACACACACACACACACACACACACACAAGGAGGAGTGGGTATGGACACACACACACACACAAGGAGGAGTGGGTATGGACACACACACACACACACACAAGGAGGAGTGGGTATGGACACACACACACACACACACAAGGAGGAGTGGGTATGGACACACACACACAAGGAGGAGTGGGTATGGACACACACACACACACACACAAGGAGGAGTGGGTATGGACACACACACACACACAAGGAGGAGTGGGTATGGACACACACACACACACACACACACAAGGAGGAGTGGGTATGGACACACACACACACACACACACAAGGAGGAGTGGGTATGGACACACACACACACAAGGAGGAGTGGGTATGGACACACACACACACACACAAGGAGGAGTGGGTATGGACACACACACACACACACACAAGGAGGAGTGGGTATGGACACACACACACACACACAAGGAGGAGTGGGTATGGACACACACACACACACACAAGGAGGAGTGGGTATGGACACACACACACACACACAAGGAGGAGTGGGTATGGACACACACACACACACAAGGAGGAGTGGGTATGGACACACACACACACACACAAGGAGGAGTGGGTATGGACACACACACACACACACAAGGAGGAGTGGGTATGGACACACACACACACACACACAAGGAGGAGTGGGTATGGACACACACACACACACACACAAGGAGGAGTGGGTATGGACACACACACACACAAGGAGGAGTGGGTATGGACACACACACACACAAGGAGGAGTGGGTATGGACACACACACACACACAAGGAGGAGTGGGTATGGACACACACACACACACAAGGAGGAGTGGGTATGGACACACACACACACACACAAGGAGGAGTGGGTATGGACACACACACACACACACAAGGAGGAGTGGGTATGGACACACACACACACACACAAGGAGGAGTGGGTATGGACACACACACACACACAAGGAGGAGTGGGTATGGACACACACACACACACAAGGAGGAGTGGGTATGGACACACACACACACACAAGGAGGAGTGGGTATGGACACACACACACACACACAAGGAGGAGTGGGTATGGACACACACACACACACACAAGGAGGAGTGGGTATGGACACACACACACACAAGGAGGAGTGGGTATGGACACACACACACAAGGAGGAGTGGGTATGGACACACACACACAAGGAGGAGTGGGTATGGACACACACACACACACACACAAGGAGGAGTGGGTATGGACACACACACACACACACACACAAGGAGGAGTGGGTATGGACACACACACACACACACAAGGAGGAGTGGGTATGGACACACACACACACACACACACACACACAAGGAGGAGTGGGTATGGACACACACACACACACAAGGAGGAGTGGGTATGGACACACACACACACAAGGAGGAGTGGGTATGGACACACACACACACACACAAGGAGGAGTGGGTATGGACACACACACACACACACAAGGAGGAGTGGGTATGGACACACACACACACACACAAGGAGGAGTGGGTATGGACACACACACACACACACAAGGAGGAGTGGGTATGGACACGCACACACACACACAAGGAGGAGTGGGTATGGACACGCACACACACAAGGAGGAGTGGGTATGGACACACACACACACAAGGAGGAGTGGGTATGGACACACACACACACACACACACACACAAGGAGGAGTGGGTATGGACACACACGCACACACAAGGAGGAGTGGGTATGGACACACACACACACAAGGAGGAGTGGGTATGGACACACACACACAAGGAGGAGTGGGTATGGACACACACACACAAGGAGGAGTGGGTATGGACACACACACACACACACACACAAGGAGGAGTGGGTATGGACACACACACACACACACACACAAGGAGGAGTGGGTATGGACACACACACACACACACAAGGAGGAGTGGGTATGGACACACACACACACACAAGGAGGAGTGGGTATGGACACACACACACACAAGGAGGAGTGGGTATGGACACACACACACACACAAGGAGGAGTGGGTATGGACACACACACACACAAGGAGGAGTGGGTATGGACACACACACACACACACAAGGAGGAGTGGGTATGGACACACACACACACACACAAGGAGGAGTGGGTATGGACACACACACACACACACAAGGAGGAGTGGGTATGGACACACACACACACACACAAGGAGGAGTGGGTATGGACACGCACACACACACACAAGGAGGAGTGGGTATGGACACGCACACACACAAGGAGGAGTGGGTATGGACACACACACACACAAGGAGGAGTGGGTATGGACACACACACACACACACACACACACAAGGAGGAGTGGGTATGGACACACACGCACACACAAGGAGGAGTGGGTATGGACACACGCACACACAAGGAGGAGTGGGTATGGACACACACGCACACACAAGGAGGAGTGGGTATGGACACACACACACACACAAGGAGGAGTGGGTATGGACACACACACACACACACAAGGAGGAGTGGGTATGGACACACACACACACACAAGGAGGAGTGGGTATGGACACACACACACACACAAGGAGGAGTGGGTATGGACACACACACACACACACACACAAGGAGGAGTGGGTATGGACACACACACACACACACAAGGAGGAGTGGGTATGGACACACACACACACACACACACAAGGAGGAGTGGGTATGGACACACACACACACACACACAAGGAGGAGTGGGTATGGACACACACACACACACACACACACAAGGAGGAGTGGGTATGGACGGACACACACACACACAAGGAGGAGTGGGTATGGACACACACACACACACAAGGAGGAGTGGGTATGGACACACACACACACACACACACACACACAAGGAGGAGTGGGTATGGACACACACACACACACACACACACACACAAGGAGGAGTGGGTATGGACACACACACACACACACACAAGGAGGAGTGGGTATGGACACACACACACACACACACACAAGGAGGAGTGGGTATGGACACAAACACACACACAAGGAGGAGTGGGTATGGACACACACACACACACAAGGAGGAGTGGGTATGGACACACACACACACACACACACACAAGGAGGAGTGGGTATGGACACACACACACACACACACAAGGAGGAGTGGGTATGGACACACACACACACACACACAAGGAGGAGTGGGTATGGACACACACACACACACACACAAGGAGGAGTGGGTATGGACACACACACACACACACACACACACACAAGGAGGAGTGGGTATGGACACACACACACACACACACACACACAAGGAGGAGTGGGTATGGACACACACACACACACACACAAGGAGGAGTGGGTATGGACACACACACACACAAGGAGGAGTGGGTATGGACACACACACACACAAGGAGGAGTGGGTATGGACACACACACACACACACAAGGAGGAGTGGGTATGGACACACACACACACACACACACACACACACAAGGAGGAGTGGGTATGGACACACACACACACACACACACACAAGGAGGAGTGGGTATGGACACACACACACACACACACACAAGGAGGAGTGGGTATGGACACACACACACACACACACAAGGAGGAGTGGGTATGGACACACACACACACACACAAGGAGGAGTGGGTATGGACACACACACACACACACAAGGAGGAGTGGGTATGGACACACACACACACACACAAGGAGGAGTGGGTATGGACACACACACACACACAAGGAGGAGTGGGTATGGACACACACACACAAGGAGGAGTGGGTATGGACACACACACACACACACAAGGAGGAGTGGGTATGGACACACACACACACACACAAGGAGGAGTGGGTATGGACACACACACACACAAGGAGGAGTGGGTATGGACACACACACACAAGGAGGAGTGGGTATGGACACACACACACACACACACACAAGGAGGAGTGGGTATGGACACACACACACAAGGAGGAGTGGGAATGGACACACACACACACACGCAAGGAGGAGTGGGTATGGACACACACACACACACACAAGGAGGAGTGGGTATGGACACACACACACACACACAAGGAGGAGTGGGTATGGACACACACACAAGGAGGAGTGGGTATGGACACACACACACACACAAGGAGGAGGGGGTATGGACACACACACACACAAGGAGGAGGAGGTATGGACACACACACACACACACAAGGAGGAGGGGGTATGGACACACACAAGGAGGAGGGGGTATGGACACACACACACACAAGGAGGAGGGGGTATGGACACACACACAAGGAGGAGGGGGTATGGACACACACACACACGAGGAGGGGGTATGGACACACACACACACAAGGAGGAGGGGGTATGGACACACACACACACACACACACACACACACACAAGGAGGAGGGGGTATGGACACACACACACACACACACACACGAGGAGGGGGTATGGACACACACACACACACAAGGAGGAGGGGGTATGGACACACACACACACAAGGAGGAGGGGGTATGGACACACACACACACACAAGGAGAAGGGGGTATGGACACACACACAAGGAGGAGGGGGTATGGACACACACACACAAGGAGAAGGGGGTATGGACACACACACAAGGAGGAGGGGGTATGGACACACACACAAGGAGGAGGGGGTATGGACACACACACACACAAGGAGGAGGGGGTATGGACACACACACACACACACAAGGAGGAGGGTGTATGGACACACATACACACACACAAGGAGGAGGGGGTATGGACACACACACACACACACAAGGAGGAGGGGGTATGGACACACACACACACACACAAGGAGGAGGGGGTATGGACACACACACACACACACAAGGAGGAGGGGGTATGGACACACACACACACAAGGAGGAGGGGGTATGGACACACACACACACAAGGAGGAGGGGGTATGGACACACACACACACACACACACACAAGGAGGAGGGGGTATGGACACACACACAAGGAGGAGTGGGTATGGACACACACACACACACAAGGAGGAGTGGGTATGGACACACACACACACACAAGGAGGAGGGGGTATGGACACACACACACACAAGGAGGAGGAGGTATGGACACACACACACACACACAAGGAGGAGGGGGTATGGACACACACAAGGAGGAGGGGGTATGGACACACACACACACAAGGAGGAGGGGGTATGGACACACACACAAGGAGGAGGGGGTATGGACACACACACACACGAGGAGGGGGTATGGACACACACACACACAAGGAGGAGGGGGTATGGACACACACACACACACACACACACACACACACAAGGAGGAGGGGGTATGGACACACACACACACACACACACACAAGGAGGAGGGGGTATGGACACACACACACACACAAGGAGGAGGGGGTATGGACACACACACACACAAGGAGGAGGGGGTATGGACACACACACACACACAAGGAGAAGGGGGTATGGACACACACACAAGGAGGAGGGGGTATGGACACACACACACAAGGAGAAGGGGGTATGGACACACACACAAGGAGGAGGGGGTATGGACACACACACAAGGAGGAGGGGGTATGGACACACACACACACAAGGAGGAGGGGGTATGGACACACACACACACACACAAGGAGGAGGGTGTATGGACACACATACACACACACAAGGAGGAGGGGGTATGGACACACACACACACACACAAGGAGGAGGGGGTATGGACACACACACACACACACAAGGAGGAGGGGGTATGGACACACACACACACACACAAGGAGGAGGGGGTATGGACACACACACACACAAGGAGGAGGGGGTATGGACACACACACACACAAGGAGGAGGGGGTATGGACACACACACACACACACACACACAAGGAGGAGGGGGTATGGACACACACACACACAAGGAGGAGGGGGTATGGACACACACACACACACACACAAGGAGGAGTGGGTATGGACACACACACACACACAAGGAGGAGTGGGTATGGACACACACACACACACACAAGGAGGAGTGGGTATGGACACACACACACACACACAAGGAGGAGTGGGTATGGACACACACACACACAAGGAGGAGTGGGTATGGACACACACACACAAGGAGGAGTGGGTATGGACACACACACACACACACACACAAGGAGGAGTGGGTATGGACACACACACACACACACACACAAGGAGGAGTGGGTATGGACACACACACACACACACAAGGAGGAGTGGGTATGGACACACACACACACACAAGGAGGAGTGGGTATGGACACACACACACACAAGGAGGAGTGGGTATGGACACACACACACACACAAGGAGGAGTGGGTATGGACACACACACACACAAGGAGGAGTGGGTATGGACACACACACACACACACAAGGAGGAGTGGGTATGGACACACACACACACACACAAGGAGGAGTGGGTATGGACACACACACACACACACAAGGAGGAGTGGGTATGGACACACACACACACACACAAGGAGGAGTGGGTATGGACACGCACACACACACACAAGGAGGAGTGGGTATGGACACGCACACACACAAGGAGGAGTGGGTATGGACACACACACACACAAGGAGGAGTGGGTATGGACACACACACACACACACAAGGAGGAGTGGGTATGGACACACACGCACACACAAGGAGGAGTGGGTATGGACACACACGCACACACAAGGAGGAGTGGGTATGGACACACACACACACACAAGGAGGAGTGGGTATGGACACACACACACACACACAAGGAGGAGTGGGTATGGACACACACACACACACAAGGAGGAGTGGGTATGGACACACACACACACACAAGGAGGAGTGGGTATGGACACACACACACACACACACACAAGGAGGAGTGGGTATGGACACACACACACACACACAAGGAGGAGTGGGTATGGACACACACACACACACACACACAAGGAGGAGTGGGTATGGACACACACACACACACACACAAGGAGGAGTGGGTATGGACACACACACACACACACACACACAAGGAGGAGTGGGTATGGACGGACACACACACACACAAGGAGGAGTGGGTATGGACACACACACACACACAAGGAGGAGTGGGTATGGACACACACACACACACACACACACACACAAGGAGGAGTGGGTATGGACACACACACACACACACACACACACACAAGGAGGAGTGGGTATGGACACACACACACACACACACAAGGAGGAGTGGGTATGGACACACACACACACACACACACAAGGAGGAGTGGGTATGGACACAAACACACACACAAGGAGGAGTGGGTATGGACACACACACACACACAAGGAGGAGTGGGTATGGACACACACACACACACACACACACAAGGAGGAGTGGGTATGGACACACACACACACACACACAAGGAGGAGTGGGTATGGACACACACACACACACACACAAGGAGGAGTGGGTATGGACACACACACACACACACACACACACACAAGGAGGAGTGGGTATGGACACACACACACACACACACACACACAAGGAGGAGTGGGTATGGACACACACACACACACACACAAGGAGGAGTGGGTATGGACACACACACACACAAGGAGGAGTGGGTATGGACACACACACACACAAGGAGGAGTGGGTATGGACACACACACACACACACAAGGAGGAGTGGGTATGGACACACACACACACACACACACACACACAAGGAGGAGTGGGTATGGACACACACACACACACACACACACAAGGAGGAGTGGGTATGGACACACACACACACACACACACAAGGAGGAGTGGGTATGGACACACACACACACACACAAGGAGGAGTGGGTATGGACACACACACACACACACAAGGAGGAGTGGGTATGGACACACACACACACACACAAGGAGGAGTGGGTATGGACACACACACACACACACAAGGAGGAGTGGGTATGGACACACACACACACACAAGGAGGAGTGGGTATGGACACACACACACACACACAAGGAGGAGTGGGTATGGACACACACACACACACACAAGGAGGAGTGGGTATGGACACACACACACACACACAAGGAGGAGTGGGTATGGACACACACACACACAAGGAGGAGTGGGTATGGACACACACACACAAGGAGGAGTGGGTATGGACACACACACACACACACACACAAGGAGGAGTGGGTATGGACACACACACACACAAGGAGGAGTGGGAATGGACACACACACACACACGCAAGGAGGAGTGGGTATGGACACACACACACACACACAAGGAGGAGTGGGTATGGACACACACACACACACACAAGGAGGAGTGGGTATGGACACACACACAAGGAGGAGTGGGTATGGACACACACACACACACAAGGAGGAGTGGGTATGGACACACACACACACACAAGGAGGAGGGGGTATGGACACACACACACACAAGGAGGAGGAGGTATGGACACACACACACACACACAAGGAGGAGGGGGTATGGACACACACAAGGAGGAGGGGGTATGGACACACACACACACAAGGAGGAGGGGGTATGGACACACACACAAGGAGGAGGGGGTATGGACACACACACACACGAGGAGGGGGTATGGACACACACACACACAAGGAGGAGGGGGTATGGACACACACACTCACACACACACACACACACACAAGGAGGAGGGGGTATGGACACACACACACACACACACACACAAGGAGGAGGGGGTATGGACACACACACACACAAGGAGGAGGGGGTATGGACACACACACACACAAGGAGAAGGGGGTATGGACACACACACACACAAGGAGAAGGGGGTATGGACACACACAAGGAGGAGGGGGTATGGACACACACACACACACAAGGAGAAGGGGGTATGGACACACACACAAGGAGGAGGGGGTATGGACACACACACAAGGAGGAGGGGGTATGGACACACACACACACAAGGAGGAGGGGGTATGGACACACACACACACACACAAGGAGGAGGGTGTATGGACACACATACACACACACAAGGAGGAGGGGGTATGGACACACACACACACACACAAGGAGGAGGGGGTATGGACACACACACACACACACACAAGGAGGAGGGGGTATGGACACACACACACACACACAAGGAGGAGGGGGTATGGACACACACACACACACACAAGGAGGAGGGGGTATGGACACACACACACACAAGGAGGAGGGGGTATGGACACACACACACACACACACACACAAGGAGGAGGGGGTATGGACACACACACACACAAGGAGGAGGGGGTATGGACACACACACACACACACACACAAGGAGGAGGGGGTATGGACACACACACACACACACACAAGGAGGAGGGGGTATGGACACACACACACACACACACAAGGAGGAGGGGGTATGGACGGACACACACACACACACAAGGAGGAGGGGTATGGACGGACACACACACACACACACACACACAGAGGATTGAGTATGTGAGTATGGAGACACACAAACACACACAAGTAGGAGTGGGTATGGACACACACACACACACACACACACACACACACAAGGAGGAGTGGGTATGGTGTTTGCAATAAAGTAACTGAGTGTGTACAGGAAGATCATTGTGTGCGTGTGTGTGTGTGTGTGTGTGTGTGTGTGTGTGTGTGTGTGAGAGAGAGAGAGAGAGCGCAACATTTGGGACGTGTGACCCTGAGTTGTCTTCTCTGGTCTGGAATCATCCAGCACGTGTGTGTGTGTGTGTGTGTGTGTGTGTGTGTGTGGCAGGAGAAGGTGTGGATGAACGTTGAGAAGAGTCTGGAGTGCATCGTCCAGCGTGTGGAGAAACTCCTACAACAGGAGCGGCTCCGCAACGTCAACTGCGAGGACATGTTCCAGGCCAACCAGCAGGGCGGCACCGCTAAGAAAGGTAACCAGAGGAACCTAGTGTTTTGGATCAACCCAGCCATGGACAAGGGTGCCTCACCCACCCCACGGGATCAGTCATCATCATCCCCCCTCTTGTCATCTTCATCATCGGCATCTTCATCATCATCATCTTCTTCACTGCCTGCTCTGAACCCCGCATGCCCCTCAAATACAGACATACAATACTGTAGGTGGCTTCCCTCTCTCCTCACTTCTGTCCATCTGTTTCTCGCTCTCTCGCTGGCTGGCTCTCTTTCGATCCCTCTCTCCTGTCTCTTTGGGAATATCACGGTTCTCTGCAGCTAAAGCCTAAGGCTACAGCTATGCTTCTGCTTTCCTGTTAAGTCATTCACACACACACACACACACACACACACACACACACACACACACCCTGTCTCACCTACTCATCAGGCAGGGTGCATGCTGCCATAGCAACAGGCTTTTGCAGAAATGTTATGTTATTTTTACACTAACTTAATTTTATATTTTGTCCCTTGTCAATCAGCGTGCCGTCTCTTCATCCGTCCCCCCACCGTCCCCCGTCATCCTACTTGCGTCCAACTCTGTTGCTGTTAGTCCACTGCCTTGTGTTGTCCGCAGAACAGACAAGCTCAGTGTGTTCAGGTGACTTGTGT
>NC_137499.1:10575000-10657500 GCF_041902795.1 Electrophorus electricus | reverse complement strand
ACACACACTCACCATAACACACACACACACATACACACACTCACCATAACACACAAACCAAAACACATACACACACTCACCATAACACACAAACCAAAACACATACACACACTCACCATAACACATACACACACACACACACACACACACACACACACCAAAACACATACACACACTCACCATAACACACACCATAACATATATGGTAGGTCTGCATTAGACTGCATGTACGCAGACTAATTTTGTGTTTTAACATAAGAATAAAAATAATGAGGAAGTGTTGACTCATGTTGATTTTAAATGACGGGTGTTGACCACACTGCTCTACATGCCTGTTTTTCTAGCTCACTGCTCTTATATGCGGCTTTATTATTAAACTGAGGAACTGTCTCCGTGACGATGGCTTCCTGAGACAACTATACACCATTGGACTGCTTGCCCAGTTTGAGAGTCTACTGAGTACCTATGGTAAACACACACTGCTGAGTGCCCATGGTAAACACACACTGAGTACTTGTGGTGAACACACACTGATGAGTACCCGTGGTGAACACACACTAATGAGTACCCGTGGTGAACACACACCGCTGAGTGCCCGTGGTGTACACACACCGCTGAGTGCCCGTGGTGTACACACACCGCTGAGTGCCCGTGGTGTACACACACCGCTGAGTGCCCGTGGTGTACACACACCGCTGAGTGCCCGTGGTGTACACACACCGCTGAGTGCCCGTGGTGAACACACACCGCTCAGTGCCCGTGGTGAACACACACCTCTTTATTAGATGTATCTCTCTTACAGGAGCGTTTTATGGCCGTAATATTACTGACTGTAGCCCATCAGTTGCATCTGTCATCCACCTTCTTCCCTGGAGTATAATTTTAGCCCACAGGGGGCACTGTTGGCTGGGGCATAATTTTAGCCCACAGGGGGATTGTTCTTAATGGCAGTAGTAGTAGAGTAAGTGAATCCAACATGGCAGTAACAGTGTTATGTTCACCTCTGCTTTTACTGAGAACAGAGTTATCCAGCACCCAGAATAACAAGAAAGTAACCACTGTAAGACCCACATGGTAATGCACTCTGTAACACTAATGCAGCCAGGGTGAGGATCAAGGTCAGGGTCAGGTCAGGGTCAAGGTGACCCTGACACAGGTCAAAGCTCTTTTTCTTGAGTCTGATTTGATTTTAGTTTACAGTGAAACCACAAAGTCTGATCATGGGAAAGCAAGAAGTTACATTTACATGCTTCTGTGTGTGTGCGCACGCATGTCCGCGCGTGTGTGTGTGTGTGGTAGGTGAGGAGCTGGCCATGCTCGAGGACATGAGCGTGGGCATTATGGACCTGCGGAATGTGACGTTCAAGGTGACGCAGGCGGTCTCTGCATCTGCGCCTGACACACTCCCTGTGATCACGGGCAACCGCGACGGCTTCAATGTGCGCATCCCTCTGCCGGGCAGCCTGTTCGATGCGTTGCCACGGGAAATCCAGAGCGGAATGCTCCTGCGCGTACAGCCCGTGCACTTCAACGTGGGCATCAACGAGCAGCAGACCCTCGCAGAGAAGTGGGTCGCACCTACCTGCAAAATCCCCCCTTCTGTGACAGTCAGGAGAGCGTGTGAATAATGTGTGTGTGTGTGTGTGTGTGTGTGTGTGTGTGTGTAGGTTTGGGGACACATCTCTACAGGAGATTATTAACATTGAGAGTCTGACCCGTCTGAATTCCTACTATGAGCAGTTCAAAGAAGTTCTACCAGAGGACTGTGAGTCAGTCAGTGTTTTCTCTCTCTCTCTCTCTCTCTCTCTCTCTCTCGCTCTCTCTCTCTCTCTCTCTCTCTCTCTCTCTCTCTCTCTCTCTCTCTCTCTCTCTCTCTCTGTGTCTCTCTGTCGCTCTCTTGCTCTTTCTTTCTTTCTCAGTGAAGTGTGTGTAAGATATTATTATTATTATTATTATTATTAAGACATAATTCTTTGGTTAGATGTACTCTTTTAACTCATTCAATCCTCCCTGGCAGGGTATATAATAATCTGTCTCTCTTTCTCTTTCAGGTCTCCCTCATTCCCGCAGTCAGACGTGTCTTCCTGAGCTCCTGCGTTTCCTCGGACAGAATGTCCATGCCAGGAAAAACAAGAATGTGGACATCTTATGGCAGGCTGCAGAGGTAGAGGCCATGCGTGTGGGCACTGTGTCCAGCACCTCCACCAGTGTGGTGTGCTGGGTGGGGTTAGTTACCATGTGGGTGGAGCTTAAGCACATTTGAATGGGGTAGGATTGTGTTAGTTACCACGTGTCCTCAGTTGCACCGTATTACATGCTGTTCATGTAATTCTCCAAGACCTACTCCTGTCCCTGACTCCGCCCGCTCTCAGATCTGTCGGCGGTTGAACGGTGTGCGCTTCACCAGCTGTAAGAGTGCGAAGGACCGCACGGCGATGTCGGTCACGCTGGAGCAGTGTCTCATTCTACAGCACGAGCACGGCATGGCGCCGCAGGTCTTCACGCAGGCTCTCAACTGCATGCGCAGGTAGGACGCACGCCAGGGTGCCTGATCAAAAACCATGAAGACTCTCTCTCTTCCTCTCTCTCTCTCTCTCTCTCTCCCCACTCTCCCTCTCTCTCTGCCCCTCTCTCTGTCCTGCTGACGTCAGCACTTGTCCTCTTCATCTCCGTCCTCTTCCTCCTGTGTTCTCCGCAGCATGGCTTGCCTGTGTGCTGCTGGCATCGTTATCATGGTTGTCGGGACTGCTCTTTTCAGACCAGTGAGGGTTCTCTCGGAGCGTAGAAGTGGCCTCTCTCTGCCGTGCTCCTTCTGCCCCTTCTTTCTGCTCCTTTTTTCTGCTACTTCTGTCGCCCCCTGTGGAGGAGAGACAGACTCAGAAGCAGAGTCAAGAGAAGGGACTGTTGTACAGCTGCGCACTGACTGTGCATGAGAGCAGTGTGTCCATGCCATCTGGCCTACTTTCTGTGTGTGCGTGCGTGCGTGCGTGCGTGCGTGCGTGCGAGTATGAAGGCACTATAAGAGAGGTAGGTGAGTGAGTGTGTTTGTGTGTTTCCAGCCCCCCCCCAGGCCTGTAACACTGCTCATGCTCACTATTGTCCCACTGTCACTGGGTCATGTTGCCTGATCCTTGGCACTGCAGTGAATGACCAGAGGGGGGTAGTGTTTTTGCCTGTGCGGTTGCATTTAGCGCACGTGGGGCTCAAACTGCACGCGGGCTGGAGCTACAGCTGCTAGCACTCCTCCACCCTCATCCTCCACCTCCCACTCCCACACAGAAACTACACCTTTACTCACTGATGAAACATGACAACCTTCTTAATTTAATCTTCTCTCTCTCTCTCTCTCTCTCTCTCTCTCTTTGCGTCTTCTGTGATGTTTTGTTGTTTATTTTCTCTGTTGTTCGTTTGTCTTTATCCTGACTCCTTGACTAAACATTTTTTGTCAATCGCTTTTTCCCCTTTTTTTTTCTTTTTTTTTTTTTCTCAATCTTCTCTTCTTCAACTTGTCATTTTATTGTATATCTTCATCAATGTTGGTACTGCCCTGTACTGCCCTGTTACCACTGTCTACTGCCCCTCCCCGCGGACCCTGGCTCCGCCCCACGCCCCACCCTATGCCCCGCCCTCCTCCAGTGTTGGGACCAGGGAGGGGGTGACGCAGAAGAACCTGAGCGGGGTGCTGCCCGTGCGGGAGCTGAGGTTGGACCCCAGCCTGGTCTACTCTCTGCCTCTGCTGGCACTCAGCCCAAATCTGCTCATCGTCTGGCTCTTCCTCAGCGTGGCCTACCTGCTGGCCAAGCTACGCTGCAGCTGAACGCCACCTCTCTCCCCTCCCCTCCCCCCCTCTCTCTCTCTCTCTCCCCTCCCCTCCCCCCCCTCTCTCTCCCCTCCCACCCCCCAGCTGTTGTCCTCTAACAGCCAGTGTAAAGGCTTACGCCTCATTTGCAGTCAGTATTTTGCCTTACTTAAGGGATGAATTTCAAGATTTGTAAACTTTCTGAAATGCGTTATTGCAAACATTTAAAATTATTTCAGCTTTAATCTCAAATATATATGCATATATATTCATACACATAAGAGTTTAATTTAAGTATGGAATATTCACCCAAAGTGTAATCATTTTATTTATGTCACAAAACCGTCTATGAAAGTTATTTTTTCAGCATATGTTAAAGAATTGCTGGTTGTAAATACAGAACCTAATCGAGGTATTATTATTATTATTATTATTATTATGACTTGACTATCGTATTTCCGCGCTGTTTCTCCGTCTTCCTCTTGTCCCTGGGCTTGTGAGGCTGCCTGCTGGATGGGTTGATTCGCTTGGCGGCAGCTTTGACACTGGTTGGGCATCTGCGGCGTTCGCGTGTTTGTGTCTTCCGATATTTAGTCGATATTTAGTTTGGTCTGATTTACACGAGGCCAGTGCACTTCTACCATGAAGCCCTCAAGAACAGATGGAATTTGACCAGATCAGATCATTTAGGTCAGGGGGATTTAATTATGCAGTAAATATAGCTACTTATTTTTTAATATGGATCTTTTTTATTAGCCAGTCATTTGAAGAGAAACGCCCGAGTGTTGATGAGTCCATGCGGAGCAAACAGCACCAGGTTCTGTTGGCTGGGAAGTTCCAACAGAGTCATATATTTAAAGCTTATTTTTGAGGGCGGAATCGCGAGTGTGGCTTTATATTCTGGGTCAGTTATGCAGCATCAATGAACAGAATCTGACTGATAGTGCCAAATACTGAACATTTCTGCTTGATTTCCTTGTGGCGTATCCTTCAGGTTCCGAAGCTTCCAGTCTCTTCCCTGGGTTTCCCAGTGCATTGTCTACTAATAGTGCTTTATATTTTTACTCTTTACACAGAATACGTATATATCATGTTTACTTGAAACACCTGAGAATAGAGTTTATTTAGAAATAAACAGACTCCTGTTTTTCGTTGGGTGTCCATGTTCAGAGAAGGTTTAGGTCTGTACGTTTGCACGTTGTAGATGGTTCGTCGAACAGAGACACACAGCAGTGGCCTGATTATTTGGTCGACATTTGAATTTAGAAACACTGTTGTAACCAGGCTCCTCTGACCCACTAAAGAAACTGACTGTCCTGAAATTTGTGATTTCCTATTTGGGAATTGTATTAGCTTTATTATCGTCTTGTCACAAGCCCATGTCTACACTTACAGATGCATTCTGTGGAGGAACCAACTGATGTTTCAACTTGCACTGAGTCTTCTGAAATAATATATCATAATATATAATAATATGTAATTGTGGTTTTGTCCATTTAGGTTTAAGGATCATAGGTTATGCTGTGGCACTCCACTGATTTAGGGATGGTACTGTGAGCACTGGGTGCAGGACAGTTTCGCCGGGTGCAGGACAGTCTCTGTGGGTTGTCCCTGGTATGGGGATCTGCACCTTCCTGAGCTCACTCTGTCTGCGCATTATTCTGATTGTTTAGCTTTCTTGGGTTTTACTGAGTAGATGATCGGGTTTTGGCTGGGATTTCTGCTTTCCCTGAATGTAAACATTCTGTGTGTATCAAGTGTTTTTTGTTGCCAGTCACTATTTAAATAATCCAGTTTAATGAGATCATTTTAGTTTCAAAATAATAAAAAAAACATTGTATTCAAGTACATTGCAATTTGCTATTGCTACGGAAAATGCCTTGAACTACCTCTGGATTCCCAGAATTGTTACACATGGCGATCAGAAATGCAGGTGCTCCTGTGAGGCCAGCGCATGTGTGTAATGGGACTAGGTGAGTCATTACCTGTCGTCAAATGGTGAGGCATCTCCATGGCTCTGCCTCCGCCTGGTGTGCTTTAGGTTCATCTCACAGCACTGCCGTAGTCCAGGCAGGACTAGAGGGCCCCCTGGTGTTCACGTCTGTCTAAGCATCTTCTATATTGCCGTACATGGTGTTTGCCTAAATTTGCTTTTTTATTAGCAGATATTGTTGTGATAAGAATATATTAATATTTTTAAGTCATAATTGTTTTTAAGATTGAAGTGAGCTTCTGTTTAGCTCTATTTGTGCATTTGAGAACTAAAAAGATGTGCACTAGATTTGAGCTTTTCTAAAAATAATTATTTGGAAATTCAGTTAAAAAGCGGGTGTGAAAATACACACAGTGAATATCCACCACTGTACACACACAATGTTTGTCACTGTACGCTCATAACATCCGTCACTTATGTAAAATCTTGCAGTCATTTGTGTTCCCAGCTGCATAAATTGTTGTGAAAATGCAACTTTTATGATTTTTTTTTTTTTTACAGCTTTTGATAATTTAGCTCATTTAGAGGGGAAATGAACCGTGTGTGTGTGTGTGTGTTTGTTTGTTTGTGTGCAGGGGTGTGTGTGTGTGTGTGTGTGTGTGTGTGTGTGTGTGTGTGTGCAGGGGTGGGGGTGTGTGTGTGCAGGGGTGGGGGTGTGTGTGTGCAGGGGTGGGGGTGTGTGTGTGCAGGGGTGGGGGTGTGTGTGTGTGTGTGTGTGCAGGGGTGTGTGTGTGTGTGCGTGCGTGCAGGGGTGTGTGCGTGCAGGGGTGTGTGCGTGCAGGGGTGTGTGCGTGCAGGGGTGTGTGTGTGTGTGTGTGTGTGTGTGTCTGCAGGGGTGTGTGTGTGCAGGGGTGTGTGTGGGTGTGTCTGCAGGGGTGTGTGTGTGTGTGTGTGTGTGTGTGTGTGTGCAGGGGTGTGTGTGGTGATTTTCCATTGGTCTTCTCTTTTCTCTCACTTGTCTCACTGTTAGCTTGTCTGTTTTTTTTCTCGCTACCAAACCACAGCTGTGCCGTGACATCATTATCTGTCTGCTGATTGGTTGTCTCGCTTTCCATTGCTCATGGTCTCTAAACATCGCCCCTTGTTGTTTTTGTTTGTTTGTTTTTATTTGTTTTTTGGGGGGACCCACGTGGGTTAATCTCACCCCCACCCAACCTCCCCAGTGAGGGCTGCCGGCGGGAGAATGCTCTGAAGAACGTGGGATGTCGCAAGTACGCCTTCAACTCTCTGCAGCTGAAAGCCTTCCCCAGACAGTATCGCCCTCCTGACGGGACCTTCGGGAAGGTGGAGTCCTGAGCAGCTGCCATCAGGGTCAGGGTCACCATCTGAGTGGCTACATCTCCCCACAGATATACCACATTACTGTGAAGCTGGCATCTGATATGCTGTAGTCAGAGACCTCACACTGATATTAGAATTGACCTCATGAGACAAACCGTCTCACGTTTCTGAGCTAATGTTTATTTGAATGCAAATCTGCCTTATAAGCAGAAAACTCTCCTACTCTTCAGACATTCATGGACACAGCGTTCCCAGGTCCCTCGTGGACACAGCTTTCCCAGGTCCCTCGTGGACACAGCGTTCCCAGGTCCCTCATGGACACAGCGTTCCCAGGTCCCTCGTGGACACAGCGTTCCCAGGTCCCTCGTGGACACAGCGTTCCCAGGTCCCTCATGTAATGCAGTGCATTTCAGTAGTTCAGTCAGTAGTAATGGTGTCCAGTGTCCATTTCATATCTGTGCAGTTTCACTGCCTCTTCAAATTAAAAGGCACCATCACTAGAGTAAGAAAACCTATATATATCACCACATCCTTTTTCCACTCCCCTTAGCTGTCATATACCATGTGCAACTGCTTAAGATGACATCATTTTTCCCCTCAGTAGTGCACAAGGTTTGCTCACTATGGTCCTAGTGTCCTCTGGTTAAAGCACCTGCCTGCCTCTCTGACTCCTCTGAGCCTCACGTGATGCTGGTGTGTTGGTCTGCACTGAGCCTCACGTGATGCTGGAGTGTTGGTCTGCACTGAGCGTTCTTCTGAGACAGGATTTTTTTTTTTTGGATCCACCCCCCCCCCCCCCCCCAACCATCACTGACCGCCGTTTAAGGAATACCATATCATTTCCATGTAGTATGTGTCATGTCTCACAATGTGCTGTCTCACTCTTTGGCTTTTTTGTTTGTTTGTTTGTTTTGCTGTCACATGCATAA
The DNA here is from genome assembly GCF_041902795.1 of Electrophorus electricus. Classification (NCBI taxonomy): domain Eukaryota; kingdom Metazoa; phylum Chordata; class Actinopteri; order Gymnotiformes; family Gymnotidae; genus Electrophorus; species Electrophorus electricus. Next base: position 10,649,498 of record NC_137499.1, on the reverse strand, counting down.
AGGTCATGTGTTTAATGACGTTTCACCATTACTGGTCTCGCTTGTCTGCTCAGGTCTGTGAGCTGTGCACAGTCACCAAGTGGCAGTGTGCTGTATGAACCTACGCTGTTGACAGTCAGACAAGCTGAAATGCAGTTTCCCTGTTTTTGCATTAATTGTTTTATTTTCTAGTTATTTTACACTTTTTTTTAAATTCTGATATTTATAACATTACTGTTGTATTCTTTCCTGTGTTTTACACATACTGATGTGTTCCATGACTACTTTTTAAGCTGTAATGTATTATTTAATTCATGATGCTCACAAATATTTGAATGAAACTTGATTTGTATTTATTTCTATTTTACTGAACTTGTATGTTTTATTAAGCCCTCTTAGGTGAATTTTGTCTGTTTAAAGCAGAGTTCTGCTGTGCAGCATACTGTCATCTCTGTCTGACTCCATTAAAAGACCATTACTCTGTCCTAGAACCTGTTTCCACGTCTTGCTTGTGCACACACACCCTCTGTTCAGGGTCCCCGCGGGTCTTTAGTCTTCCTTTGTCTGATATTACATTTTACAAATTTAAGGCCTTAATAAGTATTACATTTGACAGTTGTCTTAAATTGAAAGTTGCGCGATGGTAAATGTTTTGCTTCTGACGTGTATCATTCCTGTGACTAACACGGTTAAGACGGTCAGGTGCCCAAACACCGATTACAAACCTACCAACTACCTGGTGAAGACGACGAGCTACACTGGGATATGAATAAGAGTTTACGGTTATAATTTAGAGATTTGGTCATATGTTTGTCTCCATAATTAATGTTACGGCGGGTAAAAACCTCACAGCTGGGAAACTGGTCGGTTATCAAGCTTTTACTTAAGGAGAAAAGTACTTAATCAGCTGATAGTTAAGACGTTTTAAAAACAGTTTGTTACAATGATTTATTAATGTTTCTACACTCGAAATCCTGACATTTTTGTTAGAAGTTCGCATATACTGTCCGCGTTTTCTCACAGCTGAGGCGATGTCGACAGCAGGTCCATTAGCACTGCAGCTAAACAGCTAACACTGACTGTCAATCTACATGAGGAAAAATCTGTGTGCCTTGATATTTATTATCAAATAACACTCATCGGTCCTGTTCAGTCTTACTATCCAATAACACTCATTGGTCCTGCTCAATCTTACCATCACATTTACTGACAAATGGCATTAACAAGCTAACCTAGCTAGCTAACTAGCTAATGTTACCAGGGCCAGATGACTAGCAAGCGGAAAGTCTAGTCAAACTGATTCATCCGTCCATCATTGTCCATCTCAACGTATTTCTAATTTTGTATCTAGCTACATATTTTTCGAATATGGCTTAGAATCCTCTGGGAAATCAGGTCATTATTTATAGCTTTGTCTCACTAGGTATGTTTGAACACTAAAATTACATAACAATGACAGATTTTGTCAGTTTCTTGCCCATTTGGTTTATTGGATGTTCTTGTGTCTCTTCAAAAATGATGAACCCTTAACATTGGTCTGAGAGTATCTGCTCCTCAATGCTTTTTACAATATAATATTTATTTAAAATGATTTTTAATCATGGCAAATATGGTCATAAATTACATTTGAAGTAGCCTTTAAAAAGGAAATCTGACTTGAAGATGTCTGCAGACACGCTGTGTGTGTACATGTGTATGCATATTAGTGCAGTGGGGATTGTGAGCAGTTTGTACTGGGTCACTACACTGCTCGCTCTCTCTCTCTCTCTCTCTCTCTCTCTCTCTCTCTCTCTCTCTCTCTCTTTCTTTCTCTCTCTCTCTCTCTCTCTCTCTCTCTCTCTCTCTCTGACTGTCTCTCCAAATCTGTGGATTGTGACTGATATGAAACAATAGCAGGTCTGTATTCCATAAAGAGGAAGAACCGCAGAATGCTGCATATTATGTCTGTAGAGATCAACTGTTAATTTACACAATTAAAAATTCTAGCTCCATTAAAACAGTTATCTCAGCTAGGTCCTGAGTGATCTCAAATGCTAGATTTTGCCACCGCTAAACCAGGTTAGATTTTCTTTTCGCACTACAATGGCTTCACCTTTGCTTTTTCAGGTTTGCTTTTAGGTTTGGTGTAAGGATATAACATGTCATACTAAAGCCTACTAAAGCAAACAGTGAATACAGTGTTTCTGCTTTTGTAACTTGTGCCCCCACAAAAATGTGAGACTACGTCAGAGTACCGCATGTGGGTTATTTTATTTATTTATTTTTTTAAATATATAAAGTGTTCCGTAACAGTTCCCTTTCACTTCTCTTTATGGCTGCTCTTTGGAATATCTGCAGGTTGGTGGTGCCTGCCAGAAAGATCCAAGTGAGGATGTGTAGGTAAGAACACTGATTTACCATGGTCTAAACCTGGTAGCAGTACTAAACACTTGATTTACCATGGTCTAAACCTGGTAGCAGTACTGAACACTGATTTACCATGGTCTAAACCTGGTAGCAGTACTGAACACTGATTTACCATGGTCTAAACCTGGTAGCAGTACTGAACACTGATTTACCATGGTCTAAACCTGGTAGCAGTACTGAACACTGATTTACCATGGTCTAAACCTGGTAGCAGTACTAAACACTTGATTTACCATGGTCTAAACCTGGTAGCAGTACTGAACACTGATTTACCATGGTATAAACCTGGTAGCAGTACTAAACACTTGATTTACCATGGTCTAAACCTGGTAGCAGTACTGAACACTTGATTTACCATGGTCTAAACCTGACAGCAGTACTGAACACTGATTTACCATGGTCTAAACCTGGTAGCAGTACTAAACACTTGATTTACCATGGTCTAAACCTGGTAGCAGTACTGAACACTGATTTACCATGGTCTAAACCTGGTAGCAGTACTAAACACTTGATTTACCATGGTCTAAACCTGGTAGCAGTACTGAACACTGATTTACCATGGTCTAAACCTGGTAGCAGTACTAAACACTTGATTTACCATGGTCTAAACCTGGTAGCAGTACTAAACACTTGATTTACCATGGTCTAAACCTGGTAGCAGTACTAAACACTTGATTTACCATGGTCTAAACCTGGTAGCAGTACTGAACACTGATTTACCATGGTCTAAACCTGACAGCAGTACTGAACACTGATTTACCATGGTCTAAACCTGACAGCAGTACTGAACACTGATTTACCATGGTCTAAACCTGGTAGCAGTACTAAACACTTGATTTACCATGGTCTAAACCTGATAGCAGTACTGAACACTGATTTACCATGGTCTAAACCTGACAGCAGTACTGAACACTGATTTACCATGGTCTAAACCTGGTAGCAGTACTAAACACTGATTTACCATGGTCTAAACCTGACAGCAGTACTGAACACTGATTTACCATGGTCTAAACCTGATAGCAGTACTGAACACTGATTTACCATGGTCTAAACCTGGTAGTACTGAACACTGATTTACCATGTTTAAACCTGGTAGCAGTACTGAACACTGATTTACCATGGTCTAAACCTGATAGCAGTACTCAACACTCTGATTTACCCCATGGTAAATCTAAACCTGATGGCAATACTGAACAATGATTTACCATGGTCTAAACCTGATAGCAGTACTGAACAGTGCTTTTTCTTTGTGGTCTTCTCAGGCTGTAGAAACACTACAAACATTCAGCCTGTTTTTCAATGGCATGATGACATGTTTGGTTTGACTTTCTAGGAGGTCACTGGACTGTCCATCTAATTATGAGCTGTTGAGACGACCAGACAGACATAGGTTACTGTCCAGCCAGAAGCAAGGCCAATGTGAGTTTTGTGCACAGTGATTCATGTGCCTTATTCAGAGTCAGTACTTCACCACCACTGCGCAAGATCTTAGATGAAAAATGTAGCATGATTTAAGTCCTAAAAGTTGATGATACTGATTAATTATGTGTGCTGGCTTATGTGTGATGGTTTTAAACAATTTCATGGGGACTTTTATTAGCTGATATAGATCTTTGTATGCACTGCCATGGGAGCAGTGAATCAAATACAGTGTCCAAGAACCAATTACAGTTCCGTGAGTACTTACTGGTGTGGGTATCAGGCGGGGCCGCCATGAAGAAGCTCCTGCTAGACGTGGACTGTGGTGTGGACGACGCCCAGGCGATAATGATGGCCTTGGCCTCACCAGGCGTCCAGATCGTGGGCATCACGTGTGTCCATGGCAACACCTCAGTGGAGAATGTGTGTAAGAACACTCTGCGGGTGCTCAAAGTCTGTCAGCGGCAAGAGGTACTCTTATTTTGAAACCTAGCAGTTACAGTAATGATTAGATATATGTCAAACTAAAACTACATAACAAAAGGACTGCCCCACACTGTGACACTTGTGTGAAGTTTTTCTGCAGTCACTCTGATGTGCATTTGGGAATGATGGGTCATTCTTCAAGTGCTGTTGCTTTGTTGTTCATGCCTACAGATCCCAGTGTTCTGTGGGGCAGGGAGATCTCTACTGGGAAAGACCTTGAATGCTGAGCGGTTCCATGGACAGGATGGTCTAGGTGATGTCCCTGACCCCCAGGGGGCAGGTCTGGAGCAGTTGCAGAGGGAGGGCGCTGTGGCTGCCCTCATTCGCCTGGCCAATGAGCATTCGGGTGAGGTAAAGGAGAGACAGTCTTTATGTTTTAGCATTTGTGCAGAGCCACTTACATATTCATCAGTATGACTGTATATGTGTTCACTATGACCTTGGAGGTGCCTGCACCTACTAACCTGCTCTACCAACTGTTCACCGTTCACCACACTACATTGTGTGTCTCATCTCCAATATGTCCATTACACTGTGTGTCTCGTCTCCCCTATGTCCACTACACTGTGTGTCTCATTTGACATATGTCCACTACACTGTTTGTCTCATCTCCCATATGTCCGCCACGCTGTGTGTCTCGTCTCCCATATGTCTCTGTGCGTGTCTGCAGTGTGGCTCCCACATATCTTGTGTGCACTCCCAGGTGTCTGTCGTCGCCACTGCTCCCCTGACTAACCTGGCGCTGGCTGTGCGGATCGACCCCTCTCTCCCACAGAAACTCAAAGGCCTCTACGTGATGGGAGGAAACACAGACTGTGAGCTTTCTGCTGCTGACTGATATTTATCACCACAATTAGGAGCTTTTGGGCAGTTTCTCCTCTGTCTCATGGCTTGAAACGGTATAATCCAGGGTCCTAATTCTAATGGTTATCAGTTCTCCATTTGCCAAGGTTTCCTATTCCCCTAGATTAAAAATTTAGGATTGTTTTCTTACACTGTTGAGGTGAGAGAGCCTACTTCTGCTTCCAGCTCGAGGCAACGCCACAGTGTGCGCAGAGTTTAACTTCGCCGCTGACCCTGAGGCTGCCTCCATCGTCCTGAGCTCCTTCCTCTGTCCCACCTACATAACAACATGGGAGTCTGCCTGCCGTAACAAGCTGCCCTGGGTGAGGGAAGTGCTCCACTCTCCACATTGGCCGCTACCATTAAACCCTCCTCAGAAAAGCTTCAGCTTACAGGCATTTTTGTCTGTTTGTTATATTTGAGTATCTCCCAATTTCATGAAAATTTTTATTAAAATATTTTTTCTGTGTATCAGTTTGCCTGTAAACACTCTGTGGTTGTTTGATTTATTATTATTATTCTTTTTAATATCCATTTTAGTGTCTGATTTATTTGTTCAAGTTTCTCTCAGCATTTTCCAGTTTTCCTCTAACAGTTTTGGTCTGGGTTTCCTGTAAGAATCGCTCTTTTGTGCTTGCTGTTCTGACCCAAGTCGTTCTGTGACGGGTGGCTGGCCCAGGACTCTGAGAAGGCCGACTTCATGAAGAGAATATTCCGCCATACCATGGAGGTGGCGTACCAGGACCGGTTCCAGAGGGAGATGGTGGATGGCGTGGGATTTGTGTCATGTGACTCATACGCCATGGCGGCCGCCATAGACGAGACGTTGGTGACGCAGTACGAGGAGATGGCCGTCTCTGTGGAGCTTTGTGGCAGGTACACCAGAGGTATGCTGGTGCTGGACACAGTCGGCTTCCTCCCAGAGCAGAGGAACGTGTTCATCATGAAAAAGGTGAACGTGGAGACGTTTAAGAGGATGATGATGGATGCTCTTAACTAGAGCTTCAGTTTGGGATAATCATATTGTTTGTTTGGTTGGTTGTTTTTGTTTACAAACTCTTCTGTACTTGTACTCTACCTGCTTAAAGATAAATACTTCTAAAACTGTTGTTCTTGAAATGTATCATACTTGTTTAAGAATTATGGCATAACACACCTCTAACAACAAGCACACACACACCTCTAACACCACACACAGAGCCACTGAACACACCGCAACACAAACCCCTGAATACACTGAACACACCACCACACACAGCCGCTGAACACACCACAACACAGCTACTGAACACACAGCCACTGAACACACCGCCACACAGCTACTGAACACATTGCCACACACAGCTACTGAACACACAACCACACACAGCTGCTGACCACACTGCGACACACAGCTACTGAACACAGACTGCCCTTGTCTGTAAGTGTGAGCACATGTATGTCCATGGCTGGCTGGAGTCACAACAGAACCTTTAACCTGTATATAATAAACACAGTTATTGACCATCTAACGCACATCCTTGTGAGAGAAAATGTATTGTACTGGTTGGTACACATACATGTACATACACATTATTGTAAAATGAACTTTCTATAGGTTAATATTTTTGAAAATGTCTTTTTTTTTTACATTTACTCAAAATATTGATGGAATGTATCTATTTTTACTCATGTCATTTTATGGGAGCAATTTACATTGCTGATGTATGTCCTTAATTATACAGTAGGTCCGCATTAGTGTGGCCTCAAACAGGAAGATTGGGAACTGACCAAGATATGTTAGTGTTTAGTTTAATTTAGTTATGCATCAAGCCATGTGCTTTTCATTTCCAGTAAAGGAGAAATTAGTGCAAAAATCTTAATTATTATAATAATTATTTAAATGAACTCTGCTTAGAGCATATTAACACGCATAGCTTAGCTGGTGACGTACATAGTGAGTTAGTGCTGAGTTGGAGGACAGGCGTGTATGAGCTGAAGATTTGGGACAAGGAACAGATGGCCTTCAAAAAAGATACTGGTAGTGGAAAATGAGAACAGACTTCACAGCTGGTCAGCTCCTCCAAACTGGTGACGTAAAGCAGAAAGAGAGATACTGGATTTTGTAGCCAGACGTTTATTTCTATTTTGGATCTTCTTGTTAGCCCAAAGGGGTGGGTGTGTTTTCGACTATCAAACTGGCAAATTGTTGCAAGACGCAGCACTAAAATAATAACTAGCGTTAAATGAATTAATTTCTCTCTTCATTTAAAAAAAAAAGCCTTTTTTTAATCGTTATTTCATGTGCAGTAAGTAGACAAATAACTACGTTAGAGGTTAGTGTTACTAAAGGCGACAGAATGGCAGGCCTGCGGGGATCGTTCACTGCTAATGCGCCGTGCTGAAATCAGGTTACGGAGCCTTTATCCGCCTTGGACCGTCACTACAGCAGGCAATATACACACCTGCATGTTCCTATGATTGCCACGAGAGGACACCATTGTGCTCAATTTGAAACATACTCGGTCTTCAGAATCTACCAATCTTAAGCTATTTTACGACGCCCTAAGACATCCCAAGTTTGTCATGAGATGTCTTAAGACATTGATGTGTGGGTTTAGAGCATCAATCATGTCAGTATATAATAGCACCGAGCTTTCAAGCACACCACAGTAAGGACATTACCGACAACAAGGGACATTATATCACACATGATCTTTGTATTCATAACAAATACTTAAGCCTTTTATTCTCTGAACTGTGAAATAAAGAAAATAAAGTGACTACATATGTGCTTCCTTTATGCATGTGTGTGCACATTTTAAACAAGTATCTAAAAGCTTTTTTCGGCTACGGACAGGTTGTTTGGTGAGTGTGTGTGTGTGTGTGTGTGTGTGTGTGTGTGTGTGTTCACAAATTCCATGAGTATATTGTGCTGAAAAACAGCCGTTTTTAAATTCTTGAAGCAAGATATTTGAAATATCACATTTGATTTCAAAAACTTTCATTGTACCCAAGCTTCCCCTACGATGTACCCAAAACAACTAATAGCGAATGCCTTTATTAACCAGAGATTAATTATCATTAGCTACTTCATATGCACATTGTCTGAACGTCAAATACCCGTTTTCGTTTAAGACTGTTAGTCATTTAAAATCTCTTTCTGGATGTGTCCATTAGAGGGAATAGTTATTGCACAAAGAAATTTATTCAGCATACCCCACAGTCACAGTGAGCCCTGTGCCCTTTAATTTAACCAAAGTGGTGTATAACCTACTTTAGGCGTTTTAGTTTCAGCTCCATCTTCTGTTCGCGCCCCTATAGAGCTGACGTAGCGCACGCTCTGGCGGTGCGCGCGACGTAGCTTACCGTCGCGCGTGCAGACACCTGTCACACACAGTGACGAGTATCCGCGAGCTGTGTCTGGCGCGAGGGAGCGCCTCTCTTCGCGCGGCGGGGAACCCAGATCACCGAAGCTGGAGCAGGCAGCGCGCAAGCCTCCGCACCTGCCCTGGGCCGCGGGAGGACAGCCCCCGATCTGGACCGATGTTCTGGCCGAAATGTCCCGACACATCTACATCAGGAATAAGATCGGCGAAGGCATGCAGGCGCCCATGTTCCAGGTGATAGTAATAATAATAATAATAAGCTTAAGTCACCAGGACTTCTTAGTTTAATATGTTGATACTTGTGAATCTAGAAAGTTCATGACATTGCTTTGTAAACCAGCATTTATTATCGCTGTGAGTTTCGTTTCATGTCAGTCTTTAGACTTTTACTTGTTGATATTTTTCTGACATTATTTTGCTAACTAGAGGCGCCCTCGCGCTTGACTGTTAGTCGGCGGTAAATGACCACGGTAGGCACGAGCACCATGACGCATTTAAATTTACAGCATTTATCTGACTTATAATCATGACTGAGTATAACTTGAGCAACTGAGGGTTAAGGGTCTTGCTCAGGGGCCCACCAGTGGCAGGGCTTGAACCAGCAACCTTATGTTTACTAGTCAAGTACCTTAACTACTGAGACGCCACTGCACTGACACACTTTGAGGTGTCCCTGATTAAAAAACTCCAAGACGAATTAGCAGTCCATGCCCCCACTACCAGATAGCTCCCCGGGAGACTCCTAAAATGGATCAAATACAGAATGTACTAATTAACCTATCCCACAGAGGCTAATGTTTCTATAAATGCTACGACAGTGTCAGACGGAGCTGGGTAAAGGTATCAGAGTTACAGGGTTTAGGATGGCTTCTGTGTCATAAACCTATACTAAAGAAATGGACAAAGGTGATCTTCAGTGGGTGTTAATTGGGAATTGAGCAACGGCGACCCACTGCAGGGCTGCACCTACACCCCCGCTGTTGTCCACAAAGAACCCAGCAGGTTCTGTAGTGTAGAAAATGGTCTAACAGCGCTGAAGTGATCATAGACAGCAGGAGCCTTGTTTGTTTGTTGGCCTGTTTGTTTGTTTGTTTGTTTTTCGGGCTTTAGCTTTTTGGCGGGTATCTTAGTCCCCTGATTAGGAATCACAGCAATTGAAAGTTTTTAAAAGTGCAACAATTGAGGTATTTGAATAACAACAGGACACCTACTAACTCTACTTACTGCCCTAACCCTACTAACAGTATTAGTAGTTCTGTGAATAAAGTCATAATTTGTCTTATTCTTGTTATAATTAGAATGTATGCTACTTTGTCATTGATTGGTTTTGTTGAGTATTAAGGATATACTGTGTGTGTGTGTGTGTGTGTGTGTGTGTGTGCGTGTGCGCGTGCGCGTGTCATAGAAGAATCATAACATCCTGTTTTTTGCTTATTATATTTGCATAGGGTTATTTGAGACAAAAGGTTTGGTTTTATTTCATACTGTATTTTTAAATGCATGAATCGCCATATTGAAATATTCATTCATCACTCTTCCCCTGTCACTTCCAAATATAGAAACATTTCTCCTCTGTTGACTTACTGTGTTGTGCTTTGCTGCCCCTGAAGGTGAGCAGAGGAACATACTCGAGACGGAGCCGGCTGAAACGCTCGGATGGCAGCACCACGTCCACTAGTTTCATTCTCAGACAGGTGAGCCTAGACATTCAACTTCCACTTTATACCTCTGCTAACCTTCATCAGCAAGACGTCTGGCTGTCTTTTATTTTCCTCCCCTCTCCTTCTTCTTCATCTTCATCTTCTGGACTGGGATGTTGAACTGCTGGCAGCTGCTTTTTTAGGATGTGCTGGGGAGTCAAATCACCACTGAAATGTCCTGTCTGAGTGTTTGTGTGTCTGAGTGTTTTTGTGAATGTTTGTCTGAATGTTTTTGGGGGACACTACTGGCTTGATTGGTCTGGCTGTGTGTTCAGGTGGGCTGAGAAACTGTTTAGTGGATGTGATTTAAGGCCAAGAAGGCCAAAAAGATTGAACAGTGAAATCATGTCATGAAAAAAATCCATATTATCTTTTTTGTCACTCTGGCTGAAAAGGCTGTCAACTAGCGGCCTCTTCCAGACTGTGGTAAAGTTGCAGTTGGCAATGCCAGACGAACATCCTGTGAGCACTGGGCACTGTAACGTGGTCTATGTGAGATGTGGCAGAGCTGACCAATGGCATTTTTAAGGATTTGACCTAGTGGAAGCATGTAGAGGTAGATGGGTCCAAGTGTGTGTCTTTGTGGGACACCACAAGACAAAGATGCTCCTTTAGGTTCATAATTTAGACAGTCCTAAAGCACTACGAATTACTTGTGTCCTTTAGGACTGTGGCTTGGAATGGTCTTTTTATTGTCATAGGGATCAGCTTGCCTGGCCTGTTGATTAATTGCGTCCATAAAATTGATGAAGTTATTTTCAAAAGGGAAAGATTTTTAAAAAGGACATTTTGAGACATGCATTACATACTCTGCAGTATACTGTTATCATTATAATAAATCAGAAAAATCAGTTAAAAGAATGTATTAAAAAAATGTTTTATTAGAATTTAATTCTGTATCTTTTTTTTTTAATTTCATTTTCATTATTCCTGTAATGAAGACATGTATTTGTACATAAACTTTCATGCGGCACACAGCACGGTTTCGCCTGTGACAGTGTTGTCATTAATACTATTTTTGGCACATCTAATTATAGAACAGTGGATTCTATTCATAATAACAGCATGTATGGTACTGGATGATGTGCTATGAGAGTGGAATACGTTGAGAGAATGAAGCATATGACTGTGTGTTGAAATTACATCAGAGAACAGAGGAAATTGGTGGTGGTTGGTTTGGGGGGTGGGGTGGGGGGGTGGAGTATCTAATGCTCCCAGCCAAGGAGAACGCACGTCAGCACCAATGTTGACTGGGAGCCTGCTCAGCCAATCAGCATTGAACTAGCCAAGTGTGTCATCAGGCTGAGATTGAGGAAGGGTTCTCTCATTCTCTCCCCCTTTTCCCTCTCTCTCTCTCTGTCTCTCTCTCTCCATCTCTCTTGCTCTCCGGTGCGCGGAGCCGTGCCGTGCGAGTGTGTGCTCCCATGCTTATGTGTGTATATGGCATGTGTGTGTCTGTGTACTGAGGGGTGATGAAATGCCAGCGTCAAGCAGCCTCCCGGGAGCTTCTCCCAGCCTGAGGACGCGAGAGAATCGGAGGCTGAACGAGGGAGCTGCTTTAGCCTGAAGGCCAAGCCATCTGTACCGGCCTGCCTCTCTCTCTCTCTCTCTCACGCTCTCTCTCGCTCTCTCTTGCTTGTTCTTTCTCCATCCCTCTCTCTCCCTCTTTTGCTCGTGTTTCCGATAGTCATCTTTAGCTTTTTTTCCCCTCCATGTTCTTGGGGTGAGCCAGAGGATCGTCATCCTCATCAAGCCGTTTTTTTTGTGGTGGAGGTGGAGGTGGAGGTGGAGGTGGTGCACCCCTCACCTCCTCTCTGTTTCTTTTTTCTTTTTTTCCCTGTCCGTGAAGAGTGGCTCTCTGGAATAACAAACCTCCATGTATGACAATTTGTACCTGCATGGATTTGAAGACTCGGAGGCGGTAAGTGGGTTTTAGGGTTTTTTTGTTTGTTTGTTTGTTTGTTTGTTCTCCTTCTTCCCTTTCCTCTCCCTCTTGTCTGTGATTTTCAGCCACGGTATTTTACTGCTGCTTGTGTGTGTGTGTGTGTGTGTGCGAGACAAGCACTGGCCCAGCTGTGCTGCACGCACAGGACCTGTAAGACTCACCGTAACAGAATGTTCAGAGATGCAACCGACCGATCACTGTGGGTGTACTGTATGAACTGTGTGCATGTGTGTGCTTGTGCTTCTGTGTGTGTGCGCATGTTCATACATGGAAATTTATCAATAGCATTCGTTTCTACGGTACCACAAATATGTAGATTTTTTTTTCCTTTTTTTGTTTTTGTTTTTGTTTTTGTTTAGTGGACATACATCTCGAATGCATTCCTCTCTGTCAGACGGGTGCTAGCAAAGGGTTTTCATATTTACTCAGGAGTCAGGGAGTTATACCTGCCGGCCCTTTAAGGGGTCTTGTGTTCCATGTCGTGATATAGGCTGTGGCATCAGATCTCTGCACTACAGCGGGGTGTTAAAGGGCCAGGGCCGCTGCTCAGACAGGTACCCCACGATGATGTGTGCAGTATAATGAAGTTTAGGTGGCCCTTGTGAATGCCTGCTGTAAAAAGAGAGGAGTTGAGTTGAGAGGAGGGGCAGGGTGAAAGCGTGACTGAGTGCTGGGGTGTCACACGCAGTAGGATGTTAGATGTTCTGTTCTGATCCACTGAGATGATGTGTAGTTGTTAGAGAGGGAGAGGTGAAATTTATGGTGGCTGTGCAAATGGCTTTTTTTTGGGGGGGGGGTTTTGATGCACTTTGTGTAATTTATTGTGTGTGTGTGTGTGTGTGTGTGTGTGTGTGTGTGTGTGTGTGTGTGTGTGTGTGTGTGTGTGTGTGTGTGTGTGAGAGAGAGAGAGAGACAGCAAGAGAGATATATGTATGTGTGTTTACATTGGCTGAAACATATCGTCAAAATCATGACATAAGACCAAAAGGCTATAAATGACATGCTGTTTAATTCCAAACTAAATGCTATAACTAGCCCAAGACTAACGGCGGGTTTATCCAGAGCAGCTCTTTTAGTGGCTTCCCTGCTGCTGTTCAAACGCCACTGGGGTTCAGACAGATTCTTTTTTTTATTGGAGCTGAAGAATCAAGAATTTAGCTATTTCTTCTTTCTTGTCTATTACATTAATGTGACATCCTGGATTTTAAAAGAGGAAATCTACCTTCTAATTTGGGAAGCAGATTTGTCTGAGTAAGATGCACTATTTTAGAATGGCTAAGTCTTAATCTACCAATGGAGAGATTTTTCAAAAGACCAAAGAAACGCATTATCATCCAATAAAAAGAACAGCCTTATTATGTCTGTTTTCATCTTAATAGGCTTTCATCTTAAATGTAGCTGTAATATTCACAATCACAACAGAAAGTGAGTCCTATAATCATTATAAATACATCTCCACTCTGCTACGAACAGTTTACTCATTCAGGAGTTTTGGACAAGTCTTCCACTGACATCAGGAAGTCATTCTTCAGCAAAACACTGTTATCTGATCAGAATCGAAGATGAAAGCCATTCATTTTAATTCCATTTTCCCACAGAATCATCACTTCTGGGGGGAGGGGCAAGAAATAAGCATGCTTGTGCATTTTCTTGTTTCCCGAATCAGGCGTTTTGTGATTGGATGCTGTGGACTTGTATTGGGTCCCTGCTGAAGTAAGCCAGAGTGGAACGGCTGCTGCTGCAATGTAGGAAAAAATGCTTTGCCATGGGCGTGTTGGAGGGTGTGTGTGTGTGTGTGTGTCTTAAGCCAACTGCAATGCTTTCTCTATTCCTAATGTGATATTGACCCGACTGCTTCTTTTACCAGCTCAAACTAAGGCTGTTCCCGTTTGGGTCCTCAGAACCGAACTTCCGCACTGTTACTACAGTTCAAATTCACTGAGACCTGCTGCACTTGCTGGCGAGACGTCACTCGTTATCTCAGCAAAGCCGAACGCTCGGGATACAGTTTGTGGTGTTCGTGTTGGAGCTTTTATCGAGACACAGTCCATCTGCTTCATGGAGCTGTCCGAAGATCTGATCCAGATTTCAGAGGAAAACCCTCAGATTCGGTACTGTGAAGTCTTCCATAGTCCTAAGAAGGTACTACTAATATGTGGACTTGGACAACAGCATATCACATACTGGGAAACAGGGAGATGTTAGTAGACATGCAGCTTAAATACTGTATAATGTATTGGACCTCTCTGAAGATAAGTGAATGATGAGTCTCTGCTCTGTTTGAAGGTGTTTGAAGGTGAAGTTGTGTTGAAGTGCTCTGGTAAAGTCAGATACGTGAGAGGAAGTGTAGCAGAGCCGTTAGTGGGGAATGCTGAAGGTGCTCATGTAAAAGAAGAAAGCAAAAATAACCTGCAGTTTGTTCTGTGGGTGCTTAGGATGTGCATATATTTGGCTTGGAAATTTCAAATAAAACATATTATATGTGTGTGTGTGTGTGTGTGAGAGAAAGAGAGAGAGAGAGAGAGAGAGAGAGTATATATATATATATATATATGAGTGTATATGGTTAAATAGGACATAAAAAGATATGTTGGCATAGTAGACCAGAAATGTCTCATTCTTGATTCTTGATGTGGAAAAAGACAGCAATAGGAAAATTAAGTTTACCTTTCAATGTGCAGGTGTTTTTCTGGGTTAAGGTGTATCTTGTGTGACTTAACATTTATTTCTGTAAACTGGATTACAGGACTAAATCGCATTGCTCATTCTTGCTTTTGCAGTCTTAAGAAGCTTATATTTTGATGTAGTTGGTCTGCATGAGTCTGACAGTTTTCATGATGATGCGTTTGTTACAGTGAGTGAAGGAGAAGAAACGTTAGCCTTGAATTCCTGCAGAGGTCCTGGAATTTCAGAAGGAAATTCAGGGAGAAAAAAGTGCTTCAGGAAACTGCTTTAGGACGAGTTCCTCATAGTAGGGTGCTCATATTACTACTGCATTTTTACTGGCCTACTGAAACTGCAGCTAGCTCCTTTACTACATACACGGCCTACAGCGCATTCTGAATGTTGAGAAACTACAGCGTTTATTTTGGGTCTCAGATTCTGAGAGGAAATGACTTTCCGCGCCGCAGGACTGATAATACACCTTAGCTGCAGATATGTCTGCTTGGCTTTGGCATAAAAACACACGTGAAATAAGTAAAATGGTAAAATAAGTCAAAGTGACAGAAAGAAGCATCAATATCAGTTCCTTCCCAACACCACAATTATGCGCTTGTCAAGACAAGTGCAAAGCTAAACACACGTGAGTGACGGGCTGACGCGTGCTCTCTCTCTCTCTCCCTCCACACATGCACACGTGAGTGACGGGCTGACGTGTGCTCTCTCTTTCTCCCTCCATGCATGCGCACATGAGTGACGTGCTGGCACGTGCTCTCTCTCCCTCCCTCCACGCATGCACACGTGAGCGACGTGCTGACGCGTGCGCTCTCTCCGTCCTTCCACGCGTGCGCACGTGAGTGACGTGCTGACGCGTGCTCTCTCTCTCTCTCCATGCATGCATGCGCACGTGAGTGACGTGCTGGCACGTGCTCTCTCTCCCTCCTTTCCCACATGCACATGTGAGTGACGTGCTGACGCATGCTCTCTCTCTCCCTCCACGCATGCACACGTGAGTGACGTGCTGACACGTGCTCTCTCTCTCCCTCCACGCATGCACACGTGAGTGACGTGCTGTCGTGTGCCTTCTCTTCCTCCCTCCATGCATGCACATATGAGTGACGTGCTAACGCGTGCTCTCTCTCCCTCCCTCCACGCATGTGCACGTGAGTGACGTGCTGACGTGTGCTCTCTCTCCACCCCTCCATGCATGCGCACGTAAGTGACGTGCTGACGCGTGCTCTCTCTCTCTCCACGTATGCACATGTGAGTGGCGTGCTGGTGCGTGTTCTCTCTCTCTCTCCACGCATGCACACGTGAGTGACGTGCTGACGTGTGCCTTCTCTTCCTCCCTCCATGCATGCACACGTGAGTGACGTGCTAGCGTGTGCTATCCCTCCCTCCCTCCACGCATGCGCACGTGAGTGACGTGCTGGGGCGTGCTCTCTCTCCCTCCCTCCCTCCCTCCACGCATGCGCACGTGAGTGACGTGCTGGGGCGTGCTCTCTCTCCCTCCCTCCCTCCCTCCCTCCACGCATGCGCACGTGAGTGACGTGCTGGCACGTGCTCTCTCTCCCTCTCTCCACGCATGCACACGTGAGTGACGTGCTGGCACGTGCTCTCTCTCCCTCTCTCCACGCATGCACACGTGAGTGACATGCTGATATGTGCTCTCTCTCCTTCCCTCCTCCTGCAGGGCTCTGCAGACTCCTACACTAGCAGGCCATCTGACTCAGATGTGTCGTTGGAGGAAGAGAGGCAGGAGGCCGGTAGCCAGGGGAGGCAGGAACGTGAGCAGCAGGCGGCCGTGCAGCTGGAGAGGGCCAAGGTACGACCACATACCACACGCGTAATCACCCATATCATGCTAATGACCAGGGCTGAGTCATGTGGGAGAAATGCCTTAATTGTGATTTTTCTTGTTGCAAGTTATTCTCATTGCAGTTGAAGTCATGATTATGTTTTGTAAGTCAACCTTTAGGTGTTAACACATCTTGCAGTTGCTACTACTGTTTATGTTGACTTCACTACTGTATAGTTATTACAACCACTGGCCAGTGCGTTCTGTATTGCATGTAGTGTTAAATGTCAGAGTGAGGATAAAATGTGGGGCTGTAGTGTGGATCATAGCATGTGTTAGGGCTGAGCAATATGGACTTAGATATTGTCATCATTTTGATATAACTATATGGCAAAACACCCTTATAATGTGTGTATATATTTTAGAAGCATATTATACAAGCTATGGGAGTGTTGTTGTAATGGACTGAGGCTAATTATGCTCTCTCTGTCAACATTGATGTGACTGCCTCATCTTCTATCTCAATCTCTCCCATCTTTCTCCACTGTGGCTCTGACTCACATAAACATTTGAGTGCATGTTCTTTGTACTGCGATATTAACTTTTCCATATTTATGTTTTTAAGCATTGAATCTGTTGGAAAAAAAAAACCTGCCATATGCTACCATGCAGTTTGTCATCAATATAGATATGTTGTGTTTATGATAGTCAAGTGTGATACAGGCGGGCGAAATAAAGCTGGACTGGGTTTAATAGGAATTATATCAAACACAGAACAAACATGAGTAACATGTAGTAACTGTAACATGGAGCAAACATGAGACAGACACAAACGCTGAGAAGAGTGAGATTTATTATGGCCAAATCCAGTATCATGGTCATAATAACGGTCCAGGGTCTAGGAGAAAATATGAATGGGTTCAGGGTACATGACAAAACAAACAGAAAGTAAAAGACAAACTAAGAACAAGCAAACCGAAAGAACCACAACAAAAACAGGCTAATAAACAGAGACTAGAACAGAGAACACAGGCTGTGTGATAATAAACAGAGACTAGAACAGAGAACACAGGCTGTGTGATAATAAACAGACTAGAACAGAGAACACAGGCTGTGTGATAATAAACAGACTAGAACAGAGAACACAGGCTGTGTGATAATAAACAGACTAGAACAGAGAACACAGGCTGTGTGATAATAAACAGACTAGAACAGAGAACACAGGCTGTGTGATAATAAACAGACTAGAACAGAGAACACAGGCTGTGTGATAATAAACAGACTAGAACAGAGAACACAGGCTGTGTGATAATAAACAGACTAGAACAGAGAACACAGGCTGTGTGATAATAAACAGAGACTAGAATAGAGAACACAGGCTGTGTGATAATAAACAGAGACTAGAACAGAGAACACAGGCTGTGTGATAATAAACAGACTAGAACAGCGAACACAGGCTGTGTGATAATAAACAGAGACTAGAACAGAGAACACAAGCTGTGTGATAATAAGCAGAGACTAGAACAGAGAACACAAGCTGTGTGATAATAAGCAGAGACTAGAACAGAGAACACAGGCTGTGTGATAATAAACAGACTAGAACAGAGAACACAGGCTGTGTGATAATATGCAGAGACTAGAACAGAGAACACAGGCTGTGTGATAATAAGCAGAGACTACAACAGAGAACACAGGCCGTGTGATAATAAACAGAGACTAGAACAGAGAACACAAGCTGTGTGATAATAAGCAGAGACTAGAACAGAGAACACAGGCTGTGTGATAATAAACAGACTAGAACAGAGAACACAGGCTGTGTGATAATATGCAGAGACTAGAACAGAGAACACAGGCTGTGTGATAATAAACAGACTAGAACAGAGAACACAGGCTGTGTGATAATATGCAGAGACTAGAACAGAGAACACAGGCTGTGTGATAAGCAGAGACTAGAACAGAGAACACAGGCTGTGTGATAATAAACAGACTAGAACAGAGAACACAGGCTGTGTGATAATAAGCAGAGACTAGAACAGAGAACACAGGCTGTGTGATAATAAACAGAGACTAGAACAGAGAACACAAGCTGTGTGATAATAAGCAGAGACTAGAACAGAGAACACAGGCTGTGTGATAATAAACAGACTAGAACAGAGAACACAGGCTGTGTGATAATATGCAGAGACTAGAACAGAGAACACAGGCTGTGTGATAATAAGCAGAGACTAGAACAGAGAACACAGGCTGTGTGATAAGCAGAGACTAGAACAGAGAACACAGGCTGTGTGATAATAAACAGACTAGAACAGAGAACACAGGCTGTGTGATAATAAGCAGAGACTAGAACAGAGAGATCACAGGCTGTGTGATGATAAGCAGAGACTAGAACAGAGAACACAGGCTGTGTGATAATAAACAGACTAGAATAGAGAACACAGGCTGTGTGATAATAAACAGAGACTAGAACAGAGAACACAAGCTGTGTGATAATAAGCAGAGACTAGAACAGAGAACACAGGCTGTGTGATAATAAACAGACTAGAACAGAGAACACAGGCTGTGTGATAATAAACAGAGACTAGAACAGAGAACACAAGCTGTGTGATAATAAGCAGAGACTAGAACAGAGAACACAGGCTGTGTGATAATAAACAGACTAGAACAGAGAACACAGGCTGTGTGATAATAAACAGACTAGAACAGAGAACACAGGCTGTGTGATAATAAACAGAGACTAGAATAGAGAACACAGGCTGTGTGATAATAAACAGACTAGAATAGAGAACACAGGCTGTGTGATAATAAACAGAGACTAGAACAGAGAACACAAGCTGTGTGATAATAAGCAGAGACTAGAACAGAGAACACAGGCTGTGTGATAATAAACAGACTAGAACAGAGAACACAAGCTGTGTGATAATATGCAGAGACTAGAACAGAGAACACAGGCTGTGTGATAAGCAGAGACTAGAACAGAGAACACAGGCTGTGTGATAATAAACAGACTAGAACAGAGAACACAGGCTGTGTGATAATAAACAGAGACTAGAATAGAGAACACAGGCTGTGTGATAAGCAGAGACTAGAACAGAGAACACAGGCTGTGTGATAATAAACAGACTAGAACAGAGAACACAGGCTGTGTGATAATAAACAGAGACTAGAACAGAGAACACAAGCTGTGTGATAATAAGCAGAGACTAGAACAGAGAACACAGGCTGTGTGATAATAAACAGACTAGAACAGAGAACACAGGCTGTGTGATAATAAGCAGAGACTAGAACAGAGAGATCACAGGCTGTGTGATGATAAGCAGAGACTAGAACAGAGAACACAGGCTGTGTGATAATAAACAGACTAGAACAGAGAACACAGGCTGTGTGATAATAAACAGACTAGAACAGAGAACACAGGCTGTGATAATAAACAGAGACTAGAACAGAGAACACAGGCTGTGTGATAATAAGCAGAGACTAGAACAGAGAACACAGGCTGTGTGATAATAAACAGACTAGAACAGAGAACACAGGCTGTGTGATAATAAGCAGAGACTAGAACAGAGAGATCACAGGCTGTGTGATGATAAGCAGAGACTAGAACAGAGAACACAGGCTGTGTGATAATAAACAGACTAGAACAGAGAACACAGGCTGTGTGATAATAAGCAGAGACTAGAACAGAGAACACAGGCTGTGTGATAATAAACAGACTAGAACAGAGAACACAGGCTATGTGATGATAAGCAGAGACTAGAACAGAGAACACAGGCTGTGTGATAATAAACAGACTAGAACAGAGAACACAGGCTGTGATAATAAACAGAGACTAGAACAGAGAACACAGGCTGTGTGATAATAAACAGAGACTAGAACAGAGAACACAGGCTGTGTGATAATAAACAGAGACTAGAACAGAGAACACAGGCTGTGTGATAAGCAGAGACTAGAACAGAGAACACAGGCTGTGTGATAATAAACAGACTAGAACAGAGAACACAGGCTATGTGATGATAAGCAGAGACTAGAACAGAGAACACAGGCTGTGTGATAATAAACAGACTAGAACAGAGAACACAGGCTGTGATAATAAACAGAGACTAGAACAGAGAACACAGGCTGTGTGATAATAAACAGAGACTAGAACAGAGAACACAGGCTGTGTGATAATAAACAGAGACTAGAACAGAGAACACAGGCTGTGTGATAATAAACAGACTAGAACAGAGAACACAGGCTGTGATAATAAACAGAGACTAGAACAGAGAACACAGGCTGTGTGATAATAAACAGAGACTAGAACAAAGGACAAGTACAAAGCAGGCTTAGGACAACCGATGACTATAAAATTAATGGAAAAACACAGGGTTTAAATAACAAGGCTAATGAAAAGAAACAAGGAACAGGTGATACCAATGACAGGCAGGGACAACCAAATGAGAGGTGTGACTAACCAGGAAGCAAAGAAAAACAAAGATCCAGGACAGGGTTACCACAGAGGCAGGATGCTAGGAGGGGCTAGCCATCACACATACCTTCACTGAAACATAGATGAAGACAAAGAACCGACAATCAGTAACAAAATGACATGTATAAATACACAGAGTAATTAGAGAAGTGAGACAAAGGTGGTCTTGCAGATTTAACCCGTCTTTATCCCATCTTTAACATGTCTTTAACATGTCACCGCTGTAACATTTGGCATGCTGTGGACCCACAGGCCAAACCGGTGGCTTTCGCCGTGAAGACAAATGTAAGTTACTGCGGCGCCCTGGATGAGGACGTGCCTGTACCTGGCACAGCCATGTCATTCGATGCTAAGGACTTCCTACATATCAAAGAGGTATGGTAGCCCACAGGCACATGTGCTCACAATCCTGATGCCTGAGATCTCTTCACGACTGCAACTGAAAGGAAGTGTCGGTTTATTTTGTTTTGACCAACCCCACCAACTCTATGACATTATAACCATACGACATTATAAACAAATGGCTGCAATGCACACATTTTCTATGACAAATTAATGATATTTTATGGTAAATAAATAACAGTTTAGTAAATATCAGCTGCATTTCACTTGCAAAGGAAGTCAAATGATAATACAGGAATAGAACAGCTACAGAAGCGTTTAAGCAGAACACAGAAATACACTGGGAATAGCACGCAGGCGCACTGAGCACAGAGGCGCATTTCCCACGCTTGTCTTCCCCTCTCACCCTTTCTCGTACGGGCCATGGCAGAAGTTCAACAATGACTGGTGGATTGGGAGGCTGGTGAAGGAGGGCTGTGAGATCGGGTTCATCCCAAGCCCTCTGAAGCTGGAGAACATCCGAGCCCTACTGGAGCAGAAGAAGAGCCGTGTGCAAGGGTAAGCACCCACAAGACCGACCCTGCCGGTCAGTTAAGTATTGAATTAGAGCATTTGGCTTTGCACAAGACTGTGAATCTTGTTTTATTATGTTTCGATTTTTTCCTTTAGAAAATGTACTGATAGAATCTGGCTGCCTTTGGAAAACCCTTGCACCTTTACGCTAGCTTTGCAAGACATTCTATAACAAAGTCTACTACATGCCACCAGGTGGCTAATTTGAACGTTTTTGTCCTTTTTCTGTGTTTCATTTGGCTTTCGGTTTATTTGACTGGCAAACGTTTTCAGTTCAGCTTGGATTTTAGGTTCAGCATCTCGAGTATGTGCAGAAATGGGTTTGTTGTTGTGGTTGTTTTGCCCTGTGCATTTTGTTCCCAGAAAATCAAATGCTCTATTTAGATATTGTAGTTGTTATTAGTATTTTTAGAATATTAAAGAGTGCAAGATCAAATAAAACTGTAGCCTCTAATTTGTTTAGAATATTTTTATTTGGTAATAAACATTGCAGTCTCCATATGGTATCTCAGACATTGATAGGACTGCTAATTAGGATGGCATATCTGTTGATTTCACTTGGGGAAAGTTGGCCTTGCAGAGTTATGATTATGGGTTTATAGAAATGTGAAGAAATGTGTTTTGAATTGACACTCGGAGGGTTGGGGATTTCCATAGTCACACCAAGTCAGAACACCACATCTCACACATGACTCAAATGACCTGTTTCTTGTTACCTTCAGTTTAACATTCTGTAAACATTAATATTAACAGAACCCTTATCTTTGTTTGTCTTTCTTAATCATTTTAACTTGACAGAATGTGAT
Organism: Electrophorus electricus; assembly: GCF_041902795.1. NCBI lineage: Eukaryota > Metazoa > Chordata > Actinopteri > Gymnotiformes > Gymnotidae > Electrophorus > Electrophorus electricus. The sequence continues at coordinate 10,626,707 of NC_137499.1, read as the reverse complement.
TCTTTTCAACATTCCTCACTTCTATATCATAACCACTATAACAGTTTGCAGCAGTGAAAAGCTTACTAAAACTAACTGTACGGTACTTGGTACTTAATAAAGAATAAGGTAAATTTCTCACTTTGGTATAATAGTGATATAATTAAATAGTAATAGACATTATATAATAATAATATATGTTTATAGTTTATATAGATTATTGGAAGCAGCCACTGTTGTGTATGAAGGAGGTGCTAATACTGTTCTGTCTGTGTCTCTGTTTGTTTGCTCTTTAGTAAGTCCAGCAGAAGCTCCTCCTCCAGCTTGGGGGATGGGATGACATCAGGTGAGCCTTTGGTCTCGGGGGGTGGGGCTTGGGGTTGGGGTCACAGGAATCCCCACGAAAAATGGAATCGTAGACATTTCACCAATGTGGGCGATTGTACTTCATCACTGTCCTGCGTAAGGCTAAAGAATGAACAAGCAGCTTCTTGTGAGCTTGGACAGTGAATTATGATGTTCTGAGGGTTCGTATCAACTTTCAGCATTTATCGAGGCGAGAAAAACTAGTCTGACCTGCTTTTCTTTGTTTCTTTTCACAGGCAAGCAGAAACAAAAAGTGGTAAGTGTGTGCCAGTCATCGTCACTCAACATCTGGCCAATCAAAACACAAATGCACATTTCTGCGCTGATCTGAGTGCTGTGCAGTAGGTCAGTCCCGACCAGTGTTTCTGTGACTGATGTTGCATGCTGAAGTGAGAGCACCGATAGCCTCTCTGCTCACTGGCCTGTGGCTCATTTGCAGACTGAACATGTGCCCCCCTACGATGTTGTGCCCTCCATGAGGCCCGTGGTCCTGGTTGGACCATCCCTAAAGGGATACGAGGTGAGTAGCAATGTGATTTGGTCCAGTTTCAGTCATTCATAGAACACAACTGTCAGTTTTTATGCTTGTTTGTTATTTTTCCTTTCAGTTTAATTTGAGGTTTGTGACATTTAGTGACATGTGTGGTCCTTTAGTGTTTTATGTATCTAAAAAGCACAAAAACAGAATCAGTGTAAGAATCAGAATCAGTTTAATCTGAAGGATTCTTCATCTTTTAAGTCACTGGGCTGTTTCTGGGCTTTTCCTCATATGTATTTGTGAATGTGTCTGTGAAGATGTACAAAGAAGGCCAAATCTCCTGTCTCCATGTACTTGCATGGACAAAACAAAAACACTCCTCCCCTCCGCCATTCAGTCGCCATGGCAACAACCTTCCAGGGTCCAAGAGACGTCAGTGATGGAAAGTAGAGCAAGGTTTGAATTTAGAAAGAGAGTGGGAGAGAAGTGGAGAGAAAGAATAACAGAAATAAGAAAGAGATAGAGATAGAGTGAGAGAGAAACGGACAGCCAGAAAAAGAGAGAGACAAACAGATGGGAAGAGGGACTGAATGAATAAGCTGGCAGACTTGGTGGGAGAGAGACAGAGAGAGACCTCAGCAGAAAGGACACTGTGTGTCATACCGCCTAGTGTGCCTCTAGTTTTGGATGTCCCTTAAAGGAAAATGTTTTTGCCCAAAGGAGTAATATAGTCTTATAAAGAACAAACAGGAAATATGCCAGACACAAATATACACCAGTAGTGTTTCATATAAAAGTCATCTCTGCATTCCCTTTATGTTTTCATAAGACACACCTCTTTTTACAAAAAGCTACGTTTCACTTATTAAAACTCAAGGGACAAAAACATTTAGTTTCTGTTACCATACAAGAAATTCCCTACTCACTGTTCTCAGGGCTGTCTTTTTCCTTCAAGCTTCAGAGGTCTGGGAGCTTGAGTTCTGCATAGAATTGTAGTTTTTCCCAGGACTGCACCCTTTTGGATGGAAATCTGAGATGTTGTTCCAATCCACATTCTCCCAGTTTGGGGGTCACAGCCCCTTGTGCCCTGATTACCACAGGAACCACTGATGTCTTCACCTTCTACATCTTCTCCAGCTCTTCTCTAAGAACTTGATATTTCTCAAGTTTTCTATGTTCCTTGTTCCTGATGTTGCCTTCATATTGGATTGCCACATCTTGGTACAGCCCTCTTCTGCTGTTTATCCATCACTACTATGTCCGGCTGGTTAGCCATTACTATTGTCTGTCTGTACCTGGAAGTCCCACAGGATCTTAGCATGTTCCATGTATGGCGTTCTATGTATGCTTTGCCTGCTAGCATCTTGCATTATGTGCTTGATTATCTGTCTTTTCACAGCCTGCATCTGGTGTCCTGCTTGGTGTGGTAGATCCCAGCCTCTATTGATCTGGTATTCAGAGACTGTTCCTGTGTTGTCATGATTAGTGTCTCCGTGCTGTCTTTCAGTCCAAACTTTTCCAGCCATTGGTAGGATTTTTCAAATATCAGCCACTTCCGCTATCTGTTGGTGATACGTACCATGCAGGGGTTGATCCTCCCATGATGGTCCCTGTTCCTCCTCATTTCTATCCTCCTTGGGTTTCTGCTGTCTGAGGTACTCACTAAGCCCTTTATCACTTGGAGCCATCTTCCTCGTGTATTCCTGGACCTTGCTTGTTTCATCCTGGATAGTGTCTCTGGTGCTCACTAGTCCTCGCCCCCCTCCTTCCGTTCTCAGAGTGCTGGATTTGGGATGAAACCTTCCGTGCACTGTGAGGAGTTTCCTTGTCTTGATGTAAGTGGCTTCTGTCTCCACCTTAGGTCATGTTATTATGCCAGTGGGGTATCTGATGACTGGTAGAGCACAGGTGTTGATGTTTCTCCCATTCCGCTGACTTGCCTCAATCTTTGTAGGTATTTGGCTGTAATTGCCTCCTCGTGGCCTCTTCATGATTCCCGTTTGATTTTGAGATTCCAAGGTAATTGTAGCTTCCTTCAACATCTGTTATGGATGTTCTGGTAATACGATACCATCTCTTCGAACTACCTTCCCTCTCCTTGTAACCATCCAACCACACTTATCCTGTCATAATGACATTTCAGTGTCGTTGCTGTATACCCTGGTGAGATGGATTAGTGAGTCGATGTCTCATTCACTTCTGGCATACAGCTGGCATCTGTAGTCACTCTTGGTGATGATCTCACTTAGGGGCTTCAAGCCTGTGCAGAACAGCAGTGGGGACAGGGCGTCTCCTTGGTAAATCCTGCACTTGATGGTGACTCATGGTATTGACTTGAAGTTGGCCTCTAGGGTCATCTTCCAGAGCCCCAATGAGTTCTTGATGAAGAGTCTTGTTATACAGCCTCAAACATTTCAGGATTCATGTGTAGTGCATCCACTGGTAGCTTTATCCACTGGTAGCTTCATGCACTGGTAGCTTCTTCCACCAGCAGCTTCATCTACTGGTAGCTTCATCCACTGGTAGCTGTTGCTTGGCTCCTCTGGTGTTCCTGCCAGTGCCTTTCTGGGCCCTGCTCATGTATATTGCGCCATGTGCCTACTCATCTTAGCCACAACGATGCCTTTCATGTTGTGCAGAGGCAGGTTATGGGCAGGTTAAATAGTTCTGCCCCTTTCTTGGGTCCTTCTGGATCAGGACTGCAGGGGTTTAATCTGTTAGTTCCATCTTCAGGTGCTCATGGAATGCAGTCAGCAGGCATGGGGCTGTCCAGTTCTTCATACCTGAGATATCTGCTAGTGTGATGGTTCTCTAACCACTGGGCATCGTTGTTGTGTGATGCCTCCTTCTCTCAGTATTATTTCCAGTGTTGTTCGGTGCTGTTATGACCCTGTCAACGTTGCTGTGGTTGATTTTGTCAGCCTTTCTGGTGCTTCATTGGGTTTTAATCATCTGTCCATTTTACCCATGACCTTCAATCTCAGGTCAGCAGCTCTGGTGGACTCTTGGTCCCCAATTTCTGGGTGTGGGGATGATTATGACGACGATAATGATGTCTCCCCTCTCACCTGTCGTCCTGGCTCCGCCTTGCTGTAGCATTTATGTTGTACCTCTTCGATCTCTAATTATGACAGCAGTTGGAACACTGAGCTACTATTTGGTTCAGTGTTAGTCTAGATGTTGTGTATCGTAGTGTTTGTAGTTCCCACATCCCCTGCATATACCCCTTCACACTGGGGTTGCTTGTGTAGTAGCATTCCAACAGTCGTCTATTCTCCACTTTCGTCTGTGTGTGTGTGTGTGTGTGTGTGTGTGTGTGTGTGACACAGGTAACTGATATGATGCAGAAGGCTCTGTTTGATTTCCTGAAGCACAGGTTTGATGGCAGGTAAGCATTTTTGACCTGGGTTCCACTAAAGACACTGTTCAGATACAGTTTAGCCTGTGAGAAACAGATCAAATGAGTGTTTTTGATTTCTGTAGAATATCTATTACCCGTGTGACAGCAGACATCTCCCTGGCTAAGAGATCCGTCCTGAACAACCCCAGCAAGAGAGCTATCATTGAGCGTTCAAACACCAGGTCCAGCCTCGGTGAGTATTCAAACACCAGGTTCAGCCTCAGTGAGTATTCGAACACCAGGTCCAGCCTCGGTGAGTGCAGATGGTCTAGGAACACCTGTAATGGTGCAGCTGATTATATTTTATCTAATGTGATAATAATAGCAGCTTGTTCTAAATTATGATGCCACAGCACAATAGCACTCTCTTCAAAACTGTGTAGGTGTAGGTGTGTGTTAGCATTTTATTTGAATAGCTGTGTGTGCGTGTGTGCGCGTGTGCGTGTGTGCGCGCGTGCGTGTGTGCGTACATGTGTGCGTACATGTGTGCGCATGGGTGTGCGTGTGTGTGTGTGCGTGTGTGTGCGTGCAGCCGAAGTGCAAAGCGAGATTGAGCGCATCTTCGAGTTGGCCCGCTCTCTGCAGCTGGTGGTGCTCGACGCAGACACCATCAACCACCCCGCCCAGCTGATGAAGACCTCTCTAGCTCCCATCATTGTCCATGTGAAAGTGTCCTCCCCAAAGGTACTCACAGCCTCCACACACACTCCATAAAAGTAATGTACATAGCACTTGTAGGCAAATACGATCAAATTGTTCCTCGGATATACACAACCACAATCAACCACGCTGGTAACAATAATAGAAGCACCAGGAGAGGCTGTTTCTGAAGTGAAGGGCTCAGCTGTACTGTGCAGGAGCGTGTGCAGGTCTGTCTGTACTGTGCAGGAGAGTGTGCAGGTCTGTCTGTACTGTGCAGGAGAGTGTGCAGGTTTGTCTGTACTGTGCAGGACAGTGTGCAGGTCTGTCTGTACTGTGCAGGAGCGTGTGCAGGTCTGTCTGTACTGTGCAGGAGAGTGTCCAGGTCTGTCTGTACTGTGCAGGTCCTCCAGAGGTTGATCAAATCCAGAGGAAAATCTCAGAGCAAACATCTTAATGTGCAGCTCGTAGCAGCTGATAAATTGGCTCAGTGTCCTCCGGTATGTTCTTTCAATTACACACACACTAACCCCGCACGCACACACACACACACACACGCACACACATACACACGCACGGCTGTACATTGAAACTCTGATGCATAAACCAAGCAGATAACGTAACTGTATTTGTTTTTACCACAGAAGCTACTGATTCTCTTATAGTGCATTGTGTGTGTGTGTGTGTGTGTGTGTGTGTGTGTGCGGATGTCCTCCTGGTGTTTTTTTTTTTACAGGAGATGTTTGACATCATCCTGGACGAGAACCAGCTGGAGGATGCATGTGAACACCTGGCAGAGTACCTGGAAGCGTACTGGAAGTCCACCCACACTTCCAGCAGCACCCCGCTCAACCCACTGCTGGGGAGAAACCTCGGGCCTAGCGCACTTGCTCCCTACCCTTCCACCATCTCCAGCCTGCAGGTCTGTGATACACCCACACACACTTTCTTCTTTCTCCCTTTACATTATATTTACAGCGCTTACCAGATGCTCTTGTCCAGAGTAACTTACTAAAGTGCTGTATCCAGGAAAAACCCCTTACACTAGTATGCCAGGCCTGAGTGTAAGGACACCATTCAGCTGCCAATCCTGCCAGAGACGATAGACACATACACACCGATTACGTTTTTGGGTTTGTTGTTGTTTTTTGGGGGTTGTTTTTTATGGTGGTGGTTACTGATGCATATTTAACATATTACATCTAATAAGAAGAAGAAAAGGATGAGACTTAAAAGCTTTATGGTTAAGTATGGTTTATTTCCAAAATCTCAAAGTGTTTTACATAAGAGTCCAGCAGAGGTCTTAGCAGGAAGCCCATGTAACCTGGGTAACGCTGGGCTAGAAGAACTTGCTTCAGGATGAATAAATCTCATCTCATCTCATCTCAGAGGATGGGCTAGCAGAGTGATCAGCTAGTACCACATTGCAGTAATCTAACCTAGAAATAATAAAATCATGTATTAGTATTAGTTGTGTTAGCTGAAATCCAGCCAGTAAACTGCTCTGGCTATAGGGATTATCTGTGAGAATGCAACAATCTTACTGTCAGTGTGTGACTGATGTCTCGATCACGTACTCTCTGTCTCAGAACCAGCAGGGCCAAAGAACACGGCACGGCAACCACGCCAACCACGCCAGCGACCACTCCACAGCCAACGAGCGCCGCAACCTGATGACCTCGGATGAGAACTACCACAACGAGTGGGCGCACAAGGGCCGTGCCAACCGCGGCCCGTCGGGCTCGCAGCACGGTGGCGGCAGTGCACGAGACACCCACTACATGGACGAGCAGCAGGACCCATACCAGGACAGCTACAAGCCCCATCGCAATCGCAGCTCTCCAGGCAGCTACAGCCAGGACTCCCGCCACCGGCTCTGAGCTCACCGCTCTCTCCTCTCCCCACCATCCCTCCACCCGCCAGGCCAGCGCTGCAGCGCAACCAGAGCCAACATGGCATCTGTTCTCATCTTCCATTGCCTTTCTTTCGACGGTGCCTCATCGCGCACGTGACCCAGACAGAGGGACAGCCTCCGCCTCCAGAGGGAAACTGGGCCTGCTTCTTCCACTGCACTTTTTCTTCATGATCTACTCCTTTGTTTGTGTGTCTGTTTTGTTGCTGATGGCCGGGGTTTCCCAGCCAAAACGCGGAGATGGATGTCCGAGATTAAATTGAGCAATGAACCCACAAGGCAGAGAAGTCAGTTGGGACATATATCTCCCCCAGAATGCCGTTCAGACAAGGCAGTGTGGCACCATGACTGCCAGTGTGGAGCACAGGACACTACCATGATGCGTCCACAAACCCCACAGAGGTACCGCAGATAGACCAGAGGTCAGTCGGGCCTGTTCTCATAACATACCCCTCCACCCGTCAGTGATGGGCATATTTCTAGAGTTTGGAAAGACTTCTGTGAGACCAGGCTCTTAGAGACTGACAAACTCTTAGGATCTAGTGGTGATGAATGGGTGTTTTTTACACAGCTGACTAATCAGTGGAATTCACTCAGCCTTTGTGCTGCAGACATTGCAAGGTTATTGAACCTGCGTATTTCGTGCTAATGTATCCGTTCATAAAAGCAAGGCTCCTCCCCATAGCTTCCAGGGCCTTGACTGGCCAATCAGCAGAGAGTACTATGTGCTCATTAGAGAGGCTGCTTCACGCAGACACCCATTGAACATTAGTGTTTTGCTCTCAGCTAGATAACAATAGGTGTAGGTGATGTCGCTCTTCAGTCTTCAGTCATTGTCATAGTTCAGGACATCTCCATAAGGTGACCCAGTCCATTGCACCTCAGAAAATTGTGCTAAGATTTCATGAGATATATCCTCATCGTAGGGTACTGCATGTCAGATTGATAACATAACTGATAATTCCTGTGACTGCAGGGATCAGGTGAGTCAGGAGACCCTAGAGACCCTATATCCATCACCGTGTGGACAGACAGACGGTAGCCACGCCTGCTAGAGGTTAAATATTCAAGATGGCTGCAGTCTGTCTGCGTGTTTGAATAAAGGTAGATATTCACCTGGTCCATAAACCACGGTTGCAGATTCTAGGCATGTAGGACAAGGAACCTGAAGGTCGTGAACCCTAACCCCCTGAGGGGGGGGGGAATTGATTTTTCATGCAAATGTCTCTTGAGTTATGCTAGTTTGTGCATTTTCAAAAAGATTTTAATAGAAGAAAAAAAATCTTAAGAACGCAAGAAGTATTCAAACAACTTCATTCTGTATGCAGTGGTCTATGAGCATGCTTCTCTGTTAATTCTGTAACTGAGGATGAACGGGCAGCATTGATCACGAGCCGATGCCCGTTTGACCATAACTGGAGCTTCATCTCTGAATTTGCTGCTTCAGACAATCAGATGGAAATTCTTCGTTCATCCAGAACATTCTTCAGACCTTCCCAGCAACCTGCTCTCCTTCAAGTCCATCTGAGCTCAAAAAATAAAACACGTCCAACTCTACTTTTTTTCTTTTTTGTGAAAGTCTAAAATTAATGAGGGAAATGCAAACAGCATGCAAAATAATATATGATTTTAATTTATAAAAACAAATTTGAAAGAAAAAAATGTTTTATGGAAATAATTGTGTAAAACACGAACTAGCAGTATTTAAGTTTTCTTTTACAAAAAAAATGAAAGAGAGTAAAAAATAAATGGTTGTTTTGAAAATGTGTTGGAGTTTTTTGAGGCTCTGTCTGGCATGCACAGGTCTGAATAACATAAGAAAAATCACAACCAACATTATTTTACCACAAGATGTCACTCTAATTGTTTTAATTTCAGACAGAAGGGAAAAACCTTACAGCTGGATAATACTGTGATTGTCATGCTAACCGGATGTTTTTAAAGCATGTTACGGAGCTAGTGAGTAACTGATTCACACATTTAGTATATCTAAGACATTCCACAAGGGGGAGCTACTAGTACTCAGGAAGGGTGCTATGTAAGTGGTGGACAGTGTGCGCCCTTGTGCTGATAGTTAACTCAAGCCAGCACACACGGCACATCTCCCCCTACATTCTGATGTAATGCGCCAGGGAAACAGCAGAGGGCAGTAATAGTCTACAACAGCCACCTCTTCTGCAGAGCAGCTGGCCTTTGCAGATGAAAGTGTTTTCCTGTCCCGCTCTCTCTCCCCCTTAGAGTCCTCTTCTCTGTCTTCCTCCTCTTATTCCTGATTAAAGGCACTTTGTAGTGGAGAGCACCTTTAAGATCTGAGCACGGGAACAGCCTCTGTTCTGTCTCTGACAATCCCAGCACAACACACTTAACAAAGGTTGTGTGGATTTCTTTCCTTTGTTTTTCCTACTTCAATTGAAATCTTGTATTTAAATGACACCTATTTAAGACCTATAAAACATTATTCGATTATTGATAGTGTCATTATATTATTCGAATGAAGATATGGGAATATAGATCGATTGAGAAATTACAGCAACAGGTTTCCTTAATCTGTTTAAAACTTTTCTTTCGTCCTCAGAAACACTGAGTGATGACAACCACATCTTGTCTCAGAAGTGTCCCAGGACCTGTGAGTTTAGCCGGCTGAGAGGAAGGTAGGAGGTTAGCACTGCTCTTAAATATTCCTTAGCAGCTATCACGTATGAAAGTGGGGGTTGTTTCTGACTTATATGCCTGAGCATCTGTCAGGAAAATGATCATGCCAGCACGAATCTTAAAGCTGATCATGTTTTTAACGTATGTCTTTTCTTAATTGCTCATTAAGTATCTAGAACAAAATGGCCACTTTTCTGTTGCCAAGCAACGTTATTACCCTTTATTCGATAAAATGGCAAGAGCTCTTGTACAGAATGACATCTATGTCTGACATCATCTATGTCTGACATCGTCTATGTCTGACATCGTCTATGTTAGACATAATCTATGTCTGACATCGTCTATGTCTGACATCGTCTATGTCTGACATCGTCTATGTTAGACATAATCTATGTCTGACATCGTCTGTTAGACATCTATGTCTGACATCGTCTATGTTAGACATAATCTATGTCTGACACCGTCTATGTTAGACATAATCTATGTCTGACATCGTCTATGTCTGACATCGTCTATGTCAGACATCGTCTATGTCAGACATCGTCTATGTCTGACATCGTCTATGTCTGACGTCTTCTTTATTAGACATCATCTATGTCTGACATTGTCTATGTTAGACATTGTCTATGTTTGGTCTCAGTATTTTGGATATTTACATCACCTGCGCAATTTTAAAACCGAAAAACTGGTTATCTGTGTGCAGTAAGTCACCTTAACTTAGTGTTGACTAAAACCATTTCTGTTGACTTCAATTAAAATATTCTGTCTCCTCATAGGAAGCACAGAGGAGTATTTTAGGCTTCCATGGACGTAGGCCAACTCAGTGAACACGCGCGTGGACGTAAGGTCAGCTGGCGAAGGCAAATACATGAACATTGTGTAACTGAAACAGCAGTACATGCTGAAGTAGCTCAGCTTGTATTAAACAGCCTTGGACAGAGTGTATGTTTGCAAAAGGCAGTTAAGTTCTATAGATCCTTGAAATTTTAGATTAAACAGGTAATTTTAGTATGGAAGTGGGGATGTTCTTTCTGCTGTGGAGATGCAGAGGCCCCCATACTCTCTTACACAGTGGTTTTCAGTGAAATGGAAGTTGGCATCGGGTACAAATGTACAGCGTGCAGATGCGAGACGGCAGTACACGCGCCCAAGCGCAGATGGCAACATGTCGGTCTGCGTCCAGTTCTGCCAGTGATTCGTGGATGAGAAAGGAAAGAGCGTTCCGAGAGTGGCCCATCCAAACTAACACGCTGGCACGCTGGTCAGCAGCTGTTTTACTCGACGGCCTGTGCTGAGAAGGATCTGTTCTTTCCCTCACTGTCACTGGCTCTCACACTCTCATTCTCACCTTCTCTCTCTCTCTCTCTCTCTATCTTAGCTTTTTTATTTCTTTTTCTCTCTTATTCTGTTAGTTTCTTTTGTTGTCTTTTGGAAAAAGTAGGTCACAGCTCAAAGATAAGGTGGCTTAAAGATAAGATATTTAGCCGTTGGCCACTGTGACGAAATACAGAAAGTGCCTTTATACCACTGCAATTAACCATGTGAGAACACACTAGTAATGCAGTAATGTGTAATTATGGGGTTTAGGAACATGAGGAACACCGACTGTGACACTTTAAGACTGCGAAGACAGAGTCAGCTACGCTAATGAAGATATTTCAGAATTTAATCATTCTGTATTTTTTTTAGTTAGGCCTCTGTGAACTTGGCAGCAGTTTGCCTCTATTATCTGTTACAACATGTATAGTATGTATGTTTGGATGTTTAACTTGGGTCTAATCGAATGTTCAGTGTAATAAACTTAATGAAGTCTGTTTCTTTGGACTGAGTAGATGAACTGGCACCTGAACTACTAGTCACCAGTGTATAAATCTCATCTCATTAAGCAGGCCTTGGACACTCGGTATTCGTTTATTATGGCTGCAACTGATGAACTCATCAAAATAGCAGGCTCAGATCTTGGCAGATGAGATTGCCAACGTTCATAGATTTGTTCAGAAAACATCCGATTCACTGACCATAAATCCATAAACACCTGCTAGTTACAACCCAGCCATCACATCTCTCATCACGTTTCCCCTGTTGGAGAGCTCATCCACTTCTGTCGTTTCTTGCCAGTGGTAAGAAGGGCTCGTCTGCACACACATTTAGTTGCCGGTTAATGAAAGATTGCTGTTCTGTGATTCCTAATAATGCCCAGACCTTCCATCTTTTCTCTTAGTTACTGCTTCAGTGTGGTAGATTGTTGATGTTTTATGCTCCTAATATCATTAAATCGCTAACACATTTAACCGCATCAAATGATCTACAATTATATGGCATGTGGGTATAAAGGATTTATTCTCTGTACACAGAGGTGACGGCAACACAGCCAGTGTCTGTAGGGTCATGGCTTTGCTCTGTTCCTGCACCACAAGAGGACCAGTGGCCAACCATCATCTGGGACAGTCTGGTCGAGTGTGATGAACTCAAGAACGTCTCTGTGTGCTCTGGATACAGTGAGTACCTGCCAGCCAGAAATAAGCCCAGATCATAACATTGCTTCTGTCTCATTAGAGCCTCTCATACCCAGCCTGAGATAAGCACAGTTTTCAAAGGTTATTACATTGGGAGGTATTACTGATGTTTGTTGTTATTGTCTGGCTGGAGGAAAATTATTTCCAATCTGCTGTGGACTTTGTACCATGATAGTCTTTAAGTGTGCCCACTATTAATCTAGATCACCTTATCTGAATATTAATGCATTTACAATCGCATACTCTGGGAAAGATTTAGGTTCACGAGTGTGTGTGTGCGCGTGTGTGTGTATTTGTGTGCATGCGTGCGTGCGTGTGTGTGTTTGCGCGTGTGTGTGTATTTGTGTATGTGTGTGTGTGTATTTGTGTGCGTGTGTGTGTGTGCGTGCGTGTGTGTGTGTGCATGCGTGTGTGTATTTGTGTGCATGCGTGTGTGTGTATTTGTGTGCGTGCGTGCATGTGTGTGCGTGCGTGCATGTGTGTGTGCGTGCGTGCATGTGTGTATTTGTGTGTGCGTGTGTGTATGTGTTTGTGTGTGTGTGTGTGTGCGCGCGTGTGTGTGTATTTGTGCGCGCATGTGTGTGTATTTGTGCGTGTGTGTGTGTATTTGTGTGTGTGTGTGTGTGTGTGTGTGTGCGCGTGTGTGTGTGTATTTGTGCGTGCATGTGTGTGTGTGTGTGCGCGCGCGTGTGTGTGTATTTGTGCGTGTCTGTGTGTGTGTATTTGTGCGCGCGCGTGTGTGTGTATTTGTGCGTGTGTGTGTGTATTTGTGTGTGTGTGTGTGTGTGTGCGCGTGTGTGTGTGTATTTGTGCGTGCATGTGTGTGTGTGTGTGCGCGCGCGCGTGTGTATTTGTGCGCGCGTCTGTGTGTGTGTATTTGTGTGCACGCGTGCGCGCGCGTGTGTGTGTGTGTGTGTGTGCGCGCACGTGTGTTTCTGTCTGCCTGCATATTGTGTTGAACTTCTCGTTCCCTTTTGCCTCACTCTATTCCCCTCTTAGTTACAGTGTACAGGGCAAGCAGCAGAGTTCCAGAGACAGAGAGACACACCAAAGACAGCAGTGTGGAAGTCTGCACCCACGCTGGGTTTCAGCAGAGCTCGGGGTGGAGGCTCCAAACCAGCTGCAGGCTTCCAGACGTGTCCCCCACAGTTGAAGGCAACTGAGCTTATGGTGCACAGCCGTGTATCCCTATGCCTGAGACAGGAGTGTCCTCCTACTGCACCCAGTGCAGTGTCTTTTATGTCTCCTCAGCATGCATCAAAGCCACCATCTTAAGGCACACGTCCATCCAAGGTGTGGTAGGACGAGAGACTCCCTGCTCCATCCATCTTGGAAGCGCTAATGGAAGCACAGCTCGGGTTTTTCTGTGCTTCCGTAGAGGAAGCAGCACTAGTAGCTGCTGCAGGGAGGTTGTCAGCGGGTACCTGAGCATGGCAGGCCATTTCGACAGCTTATATTTATACATCTCTCCCCTACCAGGGTTAGCAGTCTGAACTCCCTCTCGCATAGAGCATCACTCAAACCACAGCACTTAACGTCACTATTTTGTTTGTTTGTTTTTATAGCAACACGGTCACAAGCTGTATTTGAGAGATGTCAAGGACTGACAGATGCTTCTGCTCCCCTGTCTGCAGTAAGCCACAGAGCCTGTCCTATCACATTTCGCATGTGTGATTCTGGTGACGTGCACAGACTGGCCTGTGGTCCTTATTGTCGTCTGCAAGCAGGAACAGGCTGAGGAGCCCATCAACCCAGAAAGTAAAGTTAGATTCAGTTGCATCAGTTAAGGAAAGGGTAAAAAAATTATATATATGCAAATTTCATGGGGAAAATGTCTTTTATGACCATCAGTTCTAAGTTGAACTAACATTTCTGTATCTCTGGATCTTCAAATAAAATTATCTAATTGAAAACAGCTAAAAAGTAGTTAAACTGATATTTAATAAAATGATAGCTACTGTATCAAAAGTTCAACTTTAAAACATGATGATGTAATATTAGAATGAAGAAATACCTTTATGAAATTCAACCATTCAAATTGTAGCTTACCATGTCATGTTAATATGATATTATGCTAAGAAGAGACTAGCTTGTGTAGCCTTGTATGAGAAATCATGAATTAAGAAACAGTTTCTCTCTCTCTCTCTCTCTCTCTCTCTCTCTCTCTCTCTCTCTCTCTCTCTCTCTCTCTCTCTCTCTCTCTCTCTCAGGTGTAGCCATGGATACCAGAAGTATTCAGGTTGTAGAAGAGGATGTGTGGGTGAGTGCTATCTGGAGCTGCGCAGATGGATTAAATTGTGGCATTGAAAATCTCCCGGACACAGAACAGTGAGTGAAAGTGAGTTTCACTCAGGTGCTATCAGTAATGCTAAATCATTTTAGTTATGTCAGTAACGATATGGAAAATGGGAGCCTTGAGAAGTTCTAACCTCATGAACAGTGTGGAAGAAGTTTGTCTGGAGAGGGTGCGTCAGTCTAAGTGCAGCAAATGTCTGGCATATATGTATATACAAGAACAAACATGTTAACGTTAATGTATCACAGATTCTGGCCACTTGTATCAGTTTTATGTAAGTTTCACTGGTTCATATAACATTTAGAATATAAGTGTACAACATTAACTGTTCTGCAACATCAAAAATGATTAATTGACCAATTGATTGATTCATTCATTTATTCATTGACTGACTGATTTGTCAAATGGGACCTTTTCAGTGTAGGCCATCTCTGACTGTGACAACAGCTTCTGAACTCCTCTACTATTTTTCAGTTTTCATACTATTTTTTCCCAGGGAATATAATGGCCTGCTCGCAGTCTCTGAGGGGTTTGTGTGCTTTCAGAACTATAAGCCTTAAGAAGGTGTTATATAACAGAAATGTTTCAGTACTATGTTTAGAACAGGCCCCTGGTGAGGGGCAAAAAAGACCTGGGATCAGATGGTGCTATGGCAACCACTTTTTCAGGTTACCAGGAGCACGATGACATGCATCAAAGATAAACAGCTGATTCCATGTCATAAAAGGAGCCAATAAAACAGTGGGGAGTCGTCACTAAAGCCCCAGAGAGGGCTAAACACATAAAGGAAATAATGACTGACTTAGCTGATTGGTTTAGCTAATAATGCTGACTTTGGTTAAGTTGTTCCAGAAAAGATGATATATTTAAAAATGAATTTCCAAGTTATAACTGATCTTTTGTAATTTAGTATGGAGAGAGAG
The DNA here is from genome assembly GCF_041902795.1 of Electrophorus electricus. NCBI lineage: Eukaryota > Metazoa > Chordata > Actinopteri > Gymnotiformes > Gymnotidae > Electrophorus > Electrophorus electricus. The sequence goes on along the minus strand of NC_137499.1, from coordinate 10,611,546 downwards.
AGAGAGAGAGAAGAGAGAGAGAGAGAGAGAGAGAGATGACAGAACGATGACTCATCACCTTATTTACAGAGAGGCTTGCAATATTCATGCCTTTAATATTGTCACTATAAGAGTATGTGAATACATAGTAGGCCTGCATGTTCGCTCTTTCTCTCTCTCTCTCATACACACACAAACACACACACACACACACACAGTGAATCATGCTATGTTGGCAAATCATAAAAAGGTTAGAGGAATATGTGATCTCACTTTTCATTTGTACGTGGCTTTCATGATTAGTCCCGGTCCATTGAGGGCCCACGGTAGTTCCCAGTGCTGGACACATTCCGGGCGTTCCTGTCAGCTGTAGGGATATTCCATTCCTTTGAAGAACACACTATAACAGACTACCATATTAGAGACTATTCATCAGAGACTAAAGGATGGTCTTGTCCTGGAGTACCTCCCCACCCCTCCCCCAAAGATAAACCGGATAAACCGGACCAGTTTTGTTTGATACAGTATGCATGAACTGTTGGTCTTCTCTCATGTGTTGCGATTATCTCGAGTGGACAGTGACATATCTATGTCTGTAATTATACATTTGGTCAGTAGTTTCTAAGACATTGTCATCATGCACAATCACTGGAGAGGATGTTGCTGTTGTAATGATCAGATGCTTCTGCCAGTTTTTCTCCACATAATCCAGGGTTAACTCTCCATGTTCTGAAAATATGTTGGATTATGTATTGATTTTTAAGAGAGAGCTTCTTGTTAATGTAAATAAAGTTAATGTTGGAAGAAATATCTTGTTAAGTTAGTTTATGTTTTATGGGTAACTACTCCAGGTTCCTACACTGTGTGCTTTCAGTTAATAGATGTTGAAATTTGAAAACTTCATTAGATTTAGCAATACAAAGCAATAGTATTCTGCGAATTCACTTAATGAAAAATAATTATGGAATGTACTGGATTAATATATATTTCTAAAACATTAAAGATACGCAAATACTGGAATCCGACAGAAGGGAGTTTGGCTTTGTGTAGCTGCCCCTTTAAACAGTGTCCACGGTGGAGAAACATCTGGTTTTTGAATGAAACCAAGCCATTCATAAAAACAGGACCGCTTCCGGCAGCGATTGGCTTCGAGTGGCCTAATACAGACCTAAGTAATTTCAGGGCACCCATTGGTTACCGTCATGAATGGCGTGAGGAGCTAGCCAATGAGCGCGCATTCCAGGGTTAAGCCTGCCCTTTCAGAAAAGTAGGAGATCCATTGAGAAAAATCTGTGCGCGCGGAGTGCAGCGCTGGTCTGCGCGCGTTGGGTTTTATTGGGATTTAAGAAATCGCTCGAGCTTTTTAGTTAAATCAAAGGCTTAAATCACTGAAAGGTGAGTGTTTTGCATACCGCACGCTACTGTTCTGCGGTGCTTTGCCATAGACTTGCATGCATTTCGTTGCTTGCATTTTATTTTCACGAAGTTGAAATGACTTGCAGAGTTTATCCTCGGGGCTTTTGGAGCGAGCGCCATTTTCTTTGCGCAAATTTTGGTCAACCATTTTCTGTTTGTTTTCTCAGTGTTTAAAGCGTTTGGTTATTTTTGCTCCACAGACATATGTAGATGTGGTAATATGTGTGTGATCCGAGGCCAGCGTTGCTGGTTTCGCCAGATGCCTCTGTGGGTTTATGTGACTGGAGGGTTCGCGCAGCGCACGAAGCATCAAATTCCACTTCATTGAGAAAAACAAGCGGCCCGCGAGGAGGGGCATAGCGCGAGGCGCTGAACTTCCTGAACTCAAAGGCTTCCAGAATTAACCCTTTCCTGCCACCTTTTAAAAACAAGCCGCTTTAAACCTCCCCAAACTAAATATGCCAGTTTGTGTCCATCAAAGGCTCGACCAAAGATCTTTTGTCTCGTGTGTGTAAATGTTCAACTTGCAGTCTATGTGTACACGCTCAGGAATTCGTGATCATCTAGAAGAAGCAATAACATTAACGAGGATCACTTAATCACATCATGTTCTGGCAGGGAGCTCGCGAAATCTGCAGGTCCCTTGGCCTCGCAGCAGTAAAACGGTTAATGGTACGTGCGTCAGGGGCAGTATGTACGTGTGACACCGCGGTCAACATAAACCTTTTACGTGACCAGGTGAGCCATGTTGCGCATGTGGTGGGCGTAGTGCTGCACGAGCGTTAAAGGATTTGTGTACGCAGAGCGGCTGAGTCGCTCGTTTCTGCCAGTCAGGCTTAGAGGCTCCGTGGGCAGCAGATGGCTGTGTGTGATTACGTAAGGCACCCCCTGTCTGTACCACGAGGCTTAAACTGTGGTGTGTACGCGTGTCCCTCTGAGGAGAGCGCCGCGCGCTACAGGACTGCGTGCGTCACCAAATAAACAAACGAGTCAAGCGCTCCCAGATCAAAGGGACACTTGGTCTTGTCCTGTCAGGGTTGAGATGTCCAGACAGCTGGGGGAGCCTTGGCTTTTCTTTGCTCTCTCTACACCAGGACCCACCAGGCGAGGTGAGATCCACATGAGAGGACCCACCCTCTCCCAATCTCACTCTCTCTCTCTCTCTCTCTCTCCCCAGTCTGTCAGCCACGCCGGTGAAACTACAGCATGAGTGGCTTTTATGACCAGCAGGTCCCGTTTGTGGTGCCACCCAGCGTGAGTGCCCAGTCTTCTGCTCGTTCCCAGTGCATGAGGAAGTGCAGTGCAGGCTCTTTCCTGCTGCCCTCCTTTAAAATAAGTCTTTGGTGATGATTGTGGGTGATGTACTGACTATAGTAAGTAACTTTGGGTCTTTGAAAAGCGCTATATATAAATATGAGGAGTAGTAGTAGTTGTTGTTGAGAGTGATGGTTGTGGGTGCCTGAGTGCTGTCTGCTGCTAAACTTAGCCCTCCGTGTCCACAGAGATGCCATCCCGAGGAACCTTCCTCCAGGTCTTTGAGTGACAGGAAGCGTAAGTGTTTGGACAGTGAGCTCGCCCAGGACACTGAAGGTAACAGATCATGAGTCCCTTACCTTACTGTGGCCGTTTGAACAACATCCCGATCCCATGACTGTCGCGCGTGAACATGCAACCTCCCTCATCCCACAGAGCTCTTCCAGGACCTCAGGCAGTTGCAAGAGATCTGGATTGCAGAAGGTGAGTTCCAGTTCACATCCACCGTTTCCCTCATTCGCTGGGTCTTGGTGTAATATGTTTAGTTTTGTAGTGTCCTTCCTCTCTCACACATCCAGACAGAACCAGGCTGATCTCCCCTTATTGTGCTTCTGTCTCTAGCCCAAGTACCCGATGATGAACAGTTTGTTCCAGATTTCCAGTCAGATAACTGTGAGTATCTGATGCTAAAACATGAGCGCAGGCAGGGATGGGATTGAGTGTGGGGTGGCCAGTAGTGTTGCTCATTTACGTGTGTTTCATGAATTATTAATAGAGGTCTGGGGGGTAAGTTCCACTGTGTATGGACCATGGACCCAGCTATAAAAAAGGTCACACATTTAATAACCTTTGCCAGAAAACATTAATACCCAGATTGGCAACTTTAATGCTGAGCCTTGATTTGATATTCAGGTTTTTTTTTATCATCTGGTGTGTACAGTTAAACCCAGTTCCTTGGGGCCTGAAGTCCCTCTTCAGGGCCATTGGGAGGCTGCTGTGTGGGTTTTTTTTTTTTTTTTGTTTTTTTTTTTTTTTTGCTTGAGTGCCTTTGGGCTTCCAGATGTTTTGCACAGGCCTTGACTTCTGTGCATAAATTTTGAAAGTTTGGAGTGGTGTGTGTGTGTGTGCTTGGCACAGGGGTTACGCAGGCCCCACTGTATTACTGCAGTGCTGTAAATCACTACAGCCTTTAGCTAAGTGACATTTTAATGGATCAGAATATACACACACACACACACACACACACACACACTTCATTATGTGCTGAACACTGGTCTAGTTGTTACTCTTGTTACACTCCCCCACCCCCCCCCCACTCACACACACACTTCATTTTGCATTTTAATAAGTGTGTGTGTCTGTGTGTGTCTGGCAGAGGGCTCGTTACTCTTGCAGACTCTCCCTCTTACCATGCCCTGGCACAGACAAACTGTTTCCATGGAGATTGTGTTTCAGTTTAGAGGTCCCAATATCCTGTGATGCTGGATTCGGAAGGAACTTTGTTGTTGCTGTTCAGTGTCTTTTTTTTTCCTCTCATAAAACCCAGTACAGAGTAGATTACTGAGGGTCAGATTTTTCAGATCAGGACAACATCACACTTGATCCAGTTATTCAGTCAGTCATGTATAAATGACTTGTTTGTTTGTTTTTGTTTGTTTGTTTGTTTGCTGCTGCAGTGATGTTCCATGGTCCTCCTCAAACTAAAGTGAAAAGGGAAACGGGTCCCAGCAGAGTGTTCTCCCCCTGTGGGCAAGAGCCAAGGCTCGCGCCGTGTGCTGAGAAGTGCCTTTACAACTACAGGTGCGTGTGCCCCTGCTGCACTAATCTGTATACTGATAACTCCTCCTTTAAAATACAGCAACAGTAAATTAAAAGAAAAATAAACTTGCTACTGTATGAAATGCACTCATGGGAGTTTTTTGTCTTTCTCAGTGCCTATGACAGGAAGTCGCTCGGCTTCAACAGGCCACTGACTCCACCCTCCACCCCTGTCTCACCTTGTGACCCCTCCCACAACACACAGTCCCACCCCCTGCAGAGGAGAACCACGCCCCCAGTCCATGCTCGGACACAGAGGCTGCCAGCCTTGCCTGGTCACACCCACACATGTCTTAATCAGCCGTACGAGAGAACACAGACCTCTGTTCACAGACAAAGCCCACCTTTTGCCATGCCCCGCCCACCTGTCAGTAACCCAGATGCCCCCTACAGCACAGACCACAGGTATGCTGTCCCTGAGCCGTTTTGGGTCCTCTGGCACTGGGATCTATACACTGTTGAAGGGGGACGTCTTTTGTTGTCTTGGTACCTAATAAAACCACCCTCCGTCTGTCACTACACCCCGCTGTGCTTTTTGAACACATAACTCGGAAATGTTTCTCATGTTCGGTTCTTTTTGTGTGCCTGCATGCGTGTTGCTCTTTCAGTTATGTGAGGAACATGAGTTTTTCATCATTATTAACTCTACTTTTAAAGGGAGGGCCTTGATTCTACTGCTTTGTCAGTTGGCCTGTGGTGTTGGACGGTCTGTGCTGTAATCAGTTCAGGCTGTGATGTTGCGTATCGACCTCTTAAAGTCTGACCTGGAACCCAACGGTCTTATCCTGAGATTTAACTCCAGAAAATCGTTTGATCCTTTCTTCCGACCTTGGTGCGTGTCCTTGGGTGCTGAATTTTTTGTTTCCTGTCTGTGATTTTTTTTTGTTTCCAGGTTCCACAGACAGCTTTCAGAACCGTGTCTGCTGTCCCCTCGGCCAGAGAGCCGCTGCTTGACGCCGTTCCCCCCAAAGATCCCCCAGCCCTTCCCCCGCGACCGCCGGCCCCCATACCACCGGCAGATGTCGGAGCCGCTCATCCCTGTTGATCCGCAGGCATTTAAGCAGGAGATGGTGGACCCTCGCTACCCTGATCCCAGCGCGTCCAGCACAGGGGCGAGTAACGGGCTGGCGTTCCATCACCAAACCATCAAACAGGAGCCCGGAGACTTCGGCTTTGACACAGGTGAGCAAGGATGGTGGGATTGTCGGAGGCAGGAATAGCTACAGAGTCTTCCCGCTTGCTTCATAGCTGTTCCTCTCGTTCCTCTCGTCCTGCTCTCCTTTGTCTCCACTTGCTGGAGATGGTGAGATGTAACAGTGGATTCTGCTAGCTCAGACGAGTTTCAGTCTGGGTAGAACGGTGTGTTACGGTCGTTTGTCACACTTGAAGGGAAGTGCTCCCCTGTGGCAGCAGGTGGTTGTGCTCACAGGTTCTGTGAACAGAACAGGCTGATTTGAGTCTCTTTATTTCAGAGCAGCACAAGTGCCAGTCGTCCTTCGTAAAGACGCTGAGCTTCTGTCGGGCCAGCAGTGAAGGTAAAAGAAAAATCGCACATCATCTGGACTGTGAGCAGCGACTGTGCCTGTTGGGCAGATGCCGTTTATCTGTGGTTGTACTGTGATGTGGGTGTCATGGTTACAGAGTGTGGTGTTAACTCTAGCTCCTGGCATTTCCCCGGGCGCAGGGCTCATGTATGACGCAGACCCCAGCCTCTACTACGACGACGCGTGCGTGGTGCCCGAACACACCGATGCCAAGCCCAAAAAGGAGGGGGCGGGGTTTAGGGAGGGACCACCATACCAGAGACGGGGCTCCCTGCAGCTCTGGCAGTTCCTGGTCACCCTGTTGGACGACCCGTCCAACAGTCACTTCATCGCATGGACTGGCCGCGGCCTCGAGTTCAAGCTCATTGAGCCGGAAGAGGTCAGCCTGCCCCAGCCAGGATTTGTGGGAAGGGTCCTCATCTGTTTGGCTGTCTGCATGTGTTGATGCGTGCCTGTGTGTGTGTGTGCAGGTGGCACGACGCTGGGGTGTTCAGAAAAACAGACCTGCCATGAACTACGACAAGCTGAGCCGCTCCCTGCGCTACTACTATGAGAAGGGGATCATGCAGAAGGTAAAGGCACGTTCCCGTTCCCTCCCTGTTACCCAAAAGACACCATCATCTACCCACAGCCACTCCTGGCAGCTCCCAGCTGCTCCCAGCCCCACCCAAGGCTCACTTTTCTCTGTTTTGCCTGTTGGAATTTTGATTAACTGCAGGTGGCAGGCGAGCGGTACGTCTACAAGTTTGTCTGTGATCCAGAGGCGCTGTTCTCCATGGCTTTTCCCGATAACCGACGTCCGAGCCTAAAAGCTGACCCTGAAGACGACCCTTTCTCCCTGCCCCACTATGACGAGGCGGTCGGAGCACCTTTTCCTGGTGAGGGGCGGGATCAGTGCTTGGCAGCGCTCCCTCTCCCTGACGGATACGTGTTCTGAACTGAATGCGCCTCCGGTCCAGATTCTCCGATTATTACAGCTCCACAGCTCACTGACATTCCCACTGTCAAACACACACTCTGCACACTTTCTTCTGGAATGACAGCGGGGCTTTTTTTGTTTTTGTTTTTTTCCTTTATCAATGAAAAATAATCGTAAAGGTACTCTGTATTTTTTGATAAGCGCTGATTTTCTATGTATAAATATATTTTGAGAGCGACGTCTGTGCGGTTTCCTCCGCGTAGAGCCTGCTGTCTGTTTCAACGCTCTGCTTTAGTGCGATTTCTAAAGAGGCTTTGATAAACTGTACCAGTGCTCCTCTAATGCTGTCAACGTAGAGAGTATAAAACCCATCTTAATATGAAAGATTGGCATTTTATTGGAGCTGTATGTGCTGTTACCAGCCAGAGGGAGTGCATGCTTTCTGCTTTTGTAGACTGGTTGGTATGGGTATAATCTGTATATTATATATTTTTGCAGTGTCTGCATATGGTTTTGTGCTTGCATAAGATCAATCCCAGGCAGTTGTCACTGTAATTCCGGTCACTTTGCACAGTGGAGAGGGAAATGCACTCAGGCTCAATCGAGATAAAGAACACACACACACACACATATATGACTAAAGCAACAGTATAATGCATGCAAAAAAACACACTGGGAGTTTGTTTCTGTGCTTAACCTTAAGTTCAGGACATGATCACAACCACTGAGCTTGTCCAAGGCGGAGTGGACGTGAGAAGTTGCATTGTGGTGCAGTTTCTGTCTAAAGGTCACAGCCCTCCTTGCGCAGTAATGTGTGAAGCAGGATCCGGAACAGCCGACTTGCTGTAAGCAGAACTAATTTTTCTATGGCAGCAAGAGACGCGTCTCCTGGGCTTCTCCCCTGTGCCCCTACCTCCAATATTAAGATTTACAACCTGAACTGGGAACAATAAAATCTTTTCTGCTTCACTAAAAGTCTGTGTAAAGGTTGATGTTTTATTTTAAGATCCACTGAAGTACAAGAATCCCCCAGAGCCCATGGCAGGTGTGGTGACTGTACCTGATGCCTGCTCATCTGTCTACGCTATTAATGCAGTGCTGTGGGAGTGAGGGCAGAGCGCAGGAACTCACATCACCACTCGTGTAGTGAACGTTGCGGTGCACACGTTCACTCCTGTAGTGGCAGTAGACTGAGGCTGTTAGGTACAGTGTACTGCACACAGTCTGAGATTCAAATCTATTTCTAATTGTGCCCTAGTCAAGAAGGCTGCAAATAACAATGAAATAAACGATATTTCACAGGAAGGGTGGCAACCTGTCTGTTAATAACGAGCAAACATGGTAATAAAAAGTCATCAATCAAATGCTTTAAAGCAATTGTTCCAATGTTCCTGCATTTTACATCTGAAACTAGAATAATTAATTTACATTAAAGATGAAAACCCTGCAAGCGGTGAAATTTAGAGGCTCCGGGACGTGCAGTTGCCTCTGCGATTGTAAGCAGACCTCTGGCGCCCTCTGCTGTCGAAATATCATAGTTCAACTTCCATGACCGTGAACTACGGGTGCGCTGTGACTAAGGTATGAGGTGTGGCATATAGACAGTTGAAAATAATAGTTACAATAATAATTAATAATTACAATAATTCCAACTTACTCCCAAAAACATTTTTATAATTTTGTTTTTATTCATTAGCGAGTGGTGCTCTCCCGAAGAAGTCCAGATGTTGCCGCCCTTTCCTGTTCGTCGGATGATCGTGTCCAGTTAGTGCAGGAGGAGGTGCGACAGTACCAGGCTCCTCACAGCTCCGCACAGCTGCTCCTCCAGTCTGAGCAGCTCCAGCTCCAGGATAGTGGTTCCACGTCATGTCATACCCAGGATACGGCGGAGTGAGTTATTATGTTTGAAATGTTTTATTTCGTGAAGATAGAAAAATAATTAACTAGCTCGTTAGAATTTTAAAATAAATATTTATCTGTTCTAGTTGGAGGAAAATGTTTCGAATAAGTAAAACTGTAGTAAGGTTCACTTAAAATGAAAGTACGCATTTATGCTCAGATCCTCCCGGTCTCCTGGAAACCTCTCGGTCCTGCGCCACCGCTTTTATCTTAGTATTAGATTTTCGTTTTCTCGTTCACAATTATCCGAGATATACACGTTCATCGGGGAAGAAGGAAGAGCCTGCAAACCTTCCAAATGTTCTTCCGGTAAACGACGCTGATCGTTAACGGGAGACTCGCGAGCTCGGCAGGCCAGCGCTCCTACACGCGCTCCTGCACGCGCTCCATGCTCGTGCTCTACTCGCTTTCGTCTTTGCAGAGCTCCTCCAACCTTAGAAAACTCCCAAAGCAGGAGACTAAACTAAATTTTCCGGGTCCGGTCAGAGAGGCTGAGCATGGGCCGCGTGTGAGGGCGAGTTTAGGGAGTTCTGAAACTCATTTAGAAAATCAGGGAGGGCTTTCCTGGCTACATGTTCAGCAAATAATAATAATAATAATAATAATTTTATATATATATATATATATATATATATATATATATATATATATATATATATATATGTATATATGATATGATATGATTTTTAAAAACTCCCAGCTGTCCCACACAGGCCGCTGTGCTGCTAAGGTTTTCAGTCAGGAGGAAAGCGCTTAGGTTTGGACCCAGATGCTCGGTAATCGCATATATTTCACTGCAGAATAATTTAGTCTGGCATAGAACACTGAAATAACGCGTCATTTGTAAATCGCTTCTGTCACGAAATGTTAAAAGTTAAACACCATTTTGTCCTACATCTAAAACGTTACTGGCTCTTTTGAATTCCAGAGTAGAAATCTTGCTGACAAGCTGACGCATGTGGGACGTGTGGACTCATGTCCCTGTGTGGATGACCAGCGGAGTTAAAGAGTGAAGGTCACTGCTCAGTCTGACCACGTTGAGCTCTGTAGTCTGAGTGCAGGTCAGCGTAGAGGTCAGAGTAACCTGAACAGAAGGGAAGAGGTTGCAAGCTAAAACTACAACAACAGGACACATTGGTAGTATTAGAACATCAGTTCAACATCCAGGAGCTTTAACTTGTACATTTTAGTTTTTGACTCTTTCTTTTGAGAGAGAAACATATCAGGTTTGGAACGTTTGTCTACCACACGCTGCAACAGAGGTGATTTTCCATTTTTCAGACTATTTTACCACAATTCTGAGGCCTGATTGACAACACGACTTCAGAGTCTGGTTGTCATGTAGTGGGGCCTGATAGCTAATCTGGGTGTCACTGGGAGTCCCTGATTTCTGTGAGACAAGTGGTCTTACTTCATGAGTGTGTGTGTGTGTGTGTGTGTGTGTGTGTGTGTGTGTGTGTGTGTGTGTGTGTGTGTGTGTGTGTGCGCGTGTGTGTGTGTGTGTGTGTGTGTGTGTGTGTGTGTGTGTGTGTGAGTGTGTGTGTGTGTGTGTGTGTGTGTGTGTGCGCGTGTGTGCGCGTGTGTGTGTGTGTGTGTGTGCGCGTGTGCGTGTGCGTGTGCGTGTGCGTGTGCGCGTGCGTGCGTGCGTGCGTGCGCGTGTGCGCGCGTGTGTGCGTGTGTGCGTGTGTGTGTGTGTGTGTGTGTGTGTGTGTGTGTGTGCGTGCGTGCGCGTGTAGGCTACCCCATCTTCTCAGCTGTGTATTGTCTATTGTGGTTATATCCCTGTTTGGTTAGTTATTGTGTTCACTTCATTGACTCTCATGTGCGTCTGACATCACTTCACTCTGAGTTACAAATATGCAAATATTTATTACTGCTATAAGGTCACCATAATTCAGACTTTTCAAATGAGTGAGAAAAAGGATTGAACGTCTTATTATAAAATAAATTCTTATGGCAATTCCTGAAATAAAATATTTTTATTTAATTTCACCTCTTATGGCTGGAAATATGGAAGGCAGTGTCACAAATGATAATATGAAGCAATGCGCACGCCGTCATGATCCCACAGTCAGTCATAGTCGTGGACACGCCTGCTTAAATGTGGACAGAATGTGGTTTGTGATGTGTGTGATATCAGATAAAAGATGCTTAGCTTCTTCCTAGGAAATCATAGACCTTGCTGTTGTGGAATATGTAGTCAACGCTTAACTTTAGCATCAAACCATGTCTGAACATGTTAAACATGTAAAAGCAGTTCCAAAAAAAGTGGTGAGTCATCCTTCTGTGTGTGTAAGTAGAAATGTCACGTAGGTGGGGTGAACAGTTTCTGTGTGAAATGTACTACGTACACCACACGTAAAAGTGAGGGGCGGGTAACCTCTTTAATCAATGGCACTAGAGGCACTAATAATGGCACTAATAATATAATAACTAATAATGGCACTAGAGGACCTATTTAATGAGTATGGAATATATATTTTTATATTTTTTGTTTGTTAAGTTAACTTTTTTCATTCTTTTTGAATGCATGTCAGACAGCTGATGGCCACAGGAACAGGTGTGTTAACTGGTGAGGATGTTTGTGAAACAGGAAGTGTGTGCTTTTGTGGAGAAACTCAAATTTGCAATCTCCTGTTTTCTGAACATGTGTGTCTTTGTCTCTCTCTCTCTCTCTTTCTTTCTTTCGTTTCTTTCTCTCCTCCCCAGTGTGGTGGTCTGGGGTTGCCAGGGAGGCCGGGGTTGCCGGGGTTGCCGGGGTTGCCAGGGAGGCCGGGGTTGCCAGGGTTGCCGGGCATGCCAGGGGTTTCCTTCCAGGGTATGGCCATGGCAGGGGCCCCTGTGCATGACCCTGCTGTAGCAGGATATGGGGCCTACCCCAGTGCCTTCAGCACGCCCCCTGCTTATGACCCCATGTGGGATTACTTCATCGCCATTGCCGGCCTGGTAAGAGAGACATGCTCAGTGACGTCGCCAGCCACACGTTTACAGTCTTGGATTCGTTATGTCTGAGCCAGATCACCCGGTTTACATGAGCGAGGCGATGATGATGATGATGATGACACTTCCTGTGTTGTCAGGATGGTGAGGTGGATGCAGAGGAGCTGCAGAGATGTTTAACACAGACTGGGATCTGTGGAAGCTACATGCGTAAGTACAGAGAAGAAAATGCTGAGCACTGGAATTGTCAAAATATCGTGGAATTATCGTAGACTGTAGAATTGTCTTTGGAAATGGAAACAGAGTTGTTCTGTTTCTGTTAAATATCGTACTGTGCATGCTACTAAACTCTACCAGTACCCTGCTGGTTGAACAGATGTGCCTTATTTCCTGTAGCTAAACTCTGACCTTTGTGTGCAGCGTTCAGCTTGGACACGTGCAAGGTCATGATTGCCATGCTGGATGTATCCTTCACGCAAACAGACACAGATCTTCACTCTTATCTTTCTGTTTTTCTTTCTCTATTGACTTATTTCAAGAGTTTAAATTCTTCATTGCTTCATAACCCTTATTTTGACTTCTGGAGTGAACCATCTCTGTTAACGGTCCCGTACGTCAGGCTACATTTTCGGTGTTGTGGAGTTCCGTAACGTTGCCTCTGTAGAGAGATTCCTCAGGTACGATGGGCTTCAGTGAGTTTAAGGAGCTCTTCAGTGCCCTGAACAGCTGGAAACAGAACTTTGTGATGATGGACCAAGATCGCAGTGGAACTTTGGAACCTCGTGAGATGTCTCAGAATATCGCAAGCATGGGTGAGTTGGCTAACAGCCTGGGGTTGGGGTAATGCTGCACCGCTGAACCGGTTAGAGCAGATTTACACCAACAACAGAGCTGGGGTGTGTTTCTGCTCCAAACAAAAGCTACATCGCTAAATCCCATCACTGCACTCCTCTAGGTCGCATCCCGGAAGTTCAGGCTTGGTTGGGAATGCCTTACTCTGGGCATTGCATAAGCTTAAACACAAGGGGAATGAAATTGCAAACAAGTGAGAGACCCTCTTCCCTGGACCTTGTTAAGGAGAGATTTGAAAAGCTTAATCTCAAAGATTTTCTGCACTCCACAGTCATTTATGGACTTAAAACAGTTTTACACGAATCTCTAAAACCGGACTTTTAAAAGCCAGACGTATTTGACCTTAGTAGTATCACATCATTTCATATCACACATACGCCTGACTGTCTGATTTATTCTATCTTGTCTGATTCCTTCAAATGTTCTTCTACAGTTCCATCTTCATCGAAGACTAGCAGGGTTATACACACGCATGATGCCATCGGATAACATTCCTGTACCTCCTAGGTCCTGCACAATAAAAGTGCACATGCTCTTGCTGGGCTGTTGTGTAGCTGTACTCGTGTTGTGGTCTGATTACAGGGTACAGGCTGAGTCCTCAGGCGTTGGGCTGCATCATCATGCGCTACAGTCGCGGGGGCAGAATCTATTTTGATGACTACGTGGCCTGCTGTGTGAAACTGCGTGCTATGACAGGTGAGTGGGAACATCAGCACTGCCACTGTGGAAATGCAGGAACAGCTCTAATTATTCCTCCACCAACTAAGCAGGCTTTGCAGTAAAAACTGTGAGAATTGTGAGTAAAGACAGGCTGTGGTATTGAGGTCTGTGGTAAGTGTGTGTGCTTACACAACTTGGGTTTGTCTGCAGAACATTTCAGGAAGAGAGACATTATGCATCAAGGAGCAGCAAACTTCCAGTACGATGATGTAAGTGAACGGGTTTGTGATTGTTTATTCTGTACAATGATGTAAGTGAACGTGTCTGTGAGTGTTTACTCTGTACAATGACGTACGTGAACGTGTCTGTGAGTGTTTACGATGACGTAAGTGAACGTGTCTGTGAGTGTTTACAATGACATAATGCTGCAGTTGGAGTTTGATGTTTCTTTGTTATTTATACATCACCTTTCATACAACTCAGTGCTTCACAGCAACAAAAAAGAGAATTACATTTCATGAGTTACAGATCAGCCCTGCTAACCTCTTTTTATAGTTTTAAAGGAGCTTTTAAAAGTCCAGAAATCTCTGTTCAGACTTTCACTTTGAGAACTCATTAAGCATTACTGCCAAAGTATAATACACAAACCACACTATGACTTGTACCAGTGTGCACTATAACTTATACCAGTGTGCACTATAACTTATATCAGTGTGCACTGACTTATACCAGTGCGTACTATGACTTATACCAGTGTGCACTATAACTTATACCAGTGTGCACTATAACTTATACCAGTATGCACTATGACTTATACCAGTTCGCACTATGACTTATACCAGTGTGCACTATGACTTATATCAGTGTGCACTGACTTATACCAGTGCGTACTATGACTTATACCAGTGCGTACTATGACTTATACCAGTGCGTACTATGACTTATACCAGTGCGTACTATGACTTATACTAGTGCGCACTATGACTTATACCAGTATGCACTATGACTTATACCAGTTCGCACTATGACTTATACCAGTTCGCACTATGAGTTATACCAGTGCACATTATGACATATCAGTGTGCACTATGACTTATACCAGTGCGTACTATGACTTATACTAGTGCGCACTATGACTTATACCAGTATGCACTATGACTTATACCAGTTCGCACTATGACTTATACCAGTGCACATTGACATATCAGTGTGCACTATGACTTATACCAGTGCGTACTATGACTTATACTAGTGCGCACTATGACTTATACCAGTATGCACTATGACTTATACCAGTATGCACTATGACTTATACCAGTTCGCACTATGACTTATACCAGTGCACATTATGACATATCAGTGTGCACTATGACTTATACCAGTGCGTACTATGACTTATACTAGTGCGCACTATGACTTATACCAGTATGCACTATGACTTATACCAGTATGCACTATGACTTATACCAGTTCGCACTATGACTTATACCAGTGCACATTATGACATATCAGTGTGCACTATGACTTATACCAGTGCGTACTATGACTTATACTAGTGCGCACTATGACTTATACCAGTATGCACTATGACTTATACCAGTATGCACTATGACTTATACCAGTTCGCACTATGACTTATACCAGTGCACATTATGACATATCAGTGTGCACTATGACTTATACCAGTATGCACTATGACTTATACCAGTTCGCACTATGACTTATACCAGTTCGCACTATGACTTATACCAGTATGCACTATGACTTATACCAGTTCGCACTATGACTTATACCAGTGCACATTATGACATATCAGTGTGCACTATGACTTATACCAGTATGCACTATGACTTATACCAGTTCGCACTATGACTTATACCAGTTCGCACTATGACTTATACCAGTGCGTACTATGACTTATACCAGTGCGTACTATGACTTATACCAGTGCGTACTATGACTTATACTAGTGTGCACTGACTTATACCAGTATGCACTATGACTTATACCAGTTCGCACTATGACTTATACCAGTGCACATTATGACATATCAGTGTGCACTATGACTTATACCAGTATGCACTATGACTTATACCAGTTCGCACTATGACTTATACCAGTTCGCACTATGACTTATACCAGTGCGTACTATGACTTATACCAGTGCGTACTATGACTTATACTAGTGTGCACTGACTTATACCAGTATGCACTATGACTTATACCAGTTCGCACTATGACTTATACCAGTGCACATTATGACATATCAGTGTGCACTATGACTTATACCAGTTCGCACTATGACTTATACCAGTGCACATTATGACTTATACCAGTGCACATTATGACATATCAGTGTGCACTATGACTTATACCAGTGCGTACTATGACTTATACCAGTGCGTACTATGACTTATACTAGTGTGCACTGACTTATACCAGTATGCACTATGACTTATACCAGTTCGCACTATGACTTATACCAGTGCACATTATGACATATCAGTGTGCACTATGACTTATACCAGTTCGCACTATGACTTATACCAGTGCACATTATGACTTATACCAGTGCACATTATGACATATCAGTGTGCACTATGACTTATACCAGTGCGTACTATGACTTATACCAGTGCGTACTATGACTTATACTAGTGTGCACTGACTTATACCAGTATGCACTATGACTTATACCAGTTCGCACTATGACTTATACCAGTGCACATTATGACATATCAGTGTGCACTATGACTTATACCAGTTCGCACTATGACTTATACCAGTTCGCACTATGACTTATACCAGTGCACATTATGACATATCAGTGTGCACTATGACTTATACCAGTGCGTACTATGACTTATACCAGTGCGTACTATGACTTATACTAGTGTGCACTGACTTATACCAGTATGCACTATGACTTATACCAGTTCGCACTATGACTTATACCAGTGCACATTATGACATATCAGTGTGCACTATGACTTATACCAGTTCGCACTATGACTTATACCAGTGCACATTATGACTTATACCAGTGCACATTATGACATATCAGTGTGCACTATGACTTATACCAGTTCGCACTATGACTTATACCAGTGCACATTATGACATATCAGTTCGCACTATGACTTATACCAGTGCACATTATGACATATCAGTGTGCACTATGACTTATACCAGTGTGCACTATGACTTATCAGTGTGCACTGACTTATACCAGTGCACATTATGACATATCAGTGTGCACTATGACTTATACCAGTGTGCACTATGACTTATACCAGTGCGTACTATGACTTATACCAGTGTGCACTATGACTTATACCAGTTCGCACTATGACTTATACCAGTGCACATTATGACATATCAGTGTGCACTATGACTTATACCAGTGCGTACTATGACTTATACCAGTGCGTACTATGACTTATACCAGTGTGCACTATGACTTATACCAGTTCGCACTATGACTTATACCAGTGCACATTATGACATATCAGTGTGCACTATGACTTATACCAGTGCACATTATGACATATCAGTGTGCACTATGACTTATACCAGTGCACATTATGACATATCAGTGTGCACTATGACTTATACCAGTGCGTACTATGACTTATACCAGTGCACATTATGACTTATACCAGTGCACATTATGACATATCAGTGTGCACTATGACTTATACCAGTGCGTACTATGACTCATACCAGTGTGCACCTCCTCCCCTCCTCCATCTTTCTCTTTCTCTTTGTGTGTTTTCACTGCAGTTTATCCAGTGCACTATGTCTATATAAGGCAATTGGAGACACTGCACCGGGGGTGTGGGACAGCCCGGAGGCTCAGGCTCTGCAACAGTGTGGAAGCAAATGTGCAAATGTGCAAAATAAAATCTGTGTTGATTACAAGCTTTCCCGTGGCTACCTCTGTCAACATGCAAGTACCAGTGGTTTCTTTTTTAAAACATATGTTAATAATAACCCGGAGAGAGATATACTCTGTACACATAAGGTTTAGGGGTGGGTCAGACGATATCAACCTGCAGAAATATATATATGATTTGTGCCAGCGTAATATATTTTTTGTAAATTTAAAATATTAAACCATTTTGACACACAAAATCTATTGTAAAGCCATTTGTTTCCCTTCTCTCTAAAGGAGTTTTTATATTTAATCTTTGCACACAATCTTCACTGTTTTTTGACCTTCATATTTTACTTACATTAATAAATTGTCTATCATTTTAACACTTGTGTACTGTGCTTGTATGAATGCGTGAACATTTATGTGATATATATATATATATATTAGTTGATTACTTTTCTAACAAATGAATTAGATTATAATGAAATTTAAGAAAAATTATGTGCAGAATCTTTTCATCGGCTTACATCATACACACACAATATATATAATAATAATAATATAATATATACAATAACATACTATATCTAATAATATAATATATACAATAACATACACACAATATATCTAATAATATAATATACAATAGCATACATTATATATAATATACAGTAACATTACACACTAGATATATAATAATGTATAACAGTAACATACACTATATATATATATGATGTTACTGTATATTATTACTGTATATTATATATATTGTATATGGTATGTATGTATATATATATATTATATATGGTATGTATGTATATATATATATTATATATGGTATGTATGTATATGTATATAGTATATATGGTATGTATGTGTATATATATATTATATGGTATGTATGTATATGTATATATTATATATGGTATGTATGTGTATGTATATATTATATATGGTATGTATGTGTATATATATATTATATATGGTATGTATGTGTATATATATATTATATATGGTATGTATGTATATGTATATATTATATATGGTATGTATGTGTATATATATATTATATATGGTATGTATGTGTATATATATATTATATATGGTATGTATGTATATATATATATTATATATGGTATGTATGTATATGTATATATTATATATGGTATGTATGTGTATATATATATTATATATGGTATGTATGTGTATATATATATTATATATGGTATGTATGTATATATATATATATTATATATGGTATGTATGTGTATATATATATTATATATGGTATGTATGTATATGTATATATTATATATGGTATGTATGTGTATGTATATATTATATATGGTATGTATGTGTATATATATATTATATATGGTATGTATGTGTATATGTATATATTATATATGGTATGTTTGTGTATATATATATTATATATGGTATGTATGTATATATATATATTATATATGGTATGTATGTATATGTATATATTATATATGGTATGTATGTGTATATATATATTATATATGGTATGTATGTATATATATATATATTATATATGGTATGTATGTATATGTATATATTATATATGGTATGTATGTGTATATATATATTATATATGGTATGTATGTATATATATATATTATATATGGTATGTATGTGTATATATATATTATATATGGTATGTATGTATATATATATTATATATGGTATGTATGTGTATATATATATTATATATGGTATGTATGTATATATATATTATATATGGTATGTATGTGTATATATATATTATATATGGTATGTATGTATATATATATATTATATATGGTATGTATGTGTATATATATATTATATATGGTATGTATGTATATATATATTATATATGGTATGTATGTGTATATATATATTATATATGGTATGTATGTATATATATATATTATATATGGTATGTATGTATATGTATATATTATATATGGTATGTATGTGTATATATATATTATATATGGTATGTATGTGTATATATATATTATATATGGTATGTATGTATATATATATATTATATATGGTATGTATATGTATATATTATATATGGTATGTATGTATATGTATATATTATATATGGTATGTATGTATATATATATATTATATATGGTATGTATGTATATATATATATATTATATATGGTATGTATGTATATGTATATATTATATATGGTATGTATGTATATGTATATATTATATATGTTATGTATGTATATATATATATTATATATGGTATGTATGTATATGTATATATTATATATGGTATGTATGTATATGTATATATTATATATGGTATGTATGTGTATGTATATATAATATATGGTATGTATGTGTATATATATATTATATATGGTATGTATGTGTATATATATATTATATATGGTATGTATGTGTATATATATATTATATATGGTATGTATGTATATGTATATATTATATATGGTATGTATGTATATATATATATTATATATGGTATGTATGTATATATATATATATTATATATGGTATGTATGTATATGTATATATTATATATGGTATGTATGTATATGTATATATTATATATGTTATGTATGTATATATATATATTATATATGGTATGTATGTATATGTATATATTATATATGGTATGTATGTATATGTATATATTATATATGGTATGTATGTGTATGTATATATAATATATGGTATGTATGTGTATATATATATTATATATGGTATGTATGTGTATATATATATTATATATGGTATGTATGTGTATATATATATTATATATGGTATGTATGTATATGTATATATTATATATGGTATGTATGTGTATATATATATTATATATGGTATGTATGTGTATATATATATTATATATGGTATGTATGTGTATATATATATTATATATGGTATGTATGTATATATATATATATTATATATGGTATGTATGTGTATATATATATTATATATGGTATGTATGTATATGTATATATTATATATGGTATGTATGTATATGTATATATTATATATGGTATGTATGTGTATATATATATTATATATGGTATGTATGTATATGTATATATTATATATGGTATGTATGTGTATATATATATTATATATGGTATGTATGTATATATATATATTATATATGGTATGTATGTATATGTATATATTATATATGGTATGTATGTGTATATATATATTATATATGGTATGTATGTATATATATATTATATATGGTATGTATGTGTATATATATATTATATATGGTATGTATGTGTATATATATATTATATATGGTATGTATGTATATATATCTATTATATATGGTATGTATGTGTATATATATATTATATATGGTATGTATGTGTATATATATATTATATATGGTATGTATGTGTATATATATATTATATATGGTATGTATGTATATATATATATTATATATGGTATGTATGTATATGTATATATTATATATGGTATGTATGTGTATATATATATTATATATGGTATGTATGTATATATATATATTATATATGGTATGTATGTATATGTATATATTATATATGGTATGTATGTGTATATATATATTATATATGGTATGTATGTATATATATATTATATATGGTATGTATGTGTATATATATATTATATATGGTATGTATGTGTATATATATATTATATATGGTATGTATGTATATATATATATTATATATGGTATGTATGTGTATATATATATTATATATGGTATGTATGTGTATATATATATTATATATGGTATGTATGTATATATATATATTATATATGGTATGTATGTGTATATATATATTATATATGGTATGTATGTGTATATATATATTATATATGGTATGTATGTATATATATAATCATACACACTATTAATAATAATACCAATAATAATATATAATATACAATAATATACACACTATGACAACAATAAAGCCATTTGTTTCCCTTCTCTCTAAAGGGGTTTTTATATTTAATTTTTGGCACACAATCTTCACTGTTTTTTGACCTTCGTATTTTACTTGTGAACATTTATGTGATTCCATCATATTAAGAAAAATAATGTGCAGAATCTTTTCATCGGCTTACATCATACACACAATATATCTAATAATAATATAATATATATAATAACATACACACACTATATTTAATAATAACATACACACAATATATCTAATAATAATATCATATATACACTAAGATACATACACTATATCTAATAATGATATAATATATACAATAACATACACACAATATATCTAATAATAATATCATATATACACTAAGATACACACACTATATCTAATAATAATATCATATATACAATAACATACACACATATCTAATATAATATAATAATATAATATATACAATAACATTCACGCTATATAATAATAATAATATACAATAACATCACACACACTATTAATAATAATAGTAACAATAATAATATATAATATACATTAATATATACACAATGATGACAGTAATATCACACACACTATGATGATTTTCCTGTAATTCCAGTGAGTCATGGTGGACATCCACAGCACTTTCGAATCAACCACCAAATGTGATCTGCATGTGAGCCATGGAGGTAGTCATGAATGCCTGTATGTTTGTCCATGAGTCATGAATGCCTGTATGTGTTTACTGTTGAACTGCTGTGTGTTTACTGTCAGAGTTAGACAGTGCCGCAGCATGTATTTATTGTTTTGATTGAAGTTGAAAGTTTTTCAGAGATGTCGGGTTTTCTCGGCTGTATTGATGTTTGTCAGGCTGTTTTGGCTGGTTAGAGAATGTGGTTACTGTTCTGACCAGTGTCCTTAGGGAAACTGTAAAATATTTCAGTTAAATATTTCAGTGTTTGGGCTATGATTCACTCACAAAATAATAATAGATTTGACATTTTAACCAGTAATCTTTAATTTAGTTCAGTTTGATGATGGTGACACTACTAGAGGCTTCAGTGGTGTGTGTGTTTTTAAGTAAATTCACGTCTACACCCACCGTGACAGAGCTGTTATATTGTATGCATTAGTAAAATATTCTTGGTGGATGTAATAACCAGCAAGAAAAGGTTTCCTTCTACTAACATTACCAGTAAGTGAATCATTCATATTGAACGGTGTGTTGGCTGCATGTGTTTTATGCAGTAAAAAAATCCTCATGTCAATATGGTTTACTTACCATGCAATTATTAATTACTTGTATTATTATTGTTAATCATGGCTCATTCTTCATGTCTGTTATCACGTCTCCTTTTAGTGAATATCGTTATTGTAAGGTGGGCTCAAACCCAGGTTAGCTAGGTGATAACAGCAACAGCCTACTGGGTGAGCAACCACACTCTAACAATGGCAGGCCTGTTCTAAAACAGTTAGATTTTGGATCAGGCAAACCTAACCACCATGCTGAGCGTGGAGAAAGGGAGAACAAAGGACACCACAGGAAGAAATGGCAACCCCGATGCACCGGGGAAAACCAAACTAAAACTTCCCAAACAAAACCAGAAAATGGTGAGGAATTTTAATGGCTAAGGGAAGCCTCGGGAGATAGACAACTGGAGAGGTGATGTGTAAAAGCACCAACACCCTCACAGACAAGAAGTGAGGTGTACCACGAGGGCTCACAGACCTCAATCACCAAAGTTACCAGCTAGGAGCTTGGCTCAGAACTTTGGCAAAAACCCAGCACTAAATGACTGGGTCACTGGGATTATATAAGATCTAGCCTAGCTGTTGGCTGTTAAGCCTGATTAGTGGCGTGCCTGACTCGAGGCCTCCCTCTGGGGGCCGGAGGGGGCCTCGGCCTGGTGCCAACCATTACCGTTATATTCATATTCATATTGTTATATTCAGAGCAGTTCTTTGACCATTAAAATAATTGTACAGTTTGTTCTTCACTAGAATGTTCTGCTCTTATCTTTCAGGACTGTCAGCATGAAAATAAAATCACTTATACAAAAAAAGTACAAACAAAAAACATTAGATAAAAAAACCCCAAAACCTTAAGTGCACATGCTTTATTACACTGGAACACATTAAACACATAAAACATCTAAAACATGTAAAACGCATAAAATATAAAACTCACGTACACAGTTTGCTGCTGCATCACTTCACAAAGGTTTTATTAATCACACAATACAAAATCTTATATATATATATAAACGTATTTTTATGTAATTTTTATAGTATTATGCAACAGGGAAAGAACAATAAACTGATCACAAGTAAGAGAGAGAGATGGAGACACAGAGTTTGTACAGATCTCAGATCAGATGTGTTCCCTAAACTTCTGCTGCCTGGGAAAAACACTCAGAGCACTGTTTAGGTGGGAAGGAGACAATGCCATCACCATGGTAACAAGAGGGGAGGCGGAACCTTGTCCAATGGTAAACACGAGGCCAGAGGATTGCTCTTCACCTCATTTCATTTTTTAAACTCAGGAAAGCGTCAAGGGTCAAGGGTAAAGGGGGAACCTGATGAATCTGGAATGGGTCTGATTTTCTTAACGAAGTTTAGCTGCATATGTGGAGACTCTGCAAACTTCAACCCAAGCCCACATTAGACGGTGTATGGTTCAGGAAGGCAGCCCAAGTTGGTGTGTGTGCACATGTGTGTGTGTGTGTGTGTTGGAGTATTGTAGGCAGGCAGGTTCATGCAGCATGGTTTCTCTCATGCATGGTGTGTGTGTGTATGTGTGTGTGTATGTGTGTGCACATGTGCATCTGTGTTTGTGTGTGTGTGTGTGTGTGTGTGTGTGTGTGTGTGTGTGTGTGTGTGTGTGTGTGTGTTGGAGTCGTCTAGGCAGGCAGGTTCATGCAGCATGGTTTCTCTCATGCATGGCTGTAGTGTGTATGTGTTTGTGTGTGTGTGTGTGTGTGTGTCTGTGTGTGGTCCAGCTGGTCTCACTGCGGCAGAGCTTTCAGAATGGCATTCACCTCTTCAGCTACAGCAGTCAGCGCAAACTCAAACTGGTCCTACAGGAAGAGGAGTATGACACATACCTATGAAACACTTGAGCATAAATATGAAACATTTTAACATAAATAATCTACTACTTACACACACACACACACATGCACATTAATTCACTGGTGCATAAACAGAGAGTTTAACTAAGATTGTGCACGTGTGAAATTAATTTAAGTTTGTGGGTTAATGATCGCACATAGCTATTAGAAATTATATTTAGATACGAACGTCATTGATATCGGGAGTATATTCTAATAAATGATGACGAGATATGTGTTCTGAATATTTTCTTACATACTGTAGGCTGATTGGAGGACACTGTGAAGCTAACATGTAGCCTAATGGTATGATGTAGCCACGTCGTTACCAGCAGGTCTACAGGCTACATAGCATGTAATCTTATCATTTCTAATTCAGTTAACGCTAGAATGTTTGAACGTTAAATATCTGAACATAGTTCTCCCTAGCTCCACTTGGAGTGTATTCAAAAACTTGCTTAAAATTCTTATGTGATAAAACTAGTGTTTTCTAGTGGTGGGAGACCAATATGTTTTCTGTGTCAAACATCCATAGATCAATTCCAAATGTTGGAATTGTAAGAATATTCCTTCATTATTGTCTTTGATCTTCAAACTGTCGTATAATCAGAATTAGATGCTGACATGACGATGTTCTTCCTTTTTTAGATACCTCTCTTCACCTCATATTGATGAGCGTGCTGTACAAATGTTAAATATCTGCCTTTCTGTTACAAATGAAATGACTTCCCGGGTGCACTGAAAACTGCTTTACACACACGCTACTGCACACATGCACACAAACCTAGTTAAACTGTTTACACATTGGTGAATGAATGTGCATGTGTGTGTATATGCAAGTGTAAGTTTTCACACACAAATGTAAGTAGTAGATTATTTATGTGAAAATGTTTCATATTTATGCACATTTGTTTAATAGGTATGTGCAAGTGTTTTATAGGTATGCGTAAGTAGTGTTTCACTGATTTCACCCTAAACGACCCTTCATAGAGGAGAGCAAGGTTTAGCACACGCACACACACACACCACAACGTTTAGCACATAAAAACACATCTCACAGATACACATGCACACACACCTTACAGGGTTTATCTTATACACACACACACACACACACCTCAGAGGGTTTAGCACATATACGCACGCACGCACGCGCACACACACACACACACACACACACACACACACCTCACAGGGTTCAGCACATATATACACACACACACACACACACACACACACACACACACACACACACACACACACACACACACACACACACACACACACACACACCTCACAGCAAGAGTCAACAAGAGTCAGCAAGTGTGAGTACTGGAGTCAGTACTAGAGTACTGCACTTGAAAGTGCTGTTTATTGCTTTGTACTGGGAGCTTGTCTTTTCCCAGTGTGGACTGTGCTGTCATACCTTGCTGCACACCATTCCCGGCCTCTGGTCACGGATGTGCTCCAGGGTTGCAGCTATATCGATTTCCTTTACCCCTGTGTGATGACCACCACACACACACACACACCTCAGACACAGCACTTCCTACATCATTCCAAACACAGCTCATCCTTTCCAGGCACCAAAGACTAAGGCAAACCAATCCCCCGTTGTTTCATGTAGAATTAGACTGAAATACAAGGTCATTGTGGCCCTGCCAACACTAAACAGATAAACATACAAGTCTACTTATATGGGACTAACATTTAAGGATGATGTTATATTAGGTGTTATGCAGACGGAATGGCAGGTAGGCATTAAAAACAAACATCTTAAGATCCACCTTTAGTCATGCGATTTAGAACCATGTCAATCAGGATGTATGTTCCAGTTCGGCCTGTGCCATCACTGCAGAAGAAAGGAGAACACACACACACACACACACACACACACACACACACACACACACACACACTCAGAACTAAACACACTCAGGACTAAACACACTGGGCCAAACCGATCTGCTGGATCCACTGGACATATTGTAACAAAGGTGTTTAAGTAAAAAGGATCAAAGGCCATAAACACACACACACAATATATAAACAGTGTAAGTGGGCGGTGCCACTGGGTACCTGCAGTGCACAATGATGGGGCAGGAACGTCCACGGTAGCATTTATTCACCTTCCTGAGGAGACGCACGAGAAAGGACAGCAAGACTCGCACTTACAGAGTAGAGACAAAACCACAATATAAGCACAACACTAGGGTTAGGGGTTAGGGGTTAGGGTTAGGGTTAGGGGTTAGGGTTAGGTTAGGTTAGGGTTAAGGATTTAGGGTTAGGATTAAGGGTTAGGATTAGGGTTTAGGGGTTAGGGTTAGGGGTTAGGGATTAGGGTTAGGTTAGGGTTAAGGATTTAGGGTTAGGATTAAGGGTTAGGGTTTAGGGTTAGGGTTTAGGGTTAACCCTTGCTACCACTGGTATATGAGTGCCAAAAGACTCAGTTTCAATAAATCATTAAGTACATACAAGTGCCAGACAGAGCAGTGATACGCACATGTCCCAGGAAGGTGGGAAGAATGGGGAGAGAGAGACAGCAGACATGAGAGAGAGACAGCGGACATGAGGAGAGAGGGACAGCGGACATGAGCAGAGAGAGACAGCGGACATGAGGTGAGAGAGACAGCGGACATGAGGAGAGAGAGACAGCGGACATGAGGAGAGAGAGACAGCAGACATGAGCTAGGGGGATCATATGAAAGATGACGAGACACACTGAGATACTGGCTGCCCAGAGAGAGAGAGCATGAAAGCAGATTGAAAGACTGAGAGGCTGATGAATGAGCCATCGGACGAGGGGTGGTGGTGATGAGGGTGGAGGTGGTGGAGCGTGGTGGTGATGAGGGTGGAGGAGGTGGATGGTAGAGACGATGGAGCATGGTGGTGATGAGGGTGGAGGTGATGAGGGTGGAGGTAATGGAGCATGGGGATGATGGAGCGTGGCAGTGAGGAGGGTGGAGGTGATGAGCGTGGGGGACGATGGAGCGTGGCGGTGATGAGGGTGGAGGTGATGAGCGTGGGGGACGATGGAGCGTGGCGGTGATGAGGGTGGAGGTGATGAGCGTGGGGGATGATGGAGCGTGGCAGTGAGGGTGGAGGTGATGAGCGTGCGGACAATGGAGCGTGGCGGTGAGGAGGGTGGAGGTGATGAGCGTGGGGGACGATGGAGCGTGGCGGTGATGAGGGTGGAGGTGATGAGCGTGGGGGACGATGGAGCGTGGCGGTGATGAGGGTGGAGGTGATGAGCGTGGGGGACGATGGAGCGTGGCGGTGATGAGGGTGGAGGTGATGAGCGTGGGGACGATGGAGCGTGGCGGTGATGAGGGTGGAGGTGATGAGCGTGGGGGACGATGGAGCGTGGCGGTGATGAGGGTGGAGGTGATGAGCGTGGGGGACGATGGAGCGTGGCGGTGATGAGGGTGGAGGTGATGAGCGTGGGGGACGATGGAGCGTGGCGGTGATGAGGGTGGAGGTGATGAGCGTGGGGGACGATGGAGCGTGGCGGTGATGAGGGTGGAGGTGATGAGCGTGGGGACGATGGAGCGTGTCATCAGCGCTGCTCTTGCTGCAGCCACAGCTGTCTGTGCTCATTTTTGTGACTATGCAACTGGAGTCTGATTACTAGCTGCAAACCACAAAAAATGACACAGACAGCCATGCAATACCACGGGCTCCGCTGTGCTCCATCGTACACGCAGAGAGGGAAGGAGAGGACGGTAAGAGAGAGGGAGAGAGGGGGAGAGCGATAGAGAGAGGCAGAGAGAGGGAGAGAGAGACAGGAGGTAGTGAGATGCGGAGGTAAGAGTGATAAGACATGGGAGATAAAGATGTGGGAAGAAGAGGGACAAACTCACAACAGAGGAAACACGGGAGTTTAGGGGACTAATTTATAAAAATCTTGGGGGAAATGATTGCGTGTGTGTGGTGCAGTACCTGCGGAAGTCCAGCAGGGGGCGGGTGGAGGTTGGTATGCCCTGCGCTGGCCAGCTCAGGAAGTGGAACTGAGTGAGAGTGCGCGTCTCCTGCGTCTGCACATTCTTCACATAAAAGCTGCGTACCAGGAAGTCGTTACACCAGATGTGCTCTGACACCAGGTTCACCTGCACGTGATGTCATGATGCATACAGCACTTACACACAGATTACAGGATCTGATCTCACATTAGCCAAGATGATGGCAAAAGTGTGTTAAGACATCAAGTCACAATATATGAGCTGAGCTAATCTTAAAAAAAAAACACCACTCATCATGATACTTTATTTATAGTTAAATAAACAAATGTTACATGTTTTGCTGAGTCACTGGGTCTGCACCTGTCTGCACTAACTTTGAATTGACATCGTGATCTGAAATGTCTGCCTTAAAAAAAGGGTTAAAGTTAACCCTAATCCTAACCCTAATCCTATTCCTAATCCTAACCCTAACCCTAATCTTAGTCCTAACCCTAATCATAACCTTATGAAAATGCTTTAGGTATTCTAGAGGGAAGAGTCCACATACAGACCTCATAGATATGGTAGAGGGAAGAGCCCTCATCAGGCCAGTAACGATCACACTGCTTCTCGCCATCCTCAACCAGTGCAGTCATCATCACTATCACAGTACAGCCGTTTTCCCACACCATCTACATCATGCACACACACACAGACACACACACACACAGACACACACACCTTATCATAAAACATGATCTTTAGAGCTCCTATTTACCAATCAAAGCTGCCAGTAGTTCCCATATTCTCAAAGTTTCATAGCAATACTTTTACTTTTACACACATATACATACACATGTGCACCCCCTGACTGACACACACACACACACACACACACACACACACACACACACACCCAGACTGACCTGCCAAAAGTCAGAGATGGTGTGTGAGAGTGGTCCTTGGGTGGCAATGTATGCTGGCATTCTGGGGTCATGCTCAATCTGTAGGGTCAAACGGAAACACAAAGTCAGGGGTCAGAGCATTGCCCCTCATCTCCATGTGTCCAGCGCAGAGGAAGTCTTAACAGATGTTCCCCCTCACCACTACAGAACAGGGTGATACCAAACCAGCACCACCCAAGCTACATCAATATAATGTAGCCATAGCAACAGCAAGACAGGGATTCCGGAACCAGAGGCAGCCCTGCACAGCACTGGATAAATGGATTTTGTCACCTTGGCAACTGAAGTGGGGATGGGGGGGGGGGGGGTGCTTCTGCTCCGTGATTGGCAGAGAATGAGGAAGGTCCATTAGAGAAATGAAACGCATGTCCACTGTTCCAGGGCAGGACAGGGGTTAGTGGGGTCACTGCTGGAGGGGGGAAGTCTCTTGTCTGCTGCAGAAATGCAGAGAAGTGCTGCTCCAACTTACTATGGTGCTCGCATTGATGTAATCAGCCCTCGAGGGGTTAACCTCGGCTTTCAGTTTCACCCGGGAATGATCATCTGTGAAGTACAAAGTACAGTTAACACAGCTGACGCAAAAACACAGGAGCTGAGCTTCAGTTCCCACCGGCCCTCTGCGCTGCGTGAGAGAGGAGTGCACTTAACAGGGGACCCACACGGCACAGATTGAGAGCAGCGGTTCTTCTTGGTGTTGCCCTCGCTCTGAGCGATCAGCACCGTGCTGAACTCAGCCTGGTAAGAGCACAGCGCCTCCCACTCCTTCAGCAAACGGTCCTTATTCTTTACATGATCCTCCATGTATGCCTGCAGGGTGAAAGAGAGAGAGGGGGAGAGATAAGGAGGAGAGAGGGAAAGAGTTAGGAGGAAAGGGTATTTTATTGTTTTTATTTCACGCCCAGTAATTGGTGTAATATGGAAAATGGCCCAAGAACGGTTCTCAAAGCTACAGTCAGACTGATCAAGGCATTGCTGCTTCTGTTTGAGTGTGTGTGTACCAGTATCATGTGTTTGTGTGTATACCAGTATCAGGTGTGTGTGTGTGTGTGTGTGTGTGTGCGTGTGTACCACTATCGTATGTGTGTGCGTGTGTACCACTATCGTGTGTGTGTACCACTATCGTGTGTGTGTGTGTGTGTGTGTGTACCACTATCGTGTGTGTGTACCAGTATCGTATGTGTGTGTGTGTGTGTGTGTGTGTGTACCACTATCGTGTGTGTGTGTGTGTGTGTGTGTGTGTACCAGTATCATGTGCCCAGTGGAGATGTCCATGTTGGACTGTGCGGGTTCCTCTCCCCAGGAGGGGGTGCTGCTGTGTGAGCTGGGGCTTGGCTGGTTGGCGTCGCTGAACTGAGACGACACGCTGCTAACTCGCGACGTGTCTGTCCCTACTCCTCCCCCTGCCCCTCCCACTGCCCCTCCCCTGACTCCGCCCACACCTGTAGCACCTGCTCCACTCTCCTGCTTGCCTGAGGACTTAGTAGCCATATGCTGGCGACAGAGATCCTGGGGGAGGGGCAGGGAGAAGAGAGAAGTAACCGGTTAGAGTGGACATACAGCCTTGCAATTTACATAACCAAATACAGTGGACATACAGCCTCGCAATTTACATAACCAAATACAGTGGACAAACAGCCTCGCAATTTACATAACCAAATACAGTGGACATACAGCTTAGCAATTTATTGGCCATTGTAAGTTTTCTGTGTTTCAGAGGAAATTCATAATCAGCATATAACCAGAATATATTAATATAACTAATATATATTAATATAATATAACACACTTTTTAAACATCATCTACAGCAGAGAAGGAGTTCAGAGTGAGAAAGGAGAGAGTTCAGAGTGAGACAGGAGAGTGAGACCAGAGTGAGACAGGGGAGACTAGACCACCACAGTTCCATTTCCCCCACCTGATACACAGACTGCGTGCTGCTTCCTGTCTCAGGACCCAAGGCCAGCTTCCCGGAGGCAAGCTGGTGGGCGTGGCTTCGCAGGCAGGCTATGGTGAGTGAGCCAACTAGGAGCCCGCCCACACAGGCCACGCCCACAAATATGAAGAACACCCATCCGGTGCTGTGCTGCACACGTATGGCCACTGGCAATCCATCGCTTTTCTGTGAAGAATCAGGAAAAAAATACATTCTGAAGAAAAAAACAACTGCAGGTTGATGTAGATGTTTCTCCTGGCGTTTTAGTCCACATTCACACACAAATATGCACAACATCAGTATATGTTACTTTTATTGAAAGAATATTATTAATTTAACACCCAGCATTACAAATACTGAGCAGTAACAAACAAATTATACTCAGAGTCTTTTCACTAGCCGAGAGCGTAACCATTTTTACTAAAGAGCCCACCCAGGCATGCTATTTTGGTGCTGTTTTTTAATGAAATGGAATTTGGAGAAAAGAGGAGAGGAGGTGTGAGTGTGCGTGCACACACACACACACACGCACACACAAAAACAGGACAGAACTAGGATCTCAAAAGGAGGTTGCACCTCCCAGCCTGTTGTCTGGGTTACCATGCGTCTCAGTGGGGGCAGCAGTTGCCATGGTAACATCGGAATGCCTGATGTAAGCCCTTTGGCCATCAAAAGTGACAAAAAGGAGAGTTTCAAAAGAAAAACGTGAGAAGTGAAGGGGCGGGGGGGAGGGGGGGGGGGTAACACAGCCTCTTCTGCGCTTCAACTAATCACTCACAGATCTGAAAACCCTCCCGCGTATTGCGCGCGCTCTCAGACCACACAGGAGCCGGGGCATTACATCATCAAATTCGTGCCCACTGCACTGACCTTGTCGCCACAGCAACCGCCCCACCTGACATCACTGTCTGTGCAAAGACTGCAGCGAGTTGAGCGGCGAGCAGGTTTCCCTCTCTGTTAGCTTGGGGAATCCGTTCTTTGGCTTTCTCCTTTTTCAGTTTTATTCCTTGTTTTTTATTGTATATTTATTTATCCGGTAATTCGGATAATGGCGAACGTAGTACTGCAACTACACTAATTACGACAATCATCAGAAATCGCTGCCTTGTTATCAATAATATGTTAAAGTGCATTAAAAGTTCAAGCTCCATTTTAATACATTTTATAACTGTTAAATGTAAATAAATGGCAATTATGGGTCAAATTTATTTTTACCTACGTACATACCACAAAGCAATCACAGCTGTCATTGTGAAACAGATCAATTGTACAGCGGTAAAATAAACAAATGTATGTAATTAAATAACATAAAAGCCATATATTTCAATTTCGGGGAAGAGAACGAATAGCTTATTAAAACAGTTTTGGGTGTTTTAGTTTGACAAATATCTCCACAGCCTAACGGTCCTCGAACAGTGCACCTAAAACAAGAAGAAGTGTGTAGCAGGTCGGAGCGACTCACCTCCAGAATAAACACAGCATCGTCGTGATGCTCCCGGTCTTATCGGTCCGGTACTGCGAACCCGAACGGAGGGACGGCACGCGCTCCCGCACGACATATTTAGATTTATTCGCCGAAACCTCTAAATTGTAGCACGAGTACTGTACCGAGCAGTTACAGCAACTTTAAATACGATGCACATTAGCGAAAACGAGCGTCAGCTTTTTTGGCAAGTGCGCGTTCAGAGCTTTTGGGATGCTTCCCTCGGCCGCGCGCAGCTGAATCCCGAGCGCGCTTGACAGTTTGACACTTATGAAGTCGTTGTCATGGCAACAGAGCGAACGGCGATGAGGGTGAACGGGAGGCGCGCGTTAACGGCTCTTCAGAGAAGCTCTCGTCAAGCTTTGAGTGACATGAAATGGGGGAGAAAAAGAAGTGAAGAAAATTAGGCTTGATGACGAAGAATTAACATGAAAACACAAACGGCACACAGCCTTTGCTTCCGTTTCTCTCGAAGACGTGAACAGTCAAAACCAGCTCGGATAATGAGGCATAACCCGTTATGTACCTCTCCCACCCCAGTCTGGAGAACATCCAGTCCTGTCTCCTGCTCGAGAAAGGTCTTCTCAGCTGCTGCTCAGAAAACAAAGCAAAAGGGGATCAGAAAACATCAAATCAAAGGGATATCAAAAGACAAAATATGGATACACATTCAAAAATCCTAATAATTCCATCAGTGGTTGGTGTCGGAGGGACTGCTCGTTCTGTTTCTACATTGTAGTCTAATGCTGCGTGTTGTTTAGAGACAGCAAATGACGGGAAGCCTGAAGAACTTCTCCACACTTACCAGCCTTCTCTGCCAATTCTGTGGTGCTCAGGTTCTGACTGTTCGGGTGAACTCGAAGTGTGAGAGTTGGCCC
Source organism: Electrophorus electricus (assembly GCF_041902795.1). Lineage (NCBI taxonomy): Eukaryota > Metazoa > Chordata > Actinopteri > Gymnotiformes > Gymnotidae > Electrophorus > Electrophorus electricus. The sequence continues at coordinate 10,578,119 of NC_137499.1, read as the reverse complement.
TACCACGCTGTGAAGAGAACTCACAGTCACACACGCCAAATGACAACAGGTTGTTAAACACAAGGATGTGAGGGGTAGGGTTGGGGGGCAGTTCGAACCTCCCCCATATTGGCGGCCCCGGGGTAGAGCCCCTCCTGTTGGCGACCCTGGGATAGGGCTCCACCTCATCACAATTTAGGCTCAGGGTACCCTGAGGGTCCGAGGTTTAACATGAGCAGGGTTCTCTTTAATCATGCAGAAATGTGTCAGTTTCAGTATTTCATGAGAAAATAACAACAGTGACAACTTAGCAGTGGTGGAACTTGAACTGGCAACCTTCTGATTGCTAGTCCAGTACCTTAAGCACTGAGACAACTTAACCACTGAGACACCATGTTATGTTAATAGTTTATTCTATGTATTATGTTAATAGTTTACCTAACTTTTGGGCCTATATGGGGTGAATAGCATTGGATTTTCCTAAGGCAGTGCCTGGACCTTATTCCAGTCTCCCTGCACATAACTTAGAGAGACACACATTCACACACCAGCCACGCCCACACACAGACAAACCAGCCACGCCCACATTCACACACCAGTCACGTCTACACAGAGACACACCAGCCATGCCCACATTCACACACCAGTCACGCCCACACACAGACACACACCAACCATGCCCACACACAGACACACACTAGCCAGGTCCACATTCACAGGTAACCAATCACAGACTACACAAAATAGACAAAACTACACACATGGACATGCAATGCACCTGGTCACCCAATATCCCCTCAGCGTGTTGTGATGAAGTCATCTGTTTGATGCCCAGATGATCAGCTTTTAACAACAGTGTCTGGCAAACATGCAGGATTCACAGCCATTTACATCACCTCTGGTTGGTGAGGAGGTATTCATACTCGTCCTTCTGTTTGGTTTGGTTCTTTGCTGGTATGGGTTTGGGGGTTCTGTTCCACCCCTCGTCCTGTTTCATCAGAGCTGCAGGACCCAGCACGCTGGCCCCGCCTGCGATGACACGGGGCCGCGAGGGTCCAGGCCTGCCGGAGACGGGAGTTTTGTCCTCTGCTTGGGTTGTCGCTCCCTCAGTCATTTTCACCTGTAAAGAGCAACGTCCACTTTACAACCTCATGTGCATTTTCAGTTCAGGACGACTCACCTGTGAAATCTTCATAATCCTGATTTACAGTCAGTGTAAACACTGCCATCTGCTGGTTATGCTATGCAATAGCAAAAACCTCACAGATATAGAAGCATCAGTAACTAATACAACACTGATTTAACAGGAATAATGATTTGATTAGAGATCTTACCAGTTTCTGTGGGGCTTGTGAACCTACAGTGTGACCCATGTGAAGGAAATGAGGACGGCATTAGTCCTGACAGTACTCCCCATGTCCCCATTAACAGAGACATTCACTGTTATAGTGAACAGGCACAAAGCACTGAAGTGGGCAGGATTTACCCTGCCTGAGAGCCATCGCAGGTTCACTCTGCAGCAGATCCAGGACACTGAAGAGACGCCTCATGTCTTCAGGGTCCAGGTGAGACAGGACAGCGAAGAGATGTCCCTTGTCTTCAGTGTCCAGGTGAGACAGGTCAAAGCCACCCTGCAGGTCATTCAGACTCTTCTGAACAGAACCTGCATGCAGGAGAGAGAAGATACCAGAGGAACTTTAAAAAAGCATGCAGGCAGCTGTACACATACACACACAGGAGTTGCACACAATTACAGTCACTGAGAGAAATGTTATAATAGGCAGGAATTAATTAATTATTATGATTTATAAGCATCAATCATTGTTTTCTGTTGTACTTTGTTTTTCTAGCATGTTGAATGTACTACTGTAAGCCCAGACACAATTCACTGGATCTGAGCAGTCCAGATGTGTTTGGATCTGAGCAGTTCAGACGTGTTTGTACGCTGCATAATTCATAAATTAAGCCAAGTGAGTCATTTCCATCAGCAGTGATCCATGTTTCACAGATCAGCTGCTCTGCATCAGACATGTTTTTCGCCTTCACACCTTCCTTGTTCCATCATGAAAGTACAGCTTGTGCTCCAACTTGTGATCTGGTCATTGTACTAACGTGTGAGCTGGTCTCTGTACTAACGTGTGATCTGGTCTCTATACTATTGTGTGATCTGGTCTCTGTACTAACGTGTGAGCTGGGCTCCATACTAACATATGATCTGTGCTCTGTACTAACATGTGATCTGGTCTCTGTACTAACGTGTGAGCTGGTCATTGTACTAACGTGTGAGCTGGTCTCTGTACTAACATGTGAGCGGGTCTCTGTACTAACATATGATCTGGGCTCTGTACTAACATGTGAGCTGGTCTCTGTACTAACATGTGAGCTGGTCTCTGTACTAACGTGTGATCTGGTCATTATACTAACGTGTGAGCTGGTCTCTGTACTAACGTGTGAGCTGGTCTCTGTACTAACGTGTGAGCTGGGCTCTGTACTAACATATGATCTGTGCTCTGTACTAACATGTGATCTGGTCTCTGTACTAATGTGTGGTCTGGTCATTGTACTAACGTGTGAGCTGGTCTCTGTACTAACGTGTGATCTGGTCATTGTACTAACGTGTGAGCGGGTCTCTATACTAACATATGATCTGGGCTCTGTACTAACGTGTGATCTGGTCTCTATACTATTGTGTGATCTGGTCTCTGTACTAACGTGTGAGCTGGGCTCCATACTAACATATGATCTGTGCTCTGTACTAACATGTGATCTGGTCTCTGTACTAACGTGTGAGCTGGTCATTGTACTAACGTGTGAGCTGGTCATTGTACTAACGTGTGAGCTGGTCTCTGTACTAACGTGTGAGCGGGTCTCTGTACTAACATATGATCTGGGCTCTGTACTAACATGTGAGCTGGTCTCTGTACTAACATGTGAGCTGGTCTCTGTACTAACGTGTGATCTGGTCATTATACTAACGTGTGAGCTGGTCTCTGTACTAACGTGTGAGCTGGTCTCTGTACTAACGTGTGAGCTGGGCTCTGTACTAACATATGATCTGTGCTCTGTACTAACATGTGATCTGGTCTCTGTACTAATGTGTGGTCTGGTCATTGTACTAACGTGTGAGCTGGTCTCTGTAC
>NC_137499.1:10517500-10570000 GCF_041902795.1 Electrophorus electricus | reverse complement strand
AACATCAGATTTAGGTATTAGTCACACAAACATATTTTAAATGTATTGATGTTTATACACTATAGTTATTATGAGGAAGTGGATGCAGAACACAGAAACTGACAAAAAGAATTTTGAGTGCAAAATATTTGCTTCATCTTGAAATAACAAAAATATCTTCTATAGTCACCTAAGTGATCACATCAGTAATCAGCTGACTGGGCTTGTATGGTTTTATAGTGTATATACACGCACCCACACTCCCTCTCCTACAAAATAACCCACAAACATGCCACTGGCCTTAACGCACATGTATCATCCATGATTAGAAACACCAGTCTTGACACACACACACATGTCAAACGTGCATGTTAACATGAACATTTAGTGACTGCAGCCCAGCTATTGTCACGGTACTGGACTCTGACCATAACGGCGTGATATAAGTGTTTATACACGTCCGTGTCACTACTAGGTGGAAAGTGTTCTTCCGTCAAAAAATATCCAACCAAAAGTGATCAGACACTGGCTGTTGATGGAGGTTGGATGATAAATCAGTCGAGTCAGGCGGACTTCACTGTCTAACCGCACACCTAAACGCTGTTTAATGTATAAGTGTTTACAGTAAAGCGTGTGATTAGTGTTTACGTTTGAAATTAAATACTTAACGGGGTTTCACACAGCCGGGAGATAAACGAGCGACATCTCTAAACAGGCCAGATGCGCGTGCGTAGGCCCTGTCCGTGGTGCTGAAATAAACCTGCACGCCGCTGCGCTCTCGAGAGACGACACCAACCATACTGGTGTTCACAGCTCTACGGAGCACGAGCATATTTCAGTATACCCGTACTGCACTTTAAAACGTCGTATATTTTCTAAAAATATCTACAAATAGCAGATATAAACTGCAAGCTTCTCTATACAACAAGTCTTCACAGCTGCAACTAAAGTTTAAAGTTGTTGACCTAATGCCACAATATTCTAAATGTTTTCGTAAACGGAACCCAGTTGACGTGGACCAGCGCACACGCGCGGCAGGACTAGCGCGGTCTGCGGGGCACGCGTCCCTGCACGGGTGAGTCATGGTGTGCGCGCACAGCTCCGATCTGCAGTAAAGACTCATTAAACATGTTTCTGTTCCACCACTGTTGAACCAGCGGGGTCAGCAAGTCTGATACGAGCAGTAGCGCATCATTAGCGCTGTGGTCTATCAGATTTGTAAAGTATCGTTGACGGTTAGATCTCCGACACAGAAACGCTCCAACGCCGCCGGTATAGAGCCCGAGCTAGTGTCCTGCCCCACTGGCGCTGTTTCTGCGGATTTCACGAATCCTTCCGACATCGAGCATCGCTGCTTCACTTGAGCCGTGCGACATCACGTCGCCGAATATTGGACTGGTGAAATTATTTTAACACGGAACACAGAAGTTCCAGGATATAATTAAGATTGCACCTACAACAGCTGGAGGAGCAGGAGCATAACTAAGGCATCAACTGGTGAAAGGCGATGTTTTTGCTAATTACACACACGTTTATATATATATATATATATATATATATATAGAATAAACAATACGAAGACAAAATATTCGAAAGTGTAAAACAAATAAAAACTGAAATAATTGTCTCAGCAGCTCCAGGGCTTTACTGTCAGAATCAAACCACACAAACCCCCCCCCCAACACACCGCACTTACACAAACCCCTTGAACTCGAACTCTAAACACTAGTTTCCACCTGTAGCGCGTTCATTAAGTGCGCGGCCTGTCCGTGACGTACCGTATCTGCTAGGGCTGCCGAGCCGGTAACACGCAGTCATCACACCCACGAGCATCCAGAGTCGCGAGGTCATGATCGCTCCGTGGGAACGCGCCGTCGGTTTCTCGCCTTACCACACCTTTACACCGACATCTCTAACCGATGTAGCGCCGGTCTCCAGGAACAAGGGGTTGCGCGGACACTGCGCGGAGCCCGAGCGCGCACGAAAAGAGGCGAGGTGCGGCGCGCGAGAGAGGGAGGAGTAAGGCGGACGGAGAGAAAACCCGGCACGCGGAAACATGGATCAGTCGTTTCTCCGCCGTGATTCTGTCATGCGGGACCAAATCCACGTCACGATGCGCCACGACACCAAAAAAAAAAAACCCAACAACACAGGAGACGAGAAAGTGGGAACACGGGCGCAATTAACTGATTTATTGTCGCACTTAAAACACACTCCAGAGGCTCAGCAGGGTCGCTCCCGCGCTGATGGCTTCGAAGGCACCAGCGCGAGAAGGAAACAGACCTCACGCGCCTCTGGCCGCCTGATCAACATATGATGTCTAGTCCACCACCACCAGCCTCCTCACAGCCGGGAATTGTTCAAAGAAGCCCTGCAGAAGAGGGAGAGGGGCATTCAATATATCGGCAACACTACCCCACCCTGAAACATTAGTGAACGCCATTGTGTAAGGTTAGGAATGACATGCGCTGCCCCCTTTGAAAGGCTGAACTGGTAAAAAAAAAAATTTGAGAGGAACCACAGCCCAAACACTCTCCCACTTAAACCAGTCTGGCACAGAGCTGCCAGGATGCAGGACGCGAGCGTGACCTTGAAGAGGGTGGTGGTGTGGAGCACCCCCGAGGTGCAGCACATCTCCCTGATGGAGTGCATGGCTAGCTGTGGCGCGCCGAGGTCCAGCACCGGGATGCCGAGCTTGGCTGCCAGGATAGGCCCGATGGTCGTCCCGCAAGGACAGTCGTTCCGCACCATCACGTCCTGAGACACATGAGACAAGTGACTCATCAGTCTTAAAGTGGTCACTTCTTAACTGTTTATTTCGATATTCTTTTTTCATCCTTCCAGAAGGGGCTAGAGGCCTTTGTGAACGCACTGTTGAAACTGATCTGGTGGCGTGTGAGGAGCGTAGCTGCAGGTGCATGTCTCTGTAAGCGGCGGGACTCAGTGGGGCAGGACTGTCAAACCTGTTCTTTACTGTGTCATTTAAGACACAGTATGTTATGATTTTAACAGACAATGAGAAACATATTTCACTTTAGAACTGAGTGTGTTTACACTGCTTTTTTTACACTGCAAGGAAGAGTGAAGTGTTCTGTATACGTAAGAGAAAGTCAGCATGTCCTGTTCTGACTGGAGGAGTTGGCTGAAAGCCCACCACATACTGAGACCATGAGGGTGGAGGAGGGAACCAGAAGCAGGATGCAGACCAGGGCCTGCCGGCAGGCTGGAATTTCCGCACAGGGGACGCAGACTGCAGACCAGGGCCAGATGATCAATTTAAAAATTCTGAAGTTTATATTTTACAAAACAGAATAGTCTGGAAACACCAATATTTTCCACACTCTCTCTGTTACATACAGATCTAGAAAATTACTAAAGTCAAATCCCAGACCTTCTGTCTTGACCAGAGCAAGTCTGTTTCTGACCATGTATCTTTACATTCTGTACAAGGCACTACGTTGCTCACAAAATTGAGAACAGCACCATCACATTGAACACTAGCCCCCCTCTCACCTCGCGAGGACCAGAGTGAGGTGGAGCTGGACAGAAGGGTATAAAACATGTACACATTGGTATGTATATGTATGTATACATGTGTGTTTCTGATTGAGAGTACAATGTGCGCAAACAGGCTGCTGCATTGTGTGAGATGATTATAAAAGCAGAGTTCTGTTTGTAAAGCGCCCTTGAGTTTGAGAGAAGTGCTAGATAAATATAGCATAATATTATTATTATTATTATTATTATTATTAATAAAAGTACCTGAAGAGGCACCTCCACCCTCCCTGCGATCTCCCGTAGGATGGAGGCAGTTACAGCAGTGGAGGCATATCGCTGGTTACTGTTAAACTTTATGACTGGACCCTGGACCACAAGAGATCAAATCAGCATGAAAGGCAAAATGACACGTGTGTGTGTGGGGGGGGATGGAGGAGATGTTCACACCTTATGGAAAGCTGGTCTGTGATTCTCCTCATGTTTCTCTCTGTGTGGCAATAAACATAATGAAAACATTACAACCCAGGGGCTGTGTTCCTGTGCAGACCGCAGAATCACTTCCTTTCACGTCTCCCTCATTTCCTTCGATATCCTGTCATTACGTACTGTGAATGTGTGTAATACTTAGTTATGATTCTTTTATAACCCACACATTTGTGCAATGAGATGGGCAGATTATTAATCCCACAGGCGAGAACACACATCTGAGATTAAACATTCATGGCTGGAGAGATCAGAGCTTCTACCCAACCCTGACTTTCTATTGCCATGTTCAACATGTTTCTGTGATGCACCGGGTTCCCATAGCGACTGACTGATAGTTGGGGTGCAGGGCGTGGGCCATGTCAGCACTGATCATGAAGGAGAGGGGCATGGCCTCCTGCAAGGCGGTCGGGTTGCTAGAGCCGGCCGCCAGGCGCTGTAGAATCATCTCCGTCAGGTTCGATTGTGCACCCTGAGCGCTCTCTGACCCCACCTGCAGGTCAAGGGGAAGGTAGACAGAGAATCAAACACCGAATTAACATTTGGTTCTCTACTTGATTCCACAGAAAAACTGTGCTGACTGAAAACATTATTGCAGATCTCAAAGATGCCATGACCAACTGAAACACAACAATCACATGACACTAACACACGTTCTGCGAAATGACCCAAGTTTTAATATAAAGTCTAAAACGAAACAAACGAATTAAAATACCTCTTCGTTGTCATATAGGGTGATCATACGGATGTTGGTCTCTGCGGACAGAGAGGCACTTGTGCTGGAGTCTATCAGGGCCTGGAAGAGATGTGGACACACCGTAACAGAGCTTAACGCTCAGACAGAAAAGCTGTATGCCGAGAGCTCGGAAGAAACTAAAGACGTTAAACACACCGTCAGAGCACAGTAGGAGCTGTGAAGGTTGTCGAGACGAGGAGAAAAGATGAACTCCTCATACACACCACCTAGGACCTGTGAAGTGCGCGCACACACACACACACACACACACACACACACACACACACACACACCTGAATATGATGTCATGGCCCGTGATCATTTACCCCTCCAGACACGCCCCAGGCAGGCAGACCCTGCACCCACCCCAGGCTGCGTGTCTGCCAGGCAGAGCTCAAAGTCCAGCAGGGCATCAGGCTCCAGGCCCAGATCTGCACAGAGCAGGCGCACCAGTGCTGGGTGGTGCTTCTCCGTCTAGGAAGAAACACATGGAGACCAGGCTGTGTACCCACAGCAACATTGGAGTGGAACATTTAAGGGGGGTGGGGGGTCCTACTGTAGTTGTTGTGGTTGAAGCATCTCCAGAAACAGTAGAGCCTGTCTCCAACTCCTCCTGAACCACAGTGGCCAGGAGAGGCACCCTGAGCCAAAATCACACACACACGCAGAGTGATCCACCGTCTCACACATCCCCCACATGCCGCCTGCCCCCAGCCCTCTACTCACAGGTGGTTCTCCTTGTTGGGGCCAAACGAGTCATTGATGTCCCTCTGAAGGTGAATGGCCAAGTGAGGGATCCGCAGAATGGGACGCTGGATGTGTACAAGACGATGTACCAGCTTACCGCCACTCTAAACAAACACACACACACCATTAAACATGTTTGGATGTGTTTATGAGCTTATAACCTAGTGTGAGATGTGCCCCATCAGAGGCTGTACCTTGACCATGACACGACCAGCCACAGTCAGATCCCGATCAAACCAGGTGCTCCAGATTCCTCCGCCATAGCATTCCACACCGACCTGCAGACAGCCCAGCCTCGTCTTTCTGGAGCGGGGCTTTACCTGCGCGCGCGAGCACACACACACACACACACACACACACTTCAGCAGTCTTCCTCCACTCCCCCTCTCACAGGTGACACTAACAGGATATATATTGACTATAGGCAACACCCTCAGACTGGGGCTGTCTGTGTGCTGTAGGCTGTCTCACCCTCAGACTGGGGCTGTCTGTGTGCTGTAGGCTGTCTCACCCTCAGACTGGGGCTGTCTGTGTGCTGTAGGCTGTCTCACCCTCAGACTGGGGCTGTCTGTGTGCTGTAGGCTGTCTCACCCTCAGACTGGGGCTGTCTGTGTGCTGTAGGCTGTCTCACCCTCAGACTGGGGCTGTCTGTGTGCTGTAGGCTGTCTCACCCTCAGACTGGGGCTGTCTGTGTGCTGTAGGCTGTCTCACCCTCAGACTGGGGCTGTCTGTGTGCTGTAGGCTGTCTCACCCTCAGACTGGGGCTGTCTGTGTGCTGTAGGCTGTCTCACCCTCAGACTGGGGCTGTCTGTGTGCTGTAGGCTGTCTCACCCTCAGACTGGGGCTGTCTGTGTGCTGTAGGCTGTCTCACCCTCAGACTGGGGCTGTCTGTGTGCTGTAGGCTGTCTCACCCTCAGACTGGGGCTGTCTGTGTGCTGTAGGCTGTCTCACCCTCAGACTGGGGCTGTCTGTGTGCTGTAGGCTGTCTCACCCTCAGACTGGGGCTGTCTGTGTGCTGTAGGCTGTCTCACCCTCAGACTGGGGCTGTCTGTGTGCTGTAGGCTGTCTCACCCTCAGACTGGGGCTGTCTGTGTGCTGTAGGCTGTCTCACCCTCAGACTGGGGCTGTCTGTGTGCTGTAGGCTGTCTCACCCTCAGACTGGGGCTGTCTGTGTGCTGTAGGCTGTCTCACCTTCAGACAGGGGCTGTCTGTGTGGGCTCCAATCATGGAGAAACCATTTCCTGGTTGGTACAGGCCACCAACCGCAAAGGCAATGATGGTGGAGTAGTTCCGGGTCACAAAATACTATAGGAAGCAGAAACAAAAAGGCCAAAGGTCAAAGAGGAACAAGCGCTTCACGACCAAAAGTGGTGAGACGTGCGTTATCAGATGGATCAGTATGGTATTTATTAATGTGTACAGGGCATAGTTCTAAAGGCGCACACACCTTGTTTGCTGGTTTGATTTCCCAGTGATCAGACTCTTTCAGCTCTGTAAATCCTGCTTTTAAAAGCCGAGTCTTGCACTCTTCCACCACTACAAAAAAAAAAAGAAAAAAAAGAATGCGGGCAGGGAGTTAAAGAAAGATACACAGAGAGAGAGAGAGAGAGAGAGAGAGAGAGATCAGTAGAAGACTGATGTATTTGAATCTGTAATTAATCCCTCCCAAGACAACCAGCTGTGCCACATATCAGGAAATGACCAAGTCTTCAGGAATACCAAATGGTTCATCAGAGACAATGTCCACAATACAAATATCTGATTCTTCTAAGGCAGTCTGGAAACTTCTACATATCTTTAAACAAACACAGTGTCCACTGGCATGTAGAGCGAAGCATTTAGAAGCATTGTGTTTGGCATGAGGGGAGGTGATGCGTAGTCCAGCTGTAACCCCCTTCAGCTCTTACCATGATAGGGCGACACTCCGCGGCTGATGAAGTTGAGCAGTTCCCTGGCAGCAGCCTGGACAGCGTCCCTGGACGTCTTCATGGCCAGGACTGAGAACAGAGCACAGAAGTAGTGTTACTCGGGTTAGAAAGCCAGCAAACGAGCGACCCGCCCACACTGTCCGAGTGTGAGAAATGTTCACTGACTGCTGAATGGTCAGAAATGTCAAATATGAGCACATCTGAGCGTTATGGAGCATGTACAGACATTAGCCAGCGCCCGCTAATGTGGTTAAAGTCAACCAAGCTCGCGCCTCTGCTGGACACGAAATCTTATTTAAAGTCTCGTGTTAGGGTTGTGATAGGAGCGCCAGCTTTTACAAACTCACCTGCAGAAACGCACCGCACAGATTTACAACCCCGGACAGTCGCGTGAAACCGGGAAGTCCGCTCGACATATAAGTAGCTCGGTATGCAGCTTCGTCACCAGACAGGCAAACCTCTGCCCTCTAGTGTCTGGAGGTCCTACAGCAACGGCACACATACGTTTGATTTTCTAGCTAGTTTGCAAAAAAAAAAAAAAAGAAAGAGACAGTTTTCTTTGGGCTAGAGCTTGAAGGATGGGAGAGAAACGTTCACTGTTATCTGTCTGCAAACCACAAACCATGTTCTGTTAAACCATGATGCATCAGAACAGATTCTATCCAGAGCAGCAGCCTCGTGTTTACTGGAGTAAGTGCAGCATCTAATACGCCCACAATATTAAACAAGCACCCACTTCAGCGCTCGTATATCTGTGTTTGTACGCTGTTGCTTGGATGCTGTAGAATATTTAGAAACATGAGCTGTACACATTCACCCCCCGCCCCCACACACACAGTATGTCAGGGAACTAGGCAGATCTGTAATTTTGGAAGCAATTGCAATCAAGCTACAGTCAGTGATTATCCGAAGCTGCCTGTAGCCTGGGCATAAAATTGGACAACCAGTTGTCGTTCTCAACTCATGTTTCTAATCTAACCTGGTCTTGCAGATTTCTCCATAGTAACATACGAAGGATTCGGCCCTTCCTCTCGCAGGAAGCTGCCCAGGTGTTTGTGCAGTTTCTTGTGATCTCAAAGCTAAATGCTGTAAATTGACATGTCAAAGCTCGACTACTGCGACTCGCTACTTGCTGGTCTTCTTCCAAGAACCATCAAACCTCTACAACTTGTCCAGAATGCAGCAGCACGACTGGTCTTTAATCTTCTGGAGTTCACACACGTCACTCCACTGCTGCACTCCCTTCATTGGCTTCCTGTAGCTGCATACACACACGCATCAGATTTAAAACATTGATGTTAGCCTACAAAGCCGAAAATGGACCAGCCCCTCCATACATGAGGTCAATGGTCAAAGCCCGATCTGTACCTCGAGTACTTACAACCTCAAGTATGGCTCGGCTTGAAACACCATGCTTCAGGTCTCATGGAAGACAAGCATTGAGACTATTCTGTGACCTGGATGGTGCAATGAACTCCCACTTGCCGTCTGGGCAGCAGAGTCCCTTGCAGTCTTCAAACGCAGACTGAAGACCCGTCTATTCCTGGAGTATTTAAATGACCACTCACCCTGCTCCTATATTGACTGACTAAATTAGTACTGATTGTAGGGTATTGTTTATTACACTGATGTTGTCTACAAACTCTAGTATTTATTGTTTATAGCACTTATCATTGTTTAAGAGAGACCTTATGTATTTGTACTTCTAGTCATCAGCAGAGATCCCTGCCTTTCTACAGTGTTGTAGATCAGTGGTATATTAGACTCTAACCTACTGTACTGTACTAGGATGTATCTATGACGAAATGACAAAGCACTTTGTAAGTCGCTCTGGATAAGCACGTCTGCTAAATGCCATAAATGTAAATGTAAATATGTCAGTAGTGCAGTAACAGTCAGTCTTGACACCAACACTCTCAGAGGTCCTGACACCAGCAGAAGTCCTGATTCTTTCACCAGCGGATGTTCTGCTGCTCAAAGACCTTCTACTAAATAATGTCATCAGATTTTTAAAAAAGGTCACACGTTGATTAACATTACTTCCTGGCATAGGAATCCGTTCTCTGGTCGTACAGGAAGCGATCCAGCCTGTGTGTGCGGACGCGTGCTTGTCTGCAGTATGGAACAGGCGAGGCTGTTCTGTCAGGATGATCAAGTGTCGCCTGGTTCTTTGGAAGTTCACATCCACTGTTATTATTTATAAGCATTTTGGCATATAGCTTTATTTCTCACCAAGACCTCCACCGTATGCCCATAAGCTAAGCGTTAGAGAATTGTTCTACCTTATATAGAGATGAGAGAGGAGGATATGGAAGAGAAGAGAGAGAGAGAGAGAGAGAGAAGAGAGGGGGAAGAGAGGGAGAGAGAGAGTTTATATCCTCTGTCACCTCTGATCTCCTGCTTGAGTATTTCCAGAGAAGTTTTTGTGATGGTGGAATTCTAAGGCTTTAAATATGGCCGACTGTAAACAGATTACCGCCTATGAGCTGTTCCAGCTCTACATCTCCCTTATTTGATCATTACACTTCGCCAGTAGCATCTACTGTGTTTCCCCAACAAACAGATGTGAGGAGAGCAGCTACACCACACCCACAGATCCCACCATGAGTCTGACCACACCAGACCCACAGACCCCACCGTGAGTCTGCCCATACCAGACCCACGGACCCCACCATCAGTTTGACCCACACCAGACCCACAGATCCCACCATGAGTCTGACCCCACCAGACCCACAGACCGCACCACGAGTCTGACCCCAGCAGACCCACAGACCCCACCATCAGTCTGACCACACCAGACCCAAGGACCGCACCATCAGTCTGACCCACACTCCCCAGGCTTTGTCCCGAAGCTTCATTTGACCCCTGAGGCTCTGCTGTTCGTAGGTCATTAGGTCATTAGGTTGTTAGGTCATCATCCATAGCAGAGACGTGGATTTCCGTGTTTCCGTAAGTGGAGGCTGAGTCCTGCGACTACTAGTCGTCATGGAGACACTGCAGCCATCTCGAGGTCCTCTTTTCTGGCTCATGCCTTTCCTTTTTAAGGCAAGTCAGACCGACGTCTGGTCCCAAGTGGCTTGTTCGACTGCAGCTACGTCCCAGCAACGTGAGGTCGGTGGTGGAGAGGCAATCAGCACCTCTATGGAGTGTGATGTCAAGCCATGAGAATGACAGTCACTCCTGCTCCTTACAAAACAAATGCAGCTTTCTGCCAGTGGCAGTCACTTTAATAGGGCATGCAACCCTTGTAAGGGAATAAGGAAAAAAGCATTAGAAGATACAGACACTTTTTGTCCATATAGAAGACAATTTATTATTGTAGACAATTTACCCTGGATTATGGGTTATGACATCACATAATTCCCTAATCCTCACCATACCAGAATAGTTTGGGATGTTGTGATTTATGGGGCAGATGCTAAAACACATATGAGCCTGTGTAAGGAAAGTTGTTCCTGTCTGAATTCAATGCTGGTAGGCTCTTCTTTACAGCACTGGAATACACACATACCTGACTACGAACAAGGAACAGCTGAAGAGAGAGGGAGAGAGAGAGGGAGAGAGAGAGAATGGAAAATGGAAAAAGCAAGGAGGAGTTGATAAGGGCTACAGAGAGGAATCTGGGCTGAGGAAGGGAGAGAGAAGTAGAGGAGAATGGGTTGAGAGGGGATGGGTCAGTTTGGGGCGGGTCAGTCCAAGCACTCTTGGGGAGGGGGTTTGCCTTCTACTAATACCCCCGCTGAGCTGGTCCTCCCCTCACTCCTGTCTGTCTCCTCTGGGAAGTGTGTGCTCGTGTGTGAGGCCAGCCCTTCCCTGCCGAGATGAGCCGCTCCTCGTACGCCTCCTCCCAATCCTCCTCGTACCGCCGCACGTTTGGCGGTCCGGGTTTCGCCACGCCGCCCATGTCTCGCGCTGCCTTCGCCCACAGCTCTCTGGGCGGCTCGGCTGGCGGCTCTCGCGTTAGTTCCCGCGTCTATGAGGTCTCCAAGACATCCTCGGCCTCACCAGGCTTCGGGAGCTACCGGGCCTCCTCCTTCAGCGTGCCCAACCTGGCCTCCGCCGTCCCGCGCTCCTGCTCCGCCGGCCTGGGGGAGACGCTGGACTTCACCTTGGCCGATGCCCTCAACCAGGAGTTCCTGCACACGCGCACCAACGAGAAGGCTGAGCTGCAGCACCTGAACGACCGCTTTGCCAGCTACATCGAGAAGGTGCGCTTCCTGGAGCAGCAGAACCAGGCGCTGAGTGTGGAAGTGGAGCGGCTGAGGGGCCGCGAGCCCACCCGCATCGCAGACCTCTACGAGGAAGAGATGCGTGAACTCCGCCGGCAGGTGGAGGTCGTGACCAACCAGAGGTCCCGCGTGGAGGTAGAGCGGGACAACCTGGCCGATGACCTGCAGAAGCTCAAACTGAGGTACAGGAAGGCATGGCCAGTTGGCGGGACGAGGGAGGGAAAATGCATGGCTGAGACATTGATCTTTGACCTGTTCAGTAAATGGGGTTTAATAAGGAAGTCTGGGTTTATACATGTGAAAGAGAGAATGTGTTCTGTGTGTGAGCGTGAGTGTTTGTGTGCCATATGAATGTATGTTTGTGTACAGACATCATGTTTCTATGTAGATGATAAGAGATGTTGGCATTCACAGACACACCCCCCCTGTTTCCCCAACACTGACACAGCAGGGGTGACACACACATAGAAAGTCCTGCTCCTTCTAAACCAGTACCTGGGGCTGTGATACCACACACTCTCACTGGGGCTGCGAACTACTGCACCACGTAAAACTGTATTACTTTTACAAGAACAGCGGCTCATGAGTTATTACAGACACAAGCTTATCACATCCAAAGTTATTTTTGTATGATGGTCTGTAAAGCAGTCATGAGAAAGCCCACAGATGTAATGTGTGTGTTTGTGTGTAATACATGTATCATCGTGCTGTGATTTTCATGGAGTGTTTGGTTGCTGGGGCTAAAGACAGCACTATATTTAGAAGCAGCATTGGTCCCATGATGACACAGTGCTGGGTGGAGACATCCAATGTTCAGGCAGCCCTGAAGGGTCAGCTGTCACAGCTCAGCGACGCTACGATAGGCCGCTAAGGACAAGGGTTAGCACCATCATGTGGCAGTACCACACACTGCAGCTACTGTGGTATGAGGTGAGGTGAGGGATGTGTGTGTAGGCCTAACTACTGCAGTACTGAGGTGAGGTGAGGTGAGGGTGTGTGTGTAGGCCTGACTACTGCTGTGCTGAGGTAAGGTGAGGTGAGGGTGTGTGTGTAGGCCTGACTACTGCTGTATTGAGGTGAGGTGAGGTGAGGTAGGCCTGATTGCTCTCCTCCGCTCCTCCTCATTATGAGGAGTGCTTCAGGAGGAAGGGTTAGGGGTTATAGGAAAGGGGTTAAGGGTTAGGGTTCAGGGCCAAGGGTTAGGAGTTAGAGTTAACCCTAGTATGCAATAAAGCGCATGCAGTTTACATGACCTCAGCTTTCTTCCTGCCTGGCGTAGGAGGGTAACGTGTGTGTGTGTGCGCGTGTGTGAGTGAGCGAGGACGAGGGTGTCTGCCTCTATAAAAGGGTAGGAACGAGGCGGCTTTCATAAATCGTGGCTTGCTATCTGTGCAGACTTCAGGAGGAGATCGTCCAGAGAGAGGAGGCAGAGAACAGTCTGGCTGCATTCCGAGCTGTGAGATCCCCCCCCACACCCACCTCACTCTTAAACGCACGACAGAACATTATCTCCTCTTGTTTGTCTGCTGACATCATTATTTATTTGAACATTGTGGTTGTTGTTATTATAGTGCACTGCAAAATGATCAGATTTTTCTGACTAAATGTCACACCAGGACGTGGACGCAGCTACGCTGGCACGCCTGGACCTAGAGAGGCGCATTGAGACTCTGCAAGAGGAAATCGCCTTCCTCAAGAAGATCCATGAAGAGGTACACACGCACGCACACACACACACACACACACACACACACACACACACACACACACACACACACACACTTCCTAGCAGTGTGTGATGCACGTGATTCTCAATGCTTAATTATAGGACTGTGATCTGTTCCTGGAAATGACAGCTGCTCTCAAAAGCAGCGTGACAGGCTGCTGTTAATGGACTAAATGTACACATGCGCATGTGTTAGAGAGCCTGACATGTTCCTCATTATCACCATGGCATACATGGGTTATTAGCACACACACACACACACACACACACACACACACACACACACACACACACACACACACACACACACCTTCCCCCCTCTCTGTTTTTAGGAGATTCGGGAGTTGCAAGCCCAAATGCAGGAGACCCAGGTGCAGATCCAGATGGATCTCTCCAAGCCCGACCTGACCGGTGCTCTGAGGGACATTCGTGCCCAGTACGAGACCATCGCTGCCAAGAACATCGCCGAAGCAGAAGACTGGTACAAGTCCAAGGTGACATGACAATGTCCCAGACTGACAGAGGGGAGACAGAAACACTAAACACCTAAGAAAATACAACATTTAGGTCTCACGTTCCATCAAACAGGAGCTTTTTTGTGAGTCTTGGTAGTGTGCCGAGAGACACCCATGAAGCCCTCAGCTGTGTCCCATTTGACTGACAGGTTTCAGACCTGAACCAAGCGGTCAGCAAGAACAACGAAGCTCTCAAGCAGGCCAAGCTGGAGACCATGGAGTACAGACACCAGATCCAGTCGTATACCTGTGAGATCGACTCCCTCAAGGGCACGGTACGCACCACCTCATCAATACGTGTGCCCTCTACACCCGGCACGTGGCCAGCCTCACCACCCCCGTGTCTAACCCTCATCTCGTCTTTGACTCTTCAGAACGAGTCTCTGATGAGACAGATGAGAGACATGGAGGACCGGCACGGTCGTGAAGCTGCAGGCTTCCAGGAAACCATCGCGCGCCTCGAGGCCGAGATCGGCAACATGAAGGACGAGATGGCACGTCACCTCCGTGAGTACCAGGACCTGCTCAACGTGAAGATGGCCCTCGATGTGGAGATCGCTACCTACAGGAAGCTCCTGGAAGGAGAGGAGAGCAGGTACGTTTATCTTCCAAACCTTAATGGACGATGCACGAGCGTTCATAAAGAAATTATACAAAAAGCATACGACCTCACCGTTAGTGTTTATAGATGTGTGCCCTTCAGCTTTAGGTGTGCGCTTCGTGTTCTCCATACTGTTCCTGCAGGTTGACAATCTTTCCAGCTCCTTAACTCAAAAGCACGACACATTTCCTGATGTATTCTCGGTTTAGCACTATTTGGCTTTCTGTGGTGTAATTCCACCAGTTCTCATCCACTTTTTCTTCGGACAGGATTGCGCTGCCCATGCAGGCGTATTCCACCATCAGCTTTAGAGGTAAACATAACAAAACATTCCACTCCAAATTGCTTTGTTTTGCAGCTCAACAATGTTAACACACACCACGTGAGGGCGCTGTTGGCTACGTGTCATGAACAACTAAACCAAAGACACAAAGCCCAATGTGAGATCCTGTATGTCTTGTAGGGCTGAAAGTCACAGATCTTCAAAAGAGCTCCAAACGCACGAATCAATAACCAATAACAGTTTTAACAGCGCTTTAATGGATTGTTGTATTGACTGTTAACTCTGGACTAAAATTCAAATGACTGTGGGACAGATGGCTGTATTGAAAAGATGTTTGTAAATCTTCAGAACTGAATCAGAGAATTGCAGGACTGGAATGTAAACAGAAAGGCTTTGCAGATTCCTGACTGTTGCTTTCACTGGCACGTGACTTTTACAGAGACCAGTCCAGAACAGCAGCAAAGGGCTTCTGAAATGCATTCAAAGAAAACTGTCCTCATTAAGACCATCGAGACCCGTGATGGAGAGGTAGTGCGCGCGCGCGCACACACACACACACACACACACACACCCCACCCTGAATAACTGCCAGCGTAACGGAGATCATGTCACACATGTGGAGACTTGCAAGAAAAACTAGAAATTCTTCCACCCACACACACACCCACACACCCACATACCCAGCCCCATTCTGAAATGAATTATGTTCTCCCAGTAACCTGCAACCCTCACTACCCCAGTACACAGAGAGGGAGGAAGCTGGAAACTAAGCCAACACTGGAAACGACAGTGTGGTTTCAGACATCAAACCGAACAGCTCTCCACAGACCACAGCATTAGATATCCCACAAACCACTTAAATGCATCAATCTCTAGGTCAAAGCTGCTCTCTTTTGCCCCCTGTAGGTGGTGAGTGAATCTACACAACACCAGGAGGACATAATGTAGACGCAAAAGGAGGCGCTTCCCAGAAAACACAAACACCAGATGAGTTTTAATAAAAGCTTTAGGATAAGCCTTCATATGCTGTGCTTCTTCCTCACTCCAAACACAGCTTTTCTTCATCACACTGCGTCTACCTGAGCGGAGACGTTCATGCCATTGTTTCAAAAGATAAACACATTTCGTAAGGGGTTCATGTGAGAGCGCCCCCTGTAGACCCTCTCTGGTCAGAGGCAGAGAGCAGGGCGGCACTGGGGAAAAGAAAAGGGGGTGAACTGAGGTGAACCGACGCAGGAGGGGCTGTCACGTAGGTAAAGGGTTAAAGGGAGGTGGAGGTGGAGGTGGAGAGGGGTGGAGCACGATTGCACAGCCAAGATGTGTGTGAAGACCACACTGCTAGGAAGGCATCAGAATAAACCAGACATGTCAATCAGCCAGTTTACCTGTCCACCTCTTTTTGTGTGTGTGTGTGTGTGTGTGTGTGGGGGGGGGGGGTGTCTTTAGTGTGTATCAATATCAAAGCACTACAAAATAAAAAAACATGAGACAAATGTTGGAATCACATATTTTACCATAATATCCAGTCCCGTACAAACACATGCATAATCTTAATAATAATAATAATAATAATAATAATAATAATAATAAAATAATATTAGATTGTCATTAGTTTTAGGACCTGATCAGAGTTGTGGATCCATTTATTTGCAACCTGACTGCACTATTAGACAGGAAACAGTACATAAACATCTCAACAAATGAACCAAATAAATAAATAAACACATTAATTTAGTCAGGGACTCAGAGGCCTATAAATAAAACAACAAACATCAAAAAAAAAATCAGTCCAACAGAAAAAAAAGGTAACGTGTGGAAACAAGCGTGCTAAATGTGCCTTAGGCTGGGCACGGCCCACTCTGTTCTGGCGCTGACCAAGGGAGACAATGGTGGGCAGAGAGCACTGTGGTGCTGTTACGCAAGTCCGGCTTCGCTGGCTGTGGAACACCGTCACGATCTGGCGGGAGTCTCCCGGCGCGATGCCCGCTCTGGCAGAGTGATGCCGCAGCAGACGCTGGCATGAACACGGTGGAACATGGCACTGCTGAAAGGCTGCTAAAAACAAAGAAATACGTGAACTGTTGTGACGGGTTTGTCACACACAAATGGCTCCGTGGGGGGGGGGGGGGGGGGGGGGGCGGCATGACTGTAGGAGGTTTTGCAATAAAAAGAAAACAAAAAACAAAACACACTCCCCCCACCCCCCAAAAAAACAAAACAACCCAATAACAGTCTTCAGCTCGAACACATGGTGGCCCTCAGCCCCTGCAGCCGGTCCTCGGGTCGGACGTGGGTTTGTGTTTTGTTTTTTGACAGTTTATGTTGTTCTGGCTGTCCCTGAGTATCTCCTTTCTTTGCTGTTCTTTGGCCGCTATTCCGCATGATGCCGTTCTCTCCGGTCTGTGCGCTCAGACGGCGGTGCGGATTCGCTGCAGTAATATGGCTCTCTCCACTGTACCCTCCTTAGACAAAACCCAGGAGCAGATTCTCCTGAGACACCCCAATGCACCCCCCCACCAGCTATTTGGTACAGTCAAGGGCAACAATGCAACAATACAGACATCCACTTGCAGGAGATTTACAATGAGAAGAGGCATGGGTTGGTCTCACAGGGCAGTGAGCTTAATGTCAGAAAGATTCAGCACCCAGAGAGGGATCCTCACACGAAGGGATCATCTGGGCCCAGACTAAGTCAACAAAAGTTCGTCACCTTATTACATGAAACATGTCTGAAGAACAGCACCACTATCAGACACGTGTTCAGCATTTGTGTGTGTGTGTGTGTGTGTGTGTGTGTGTGTGTGTGTGTGTGTGTGTGTGTCTTAAATGCACCCTAGGTCCCTAGCATGCTCAGACTGGTGGCTTACCTTTATATAGTGTAATACCTTGACTGACACGATGTATTTCTTCATAACATCACTGACACAATGTTGGTTTATACCTGTGTATTTTTAAATTCATGTCTTCTGCACAGGCAAATCAGGTACAGCACCAGGAGAATAGTGAGTGTGAGTTTTTGTGTGTGTGTGTGTGTGTGTGTGTGTGTGTGTGTGTGTGTGTGTGTGTGTGTGTGTGTGTGTGTGTGTGTAAGCGTGTGCATGCATATAGGTGAGTCTGTCTGTCTGTGTACATGGACAAGGTCACACTCGGAGGTTGGGTTCTGCCCCGGATGTGAGTGGGACAGTAGAACCGCAGTTATAGTCCACGTCCACGATGGCATGTGGGCCAGAGAGCCTGGCGTTGGGATATGCACGCCCATCCACCTGCCTGTCCCGGAAACTCTGGATGTAGCTCTGGTTCAAGGAGAGGACATCAGGATTACAGATCAGAGCAAAGCAACAGGGAAACAAAACTAAACTAAAGATAGAGTCAAATAACACAACCGCACCATATGTTTTCCTGACATGTATGTATTTGTGAGAGAGAGAGAGAGAGAGAGAGAGAGAGAGAGAGAGAGAGAGAGAGAGAGAGAGAGAGAGAGAGAGAGAGAGAGAGAGATAGAGAGAGAGCAAGAGAAAGGTGGATGAGTGAGTCTCTTCTGTGTGTTCACCAGTGTGCTTCTCAGTGTGTGTGTGCATGCACGCCCCTCACCGGAGAGAGGACGTCCCCATCGTAGCGGCGCACTGGGTTGGGCTTCCTGCGATAGGCGGGTTCAGGGTGCGTGGCTTTGCCTGAGTGGGCGTGGTGCTGGGCTTGCTGACTCCGCCTCTTCTTACGGCTGTTCTCCCTCCTCTCCTCCTTCTGCCGGATACGCATTAGCTGAACCCGGCGCTGCTGACGACTCAACATGACTAACGCACGGAGAGAGAGCGAGAGAGCGAGAGCAATTTAGCAATTTACTGACATTCTGATCAATTTTAAAATGTATTTAGCACAAACAGAGAAATCACACATTAAAATTACAAATAATTTGTTTCCATGTATTCCATAGGTGCTTACTGTATACTATACTAACCAGTCAGTGAGGGTCTGATCTGTTTTAATAATCAGACAGAGAGCGTCTGATCTGTTCTGTGACATGCCGTGTTACAGCCGAGCTCACACACGCACGCACGCACACGCGCGCGCACTCCAACTCATTCATACTGACTTACTCACCTTCATAAATCCACTGTCCCCTCAAACACCCCTCCTCTATCGCACACTCTAACCTCCTCCAAACTAGCATCTAACCCTAAACCTTAACCCTACCCCTAACCCCCAACCCTAACCCTTACCCTAACCCTACCCCTACTCCTAACACGAACCCTAATCCTAACCCCTAACCCCGCCCACATATCCACGCCCTCTCACCTTTTGTGTGGGAGTAGCCCTCGGCGGTCACCCTCCACTGCACTAGCACGCCCAGCAGGGCGAGGGCGGGCCAAGCTCCCAGCACCGCCCACGTGACCCAACACTGTGGCTGGCCCGGCGCAGCCTTGACCCGCTCGTAGACGTAGCGCACGAGCGCGAACATCTCCACAAAGTAGTCGGCGGCCACGGTAATGACGGCGGCGCCGAACACGGCCGTGGAGAGCGTGGTGAAGCAGCGCTGCCACTGTAGCGTCAGCACGGCGAAAACCATGCCCAGACCCAGCAAGACGCCCAGCGGCACCCACACGGAGCGCGGCGGCGCCGACGACAGCTCCTCCATGCCCGCCAGCGTGCCCACGCCCACCAGGAGGCCTAGCAGCAGACCCACCATGAAGAGGCCCACGCTGCGCACCAGCATGGTGACCAGGCCGCACAGCGTGCCGATGCCCAGGCCGATGCCCACACTGGCCTCCACGCTCAGCTGCGTGTCCAGCACGCGCTCCTTGTAGCACAGCAGGAAGATGATGACCGAGCCGAACATCAGACCCGTCAGGAAGAGGACGGCCTTGAAGCAGCGGTAGCCTGCGAAGTACATGCACACGCACGCGCGCACAGCTCGTCAACTCTTTTATTAGCTTGTTATACTCAAAACAAGACAGAGAAAGACAAACAGACAAATCTGTTAGGTCATTAAATCAAAACTTGTACTCAGCTGCTCCAGCCCCCTCCAAAAAACCCCACCATCTACCCTAAACCCTGACCCCTAACCATCCATCTCCCCTATGCCCTAACCCCTAGAGTGAGAGAGAGAGAGAGAGAGAGAGAGAGAGAGAGTGAGTAAGACATTGAGATGCAGGAAATGGGATAAATGAGTAAAAATGTGAGTGAAATAGGAGAGAAGAAAGCATGAAAGGAGAGAAGCTAGTGATGATGGTGGAGTGTCTGTGGGCAGAGAGCCCCGCCCCCACGCCCGCCCCGCCCCGCCCCCACGCCCGCCTCCTGGAACAGAGAGCAGCGGAAAAAACACCTGGCATTGGATCTTAAGTAAGAGGGCGGCAAGTTTAGTGTGAAGGCAGTGATTTCTGGAGCCGAGCGAAAGCGTCGTGGATGTGTGCACAGTGAGGGACAGAATGAGCCCATCAGCCACCTGGTGTGCTACGTCAGCCTGAGGGTGGAGGCTAGACAGTAGTGAGGCCGTCACAAGAGGTCTCTCCACTGAGCAGCAGGTTCCTCGGGCCGACATTTTTGCGTGACGTTTCCAGCGTCCTAAATACTGCGACCTAATGGTCAGTTAAGCATCTAAGGTCAGACAGGGCACACTCACCAAAGAAGCAATAGATGATCCCAAACAGACAGCACATGGAGCACACCACTGACGGCACCGCCTCATACCCATGCCCTGCCCCCTCAGCACAGGGAGCCAATGGCTCTGGCCCCACCTCTCGTGGGGGAAGAGCCAGCTTAATGGCTAATGTCTGCAGCGTGGACGTCATGATGGACGCAGACTAACACCAGTACGAGGAGGCCAGGAGAGAGCTGGTGAGGGACACGGAGGGACCTGGAGATCAGGGAACACCTCCTGTCCACATGGATCTACCTGAAAATGCAACAGCAGAAATATCTGTGAACAGAAGTACATTAAAAAATACCTTTGAAGCAGGGACATCCTGATGGACAGTAAAGGGCTAAAGACAAATGCAACAGAATGAAAGGTTTAAAGATGGCAAATCTGCAAACCCACGAGTAAGATGCCAGAGTCCATGAGTGTCCTTCTTACACACACACACACACACACACACACACACACACACACACACACACACACACACGCACACACACACGCACACACACACGCACACACACACGCACACACACACGCACACACACGCACCCTTTACTTATTAAAATCTCATTCTGTAGCTTTCTGGGTCACATAAGACTCCTGGAGTCATGTGACGCTAAAAGCCACACCCACACACTGAGAGGCCACCCCCCCCCCCCATCCCCGAGCTCTCTCCCTTTACTGTCTGTTTAGACACAGTGTGATTGCTGAATACGCCCTCATGCAGCTGGGCGAGAGAAACCACGCCACTGATCTGAGATCTGCTTTATTCTGTCATTCTGGCTCATGCGAAAAAATGCCAAAGTTTAGCCAAGTACAACACGCTCAGGGAACAACGGTCTTTGCAGCAATCTCTACATGAATCAGGGTTTAGCACACACGCAGGGCAGAGAGAGAGAGAGAGAGATGCACCAGGCTGAGGAGAAAACTCTCTCAAGCCATCTAACAAACACTGTAAATGGACATCTGTTCAGTGACCCACAAAAAATCATCAACGTCTGTGGATTCATAAATCAGACAAAATTTACATTACGCCAAGACCACTGATCTCTGTGTTTGCATGTGTGTTTGTGGGTATCAGTTAAGTTTTCGTCATGCCTCGGGAGAAACTGAGTTTGTTTCCTTCCCCTCCTCTCCTTTTCTCTCTCTCCTCCTCTCTCCCTCTTTCTCAGAGGAGTGGACAGATGTACTGTTGCTGTCCAAACCGAGACTGTATTCAGTCCCTCAAGAAAAACAACCTCCTACTTCCTGTCTGTGACCATAACAACCACACGACGCTCTCCTTGGCTCCTACGGGCCAGAACTAAATAGGCCAATAGGAGGGTGGCTCAGCCCCCATAGCAACAGCCAGGCAGCCAATCAGGAACCCTGCCAGCTCCCAGTGGTTTGTGTGCCTCTTTATGAGGCTTGCAGCAGCGTAACAAACTAACTTCCTGGCTGAGACACGAGTCTCCCGCATACACGCACATACACACACACCTACACCTACACGCGCATCTACACACACTGAGTCACACTCCTCCATCCTGACAGGGAATAGCCTGTTCATTTTGCTCAGGCCACACGTGGTCACTGCGTCTGGCATTTTCCAAGTTACACGTGACTGTGTGTGTGTGTGTGTGTATGTATGCATGTATGTATGTGTGTGTATGTGTGTGTGTGTGCGGTTCATTCATGTAAATGGGAGTAAAGTATTTAATTAAAAGCAGATGGGGCACTAAGAGACACTGAGATGGGAGAATAAATAATATAAGCAAAGAACAAACTCCAACTCCCAGCCATGTTAATCTGACCTCTCAGACCGGACAGCACTGGTAACCACGGTAACCTAATGTGCCACCTGGTCTCACCCTCCCCTGACCCTCTTCAGGCTTTCCTGCTTTCTGATTCTTCCATATCTCTGGTTTTTACCTCTTCAGAATTTACATTTAACACATTCATCTGCCTTTTTTATGACAACTTCTGACTGAGTACATCTTGAGTAACTGAGGGTTAAGGGTCTTGCTCAGGGGCCCAACAGTGGCAACTAGGCAGCACTGGGACTTGAACCAGCAACCTTAGTAGTTAGTAGTCCGGTACCTGCACCACTGAGCTACTACAGCACAGGATGAGCCTTACCTAGGAGTCTTAACCAGGGCCCGTGTTCACCCTCAGGGAGGCTGAGAAGGAAAAGAATAGAAAGAAAAGGAAAATCTGCATCTGAATGCACGCACGCATGCAGGAATGCTCAGTGTCGAACAAGTAAGTGTCCAGTTATCTGGCCAGGAGTCTAGTTTGATTCTGTACTAGAGTAACACAGAGGGATACTGGGGTAAGGGTTGGAGAATGGTGTATGTATCTGCGATGTGTATCTGCGGTGTGTGTGTGTGTATGCATCTATTTGCAGAATATTTAAAGGACAACTGACACTGCTACCATATTGACTGACTAATTTAGTACTTATTGTAGGGTATTGCTTATGTTGTTTAACAAACTCCAGCACTTATTGTTTATAGCACTTATCCTTGTTTAAGAGAGACCTTATGTATTTAGTACTTGTAGGTATCAGCATTCATCCCTGTATTCTACAGTATTCTAGTTCATTGGTATGTCTGATTCTAACCTACTGTACTGTACTAGGATGTATTCTATGAGTAAATGACAAAGCACTTTTGTAAGTCGCTCTGGATAAGAGTGTCTGCTAAATGCTGTAAATGCATGTGTCTGAGGTGTATGTATCTGCTGTGTGTGTGTGTATGTATCTGCTGTGTATCTGCGGTTTGCGCGTCTGCGTGCGTGTATCTGCGGTTTGCGCGTCTGCGTGCGTGTATCTGCGGTTTGCGCGTCTGCGGTTTGCGCGTCTGCGGTTTGCGTGTCTGCGGTTTGCGTGTCTGCGGTTTGCGTGTCTGCGTGTGTGTCTGCGGTTTGCGTGTGTGTCTGCGGTTTGCGTGTGTGTCTGCGGTTTGCGTGTCTGCGGGTGTGTGTGTGCGCGTGTCTGCGGTTTGCGTGTCTGCGGTTTGCGTGTCTGCGTGTGTGTCTGCGGTTTGCGTGTCTACGTGTGTGTCTGCGGTCTGCGTGTCTACGTGTGTGTCTGCGGTCTGCGTGTCTACGTGTGTGTCTGCGGTCTGCGTGTCTGCGGCGTGCGTGTGTCTGCGGCGTGCGTGTGTCTGCGGCGTGCGTGTGTCTGCGGCGTGCGTGTGTCTGCGGCGTGCGTGTGTCTGCGCGTGTATCAGCGGCGTGCGTGTCTGCGCGTGTATCAGCGGCGTGCGTGTCTGCGCGTGTATCAGCGGCGTGCGTGTCTGCGTGTGCGCGTGTATCAGCGGTGTGCGTCTGCGTGTGTGCGCGTGTTTGCGGTGTGTGCGTGTGTATGTATCTGCTGCGTGCGTGCGCGTGTATGTATCTGCTGCGTGCGTGCGTATCTGCTGCGTGCGTATCTGCTGCGTGCGTGCGTGCGTACGTATCTGCTGCGTGCGTGCGTGCGTATCTGCGGTTTGCGTGCGTGCGTGCGTATCTGCGGTTTGCGTGCGTGCGTATCTGCGGTTTGCGTGCGTGCGTGCGTGTCTGCGTGCGTGCGTGCGTGTCTGCGTGCGTATCTGCGGTTTGCGTGTCTGCGTGCGTATCTGCGGTTTGCGTGTCTGCGTGCGTGCGTGTGTGTACGTATCTGCTGTGTGTCTGCATGCGTGCGTGTCTGCGTGTACGTATCTGCTGTGTGCGTGCACGTACGTATCTGCTGCGTGCGTGCGTGCGTACGTATCTGCTGCGTGCGTGCGTGCGTACGTATCTGCTGCGTGCGTGCGTATCTGCTGCGTGCGTGCGTATCTGCGGTCTGCGTGCGTGCGTGTCTGCGGTCTGCGTGTATCTGCGGTCTGCGGTCTGCGTGTATCTGCGGTCTGCGGTCTGCGTGTATCTGCGGTCTGCGTGTATCTGCGGTGTGCGCGTCTGCGTGCGTGTATCTGCGGTGTGCGCGTCTGCGCGTGTGTATCTGCGGTGTGCGCCCGTGTGTATCTGCGGTGTGCGCGCGTGTGTATCTGCGGTGTGCGCGCGTGTGTATCTGCGGTGTGCACGTATCTGTGGTGTGCGCGCGTATCTACGGTTTGCATGCATATCTGCGGTGTGCGCGCGCGCATCTGCGGTGTGCGCGTGCATCTGCAGTGTGTGCGTGTGTGTGTGCGCATGCGTGCGCGTGTATCTGCGGTGTGTGCGTGTATCTGCGGTGTGTGCGTGTATCTGCGGTGTGTGCGTGTATCTGCAGTGTGTGCGTGTGTGTGTGCGCATGCGTGCGCGTGTATCTGCGGTGTGTGCGTGTATCTGCGGTGTGTGCGTGTATCTGCGGTGTGTGCGTCTGCGGTGTGTGCGTGTATCTGCGGTGTGTGCGTGTGCATGCGTGCGTGTGCATCTGCGGTGTGTGCATGTGTGTATCTGCGGTGTGTGCGTGTGCGCGCATGCGTGCGTGTGTATCTGCGGTGTGTGCGCGTTTGTATCTGCGGTGTGTGCGCGCGTGTGTATCTGCGGTGTGTGTGTGTGTGTGTGTGTAGCTACGGTGTGCGTGTGTGTCATGCAGTAAGTGCAGATGGAGGAGTGGTAAATGACTACATGACAGACACACTGAGGCTCAGAGATACATGGTCACCTCCTCCACCCCCTGCAAGCTGTCACCTCCCACCTGGCATCAAGACTCCGTCTGTGGGCTTGCCGTACTCACGACACCATTATTCATCCAGACCCAACATGGACTAACTATGAGATAAGCCACCTACAGTACAGACTGTGTGTCTACGCTTCATGTTGGTCGAACCGTTGATAACGAAGCATGCGTCATATCTGGAAATTTGTTAGTTTCTGACTAATTTGACCAACAGAAAGAACATGGAGTGTTCAAGCACCCCAGTACAGGTTTAAATTACCCCCATATCACCCTAGCACACAGTCAAACTACCCCCATACCACACCAGTACATAATCAAACTACTATTTTATCACAGAGAGCTAAGAGAGGCTGAAGTCTGTCAACTAGAAATTCCAAGCCAGTAAAGATAATATAGGTTCATGTTTATTTAAGAGCTTTAATTTTTGTACAACATAACCAACACTTGAATTAAATCTTATTTAGATAAAAGTAAATGAAAACTTTTCTTCTTATTCAAAAAGATATGGTCCTCCTCTAAGTGATGACTGTACATCATGATCCCATGTCCTGCCTTCACACAGGTTGAAGTGAACCCTAACCCTTAACCCTAACCCACGCACACACTTCCTGGAAGCTCATACGAAAATGGATGAAATGACATCACACTCTGATGGTCCTTCAGAATTCAGATTGAAGTCCATTTTAAATGCGCTTTGTTTACACTTCTGTTATCCAGACGTAACCGGGTGGAAACGGGTCTCTGTGTTCTCACTGTTCAGCCAACTCTGCTCTTCCTACACCATCCTGCTGTCTCTGCCCTCATATGGCCTCCACCTACACCAATCACAGCCTCCACCTACACCTCCACCTATGTCAATCACAGCCTCCACCTACATCTTTCATCTACACCAATCACATCCTTCTCCACATTTCACTCCATGCATCCACCTGTACATCCCCTTCATCCATCCATGGATTTATCCCTCCACCCACCCATTCATTCTTCCATTTATCCATCCCATAATAAAGCACATGCAGGGTTTCCTTTTTTAGATAAACTGGACCCGTCTTTTTGGCGGGGCCCTTATGAAACAGCCGGGCCTGCTGGGCCAGTCCCTTCCTCTGTCCTGCTGTGGCTGGGACAGCACTTCACACCCACTCAAACGCAGTCAGAGTGTGTGTGTGTGTGTGTGTGTGTGTGTGTGTGGTGTGTGTGTGTGTGTGTGTGTGGTGTGTGTGTGTGTGGTGTGTGTGTGTCAAGTGGAAGAATCCTGGGCTATGTGGAGGTGGAATAAGTGTGTGGGATAAAAAAGGAAGCCACACTGGGAAAATGAATGAATGAATGAAATAAGAGAGAGAGAGAACTTTCAATGTAGAAAATAAATGAATAAAGAAGAAAATCAACAAGACCAGAGAGAGAGAGAAAATATTAGAATTCTTTTAGTTTTCCTATTGTTATAAAGATATTTCTTCCCTTAGATGAGAGTAAAAAGAATAGAAAGGTGGGCATATTTCCTCTCTCTCTCATGGGGTTTTCCATCTCTGGTGTTCTCTGTTTCTCTGCTGTGGTGAGTGTTTCACTCCAGGGTCATTATTACCTAACAGAGATCATTGCTCTCCTGTACGCCTCTTGTATTCTGTCCAATAAATCCCCCCCCCCCCCCCCCCCCCCAACACCTCCACACACGGACATGCGTGTACACACACACACACACACACACACACACATTCCTTAAGATCCGCAATCATGTCAGTACAAGCCTGCTGAATGGGGCTGCTGGCAATGAAGATTTGATGTTCTTTTTCACAGCGTGCTCATGACCACACACAACTACACAAATCAGTCTCTGGTGTGCGCGGTCAGCCTCTGGTGTGCGCGGGATTACACAGATCACTGAGTTTAACTCCACATTTCTTGGTTGATTACACGATGCCCAATTTAAAGGGCTTCTGTGATGATAATCCAACCAGAGTATATGTGTGCCTGTGTGTATATGTCAGTGTATGTATGTATGTATGTATGTATGTATGTATGTATGTATACGTGCATGTTTATGTGTTCAAGTGTGTATGTATGTGTGCAAGTGTGTGTCTCTCCATAAATCATTGTCAGATCCTCCATATTTGTTCGGGTCATTCTTTAGTTTAAGTATGAACACGACAGTTTCACACAGTGTTCAGACAGTGTACGCCGAGTCCTCACTGTCCAGAATCACAGTGCTGACCGAGTGAACAGCAACAAAGGGACTGTAGGTGGCGCTGTGGGTCACGGTCACTGCGAGCATGCTCAGTGCGGCCCAGGGCTACTAAGGGAGGCGTAATGCACTCTATCCAATATGAAAAAAAAAAAATAAAAATTTAAATGTATATCCTTCTGTAGTTTTGGACTTTTGGTCTTATTTGAGTGTCACAGTGTGTACAGTAGGTCTTAATGTTACTGTAGTGACTGACATGCAGGTGACTGCGACCTTACATGAACTACAGGGACAGTGCTGGTTTAGGGGTTCTGCGCTAGTTTGTGGACCTGATCTTCTCCTCCCACCTCCACCTCCACATACATGCATGCATCTTCCACCCAGCCATTGCTTCACCATGTATGAAAAGGTTGGTCTGCTTATAATGATAAGAATAAATAATGCATTGTATTTATATAGTTTTTCAAGGACCCAAATACGCATGTAGTAGTCAGTACAAGACATTGTAGTCTAATCACATGGCCTTTACATGGCACAGGAAGTTCTTCAAGACCAGTCAACTGAACTTTCTAGTAACTCCAGTACCAGCAGTGAGCAATGACTGGGTGGTGTGTGTCAGAATGTGTGTGGGTCACCAGTCAGGACTAACTGACTCAAACTGTACCCATGAGCCATTGTGTGGCATGGTCGTTAGCGTGTGCCGGGGGTCGGGACCAGTGTGGTGTCTGTTCCACTGCTGCCATGACCAACTGTGGCTGACACACGCCAACAGCAACCGTCTGTCACTAGTACAGTCTTAAGACTGAGCACAAACCCAACCGCAGTGTGTGTGTGACGGTCACGTTGCTTAAGCAACACACAGAAAAACACAGACATACATACTGTCACATACGTACACATATAAACACAGTCACGCAACATACCTGAACATAACTCTTCTAATTTGGAAACAGAGTACCACTGCTAGGGTGGCAATAGCACATTATTGTTTTGAATCGGCTGTTGGTGGATCGGCGGATAGAGATCTGAGGTGCTATCCTGGTTCGCTGACAGCGAGAGAATGTCTTGCTGTTTGTTTTTGTTTGTTTTGCCCAGTGCGTCCACAGGCTCTCACATGACAAGAATGCTCACTCAGACAGAATCAAGGGAAAGAGGTGTATAACTGCTGATGTCAGCACATGGGAAGATGTATCGAACAAAGTCTACAGGAAGAATCCTGAAACACGATGTGGCTAACTTGCGTTTACCAGGAATTCTTAATATTTAATTAATGTGACATTATGGGATAAAAGCTCAAGGCACAAAGGTAGAAAGTAGACGAACTTCTAAGATAAGTAGGCCATGGTATATTCATGTGATATATTTATGGGACACATTCATGGTGAGAACGTTTTTGCGCAGCCTTTCACGTGCCTGATATTCAGCAATAAATCTTGAAGTTGTTAGAATACATTAGCACATTTACGTGAGAAAACCACAGTGTACCATTGCAAAGCAGGAAGAGTTTTTTTTAAAATGTCATATGACGATGATAACCGCAAAGCCCCCGTAAACCCATCGGTGCCCACAGCGAGACGTGGTACAGAGTGCTTTTGGGGAAATGGATACAAACGTGAGATCCCTGCACTGAAGACACGGCGCGAGTCATAGAATCAGTTTAAACGCAAGTGAGCAGGTCATGAAGATTGCGTGTCCCGTCTAGCGTACCATCTTTATCATCTTTAGTTTAACGTCAGTGCCCGCGGAAGTCCTTTACCGCAACCAATTACGGTACTGCGCGAGATTGGACAAATGTATTGCGGTTGCAGTGACGACAGCAGAAGTTCATAAAGCTTTAACGCTCGTGACACTTTAGCGAAATACACCCGCTCTGTACACTTCGCAACGTCCATTATACTGACGCTATATGATAAACGCGCGCGGCTACAGTAGACTAACATTCTAGGCCATGACGTGTTCATGGGTTGATCTGATTTGCACATGCTCAGCGATGCTGGGTTCTGACCCAAGAGCCCAGCACAGCCCGGCACAGCCCGGCACAGCCCGGCACAGCCCGGCACAGCCCGGCACAGCCCGGCACAGCCCGGCACAGCCCGGCACCATCAGACTCTGGCAGCAGCGTCAGTGCGGCTATACATTCCCGCAGACATTTTCATATCTGAATAGAGTCGAGAGGGTCGTGCGCGTACTCACTCCGGTCGTGAACAGGCGGATAAGACATCCTGCGCGTTCCGGCTTGGCGCATCCAACGGCCGCATCCCTCACAAACAGCACTCGAGCCGTACCGTCCTACTCGAGCTCGGAATCTTCGCCTCTACTAAACACTTGTCCGGTAGAGTAATGCTGCATCCGCACTCCTCACTGCTCACTGCTGCACGGTGCCGCCGTCGGTCAGTGTCTCCGGTCTCTGTCCGTTATCCTGCAGCGCTGTCGGGGACACAGGCGTACCAGCGCGACTACTCGCGACTGAAGCAGGCGGCCTGTCGTGCATGATGAATCTCCTCCACGCGCAACTGTACCGTGCTCGTGACCTCACCGGGCTTGGGACGTACCATTTGTCTCGAACAGGCGGGGTGCGTAGAAGAAGTTGGTGTGTGAGCTGTCACGCTCAGAAGACGTACCGACTGCTCGTCACCTCGAGCCACAGCTGATGTCCTGGCGTTCAGCTCGAGCGCGTGTAACGACCTTCGCCCTTTTCACAGGTCCTGTCTGTTCTCACAAAGAGCCTCTACATGCTCGCAAACATCACAATCACACGCACTTTCCTTTCCAAGAAAATCTTCTCCAGATTTTAAGTCTTTTTTTAAAGTTATTTTAACAAAAGGCGTACTAATGAAATTAAAGGTTATCACTTTCAAAACCATTAAAAGTCTAGTTTAAACCATTACAACTGTTTAAAAAGCAGTATGAAGTGTACATTACATTAACATATCTTTACTGTAATGGCATTTCCATCTAAACCGCCTCGCGAGCTTACTGTTCGCGTGTATTGTACACGTCCGCATTGATTCCTACTTTAAACGCACGACAATACAGCACATGTAGGTCTACAAACACCTTTATTATAAGGAAAGGTTTTATTTTTTATTCGCTGCGATAATCGGCTTTTCTCTACATGTGTGCATTTAGATGTGAAGGCCGTTACGTCGCTGGGCCTCGTGATCACGGTTTGCTCTCATTGTTCAGCCTCTGCACAAACACCCGCGCGCTGAAGCTCGGTCTGTGAGAGCAAGGAAAACCCCACAGAGGATCAGATGGTGGATAAACGGCTACTGCCACCTTGCGGTTGAAACGGGTACAGGCTGGATAATGGATGGATGGCTGGTTGACTGATAGACGGACAGACCGACAGATATTTGACTAATC
The DNA here is from genome assembly GCF_041902795.1 of Electrophorus electricus. Classification (NCBI taxonomy): domain Eukaryota; kingdom Metazoa; phylum Chordata; class Actinopteri; order Gymnotiformes; family Gymnotidae; genus Electrophorus; species Electrophorus electricus. The sequence goes on along the minus strand of NC_137499.1, from coordinate 10,539,474 downwards.
TTTAAATGGAGAGACGTGAAAAATTAATCTTTGTTCTAACAGCTGCACGGTAATAAACCTGAAAATAAACAGGGTACTCACATGATTAAAGTTTATCAATCAATCAATCAATCAATCAATCTCTCTCTCTCTCTCTCTCTCTCTCTCTCTCTATTAAATACACACGCACGCATATATTCTGATCACGTTGGAGATGCATCCGGCTGTCGTACGGTGGCGCTTTGGCACCGTTGTACGTCAGTTCTGTGACCCTGCAGCGTGCGTCGGTAGAGTGGGACGTGTGCAAGCTTTATGTAAATCCCATGCAAATGAAGTAAACGTGAAATATTGAGATCACTATTCTTCCCCGACCAAAAGTGAACACCACCATTATCATCATCATCACCACCGCCTTTATCCCTGACCTGTACAGCCTCATCGCGAGCGTTATCTAACACGGTAAGGAAACGTTTTGCATCGAACGGCCTGGCACGAGTCTTAACAGCTGGACACACCCTCGCCTCCGCCCCGCGTGGACACGGGCCCCGCCCGCGCCAGGTTGAATATTCCACCTGAACACGAGCAAGGCAGGGGGGTCTTGATAAACTCCGCGAAGTGAGAGGGGGCAAGCGTTTCTCCTCTATAAAAGCCGTGCCGGCTGGGCTGAGGTCACTCGGCTCGCCGGTACGGATGGAGGAGGCGGTCTGGAGGTGCAGGCAACTGCGAACTCGTGCAACAGGTAAAGTTCACTTGACACACTTCTGCTGACTTCTCCTACTTTTACTAACGTACAGGATTTATTGAAGGATTCACAAGAAAGAATAACGTCAAGTCGGTGATAATCTGTTGTGGGAGTTTTTGACGGCCAATGTAAATTCTTATTTATTTAGTTTCTTTTACAGTGTAGCTCACGGATGGAGAGTAATGACGACAAAAATGCACGCTCTGAAAGAAAGATGCACTTTATGGCTCGCGGACACCTGGAAATGGCAGTGCTCACACCTGTGCTTGCTTTACGTTGAGCCACGCGCACAATACATGAGGATTCAGTTTTGTTCGTTCGGCTCGCGTTACGCAAGTGCAGATTTCCATCAAACCCAGAAGTTAAAGTTTCCCAGGAAAACATTTTCATTGTATTTTGGATCAAAGGTCAGGGAATTATGCTTGCATCCAAGATATAACATTTGAACTGGATTTTTGTGACACAAGGGGGACACTTTCACCAAGGGTCCAGTTCAACATGAGTCTGCCAGGATTAATTATTTTAAGTTATTAATTTAACAAGAATAACAAATGAAAAGAATGGACTGATTTACAGTACATTCTCAGTCAATCTCCCAAGGTAACATATTAAAGCACGTTTTCTCTCTAACACATGTGCCTCAGCTCATAAAATTTAAGTAGCTGATGTGTTCAGTCAGCTTTGTTGTGGCTGGGAAACACTAATCTGTGCAGTACAAGGGCAGCTTGTATCAACACTGAGGCCACAAGCCGTTATACTACTGTACAAAGTAGACTGGCAGCGTTTTCCCTACCTGGTTCACACTGTGCTGAAAAGTCGTAAGTGTGAGTAAACCTACACAATCACCTGTAACGTGCCCCTTTGGAAAGGCCTTTAAAATTCAAATTAAAATGCGTCAGTGAGGCTGATCTGCAGGTGCGTGTGTGCCGGCTTCATTTGTCAGGAGCTGTGAGTGCAGAGGCCTAGGGTTGCCATGGTGATGAGAGAGCTGGAGTGGGGTTGTTGTCGGGGTCGTGCGACTAATGTGTAAACGGCACTAATAGTCAGAAGGTAAACGATTAACTCCCAGAGTCCAGCATCTCTTCGTCCCTGCCAGACACGCCATCTGGCCCTGCTCTTAGCTCACTATGGAACATGTTTGAGTGCTCTGTAGTCATGGAGTCCATATCTCTGAAGTCAAATTGATTCAAATGACTCACTGCTAAATGCACAGTGCATGCAGTGGCGTACAAACACACCTGTCCGCGTTGTCCATCCTGCAGCACGTCGCTGGAGCGCTCTTTTTTATGTTCCATGGTTGTCAAAGGTGCACGTTTAGTTTAACACTGATGGTGATGGTGCTAAGACCAGCATGAGGATGCTGTTTCATCTGCCAGTGAGGATTCCTTTCTCTGCACTGCACAGTCAACTGTAAACCCAAACCATACTGAGAGCACTGGCAGAGACTCAGAAATAATCCTAAACCCATTTGAACTGAAAGCCAGTGTCCCAGTGTGCAGTAGATGTTTAATTAAATCAGTGGGTTCTGCTCTGGTCTGTGGCACCCACTGCTTAAGGCCACTGACCGTCCTCTCTGTAGTGGCTCAGTCCAGGGCCACGTGGGATGTTTTAAGTTTCCTAGAAGACATTTACATTGTTGCTAATGAAACACATGAACTGTGTTAATCTACCTTCCTCCCAAGGACATGTTACAATGGGGGGGGGGGTGTCCCACATCACATCACTGAGTGGGTTCTGGGTGGTTTCAAGGTCACTTCTGTGTGTGGGCAGGTGATTTGAAGGATTTATTTGGCATTAAATTCACCACAAGTTGTCTGCATGCACACACACACACACACGGGAGATGACGTTTGCCTGGGTTCGAGTTGTTTGGGCCTTTTTTTTGCACATGCTCAGTGTGGGATTAGTTGCCATAGAAACACTGACCATATGGCACAGGTAATTTCCCAGTCCACTGACTATTCAAAGTGCTGCCAGCAGTACAGGAGGATGGCTACCACACGGCCAACATCTGCGACACCTTCTTTGCTTTATTGGTTTAGAAATACCAAGTACACCAGTTTGTCCTAAACTAACAGCTAACAGAGACTTGCATCATAGTGGAATATGAGATATTTAAGTGTGGGATTTAGAAAAATTATTTGTTACAGGAGGGCAACTTTATAAATAATTTTAGTTAAAACCTTTTGTGCTTCAAGTGGTTGCCAGTGGCACAGTGCAAGTCTCCTGCTTCTGGATTTTGCATGTCAGATGGAATCTCCCTGTGGGATGCAAATAGGAAATTTGGCAGTAAAATGCATGTAACTGTGTGTGTGTGTGTGTGTGTCTCGTGGGGGAGGGTGTGTGCTACATTACTCCAAGCCTCTCCTTCCAGAAACATGCATGAACCAGACCCAGCAGAGATGAGCAGTTAGACAAACAGATGGACACAGGACAGAAATGATATGTCACCATAGCTGAGATGGACTTACTAAACCCACCACAACACACATATGTTCATGTCCCCTTGTACACAGATGCCCCGCTGGGGCAGACGCGGTCACGTGCTGCCCTGAGGCAGTGAAAGAGAGGGGCAGATGTGTAAACAGCACTGTTTACTCAGCGTATGTTCTGAACGGCCCGAGTGGTAGAGAACAGGTGACAGTCAGTTAGCTGCTCTCTGCTGTCACGTTCAGACTAAACAGCTGCTCCTCCTTTCAATATGGAGAAGAACAATGGATGCAGTAGAACTGAGCAATATGAGCAGTATAACTGACCAATGAGTGCAATAGGACTGACCAATGAGATCAGTATAACTGACCAATGAGAGATCTAAATGAATGACAAACTGGTGTCATGTTAGCAGCTATAATCCTGCCTGGTTGTCTTTCTGAATCATGGCCTTGCCCCCACGCATGCTGGCAAGCTGTAGTTTCCATAAAGAACTACTTTTAATGGTTATCGTGTGTGTGTGGGGTTGTGTGTGTGTGTGTGTGTGTGTGTGCGTGTGTGTGTGTGTGTGCGTGTGCGTGTGCGCGTGCGTGTGTGTGTGTGTGTGTGTGTGTAAAAGGATTGATTTCCCTATGAAAGGAGAGCACAACTGATGCTGGACCATGTGATCACCCTCCATATTTGCTGAAGTTGCATCTCCCCTGCGACGCTGTTGAGGCTGGTTACACTGGTGGCTCTGCAGACTTTCATAGGCTTCACACACTTTTAAACAGGTCTCTAATACTTTCTCAATTATCTCTCCATATCCTGTAATCATTTTAACTTCAATGTAATCAAGAATAGTTTGGACTTGTGGTGAACCTGTTGTTTAAATAAAATATGACGTTCTTTTCCAACAAGAATAACTAATAAGATTAATTAGTTGCTTTACCTACGACTACCTCTAGGTGTCAGTAGAGGAACAGCAGACCAAATTGAGAAAGAAGGTAAACGTTTCTAACTCTGATTAGAGTGCTATGTGGAATCGTACATGACGACTTTAGGTGTATAATTTTAAACTCATTGTGCCTTGTATGAAAGCAGAGAAGGTTTTGTAGCCCTGCCGTTCATTACCTTCAAGTGAATTATTTTTATAGATAATAACAAGAACCAAGAATTATTTGTTCAAATTAATTATCAACAATACTGTGATTTCTGAAAGGAAGATTGATATTAAGGGAAAGACTGGCAGTAACTTGAAAATAAAGTGAAAGGAACAGGGGGAGATTTGGAGATTTGTACCTGGTGGGGTTGCACCCCCCGTGCAGATCTGTGATTGAGGTTTCAGAGGGGGTATGGGACTGTTTACAAAGGTGGGCTCACTATGTGGGTTTGTGGGTGGGGGTGTACATGTGTTCAAGTGTTTTGTTGGGTCAGAGCATCTGAAGCCATGACCATAATAATAACCACAACAATAACAATAACAACCATAACAGAATGGAGTTAGTCAGGATCAGGCCTCGCAGATCAGCGTGTGGGTGTGGCCTCATCTCCACTTCCCCAGTGTGGGTGTGGCCTCACCCCCACCCCCACCCCCACCCCATGTGTGGGTGTGGCCTTGTCTCCCCCTTTTCTACCAGACTCCATGGAGAACTTTTTGTCTCTTGTAGTACTACTTTACTTTGACAGCAGTGAGTCTCTGTTGCTGTCTCTGGCACTGCATTGATAGACTTCAGTCAGCCCAGTGTTCCAGTGCCAGCTAGACACGATGACACCAGCGGTTACTACGGTTACTGCTGGAGCTCAGGGGTTTTGAGGAGAGACAAGGCCAAGAGCTTCTCATTCCAGTGACACAAGGGATCGACTGAGGAACACAGGAACTTCCAGGCCTGGGAGGGGCTTCCACGCAACCCATGTCATCAGGGTGTTAAATTGGCCCTCAGTTGGGCTTCTGAATTTATTACATTTATCAACTTTGTAATATTTCTAATTCCCCAATACAAAAAATGCCATTTGCTCTTGAGTCCTAATTACATTTATGTACATCTGACCTTAATTACGTACATCCATGTTAATTCAAAACAAAGTCACTCAGAATTTCTTCCATTTATTGTGACGTCCAGATCGAATAATTTCCGTCCTGAATGTACAGGCCCAGCTGTTTTCCTCCTGCCTTTCACCTTTGACCCACTTCCACAGCTGGGTGGGCTGCCGCATCTCTGGTTACCTTGGATACTGGTAGATCTTTGAGAGCCCAAGCCCAGTTTGTCCCCTGCTCACTTTCCATGGCCTGCTTTACAATGACTAGATGGATAAAGTGGCAGCAGAAGCATATCTGAGCGCCACTCTGATCACTGAGCTTGCTTAGGGATGCCAGTGAACATCTAGAGCACTTCAGCCCTGGTGGAGATCAACAGCATCTGTTAGTTTTCACTGGCACGTTCTGAGTTTCAGTTAAACTTATTCGTATGCTCCTTTATGTATGATTAGCTAGTATATTGTTCTTGTATATTGCTATTGCTGTTAAAAGCAGAATAACTGAGGTTCATTTTTTTCTGCCCAGCTAACTGCTCTGATTTGATGTACTGTCTCTAGAATATTCCATAATAGTCTGTATATTTTCTTATTATTTATTATTTATTTGTAGGTAGTTTCCTATACTTTAAGGTCACCTCATGTTAATTGTTAGGAGTGTCGTCAAGTTGATGGTGATTAAATGAGTAACTCACAATCCCATGCAATGCATCCTGGGTTAATTTGCACTGTCCACGGTGCTCACATCCTTGAGAAATGTAGTACAGTTGGTCTGAATGAATTTGTTAGGTTGCGTTGACCCTTAAAGGCTGACAAATAAATGCTAAATTAAATTACTTATTATTGCATTAGATAAAATCAATTACTTACAGAGAGCACTCTAGAGAACTGGTACTCACAGTTTTTCACAGTAGCCTACATGAATTTTTTAGGCAGTAGCTGGTAGACCTGTTTGATGTTCAGAAATCCCTCTAAAGCGCCCTCTGCTGACTAATATCACAAAGCATAGAACAGCCTTGGTTGAGTTCTGTCTTTAATTTAATATTGGCCTTGTGGAATTTTATTTAATTCAAGCCTCACAAAATATCTGTGGCTCAGTGTTGTAAAAATGTGGAGTTTCATATAGCTGTCAGTGAGTCCGCTTCAGTGAGAGCATATACAACAGTTTTCAACAGATGTCACCAACAATTATTACCACTTTCTATCCAGTAGCCTATAGTGTTATAGCCTATAGTGTATAGAAGCCTATGCGTTATAGACACATCTAGAGATTATAAATCTAAATATACCCCTGTGTGTGTGTGTGTGTGTGTGTGTGTGTGTGTGTGTGTGTGTGTGTGTGTGAGAAAGTGGGAGAGATGCATAGAGGGGGAGACCTTCACCCAGGTGGATATATTTCTGATCTGTATTGTAAAAGGCACAGTCATGAACTGCTTCACTTGTGAGGCGCTCACAGGAGACTGAAGCCATTAATGCCACCAATGCAGAGCTAATTATCCTGACTATTGTGCAACCCCATTAAAAAGAAGAGTTTAATCGAGCAATACCTGACTAACAGCGTGACTGCCACCAGGCACCAGACATCACCAGACATCACCAGACATCACCAGGCACCAGGCATCAGCAGGCATCACCAGGCATCAGCAGGCGTCACCAGGCATCACCAGGCATCACATGGCTCCAGGCATCACCAGGCACCAGGCATCAGCAGGCGTCACCAGGCATCAGCAGGCATCACCAGGCATCACCAGGCACCAGGCATCAGCAGGCATCACCAGGCATCACCAGGCACCAGGCATCACAAGGCAGCAAGCATTTGCTGCTGACGTGTAGGATTTTGGATGTTGTTATTCTTTTAGTTGTTCCTGGATTTTCCCTCAGAGGCTCTCCGTGTTCTGTTCTGCTCCTTTTTCTGTCAGTGTGTTCAGTTGAGTGCCAGACGTCTCCCCCATTCCCCTTCCCCTCCCACCCCTGTTCCCTCCAGCCAGCTTCTCACTCTTTCTTAGTTGGTGAGTAGAGATGCTGCTTGCTGCCATGGCAACACTACACCAACAACTCTGCAGAAGGCCATGGCAGAGATGGAATCCTTTCGCACAATAGTTCCATCTGCTCACCATACTTGTCAAAACCTCAGTGAGCAACGAAGTCAAAATCTGTGCATGCTCACGCCTGCACGTGTGCTGCTTCCTGCACGTGTGCTGCTTCCTGCACGTGTGCTCCCTGTCACACATGTACAATTAAAACATTTTATCTGACCTACAGGAACACGGTTTCCTTCCCTTTTAAAAGTACTGCATGTAAAAAGTACTCAGTATGTTGCTACTCTTGACTTTTTAAGTTGTCATACAAAATCTGTTAGACATTCATTCAGTTTTTGGTCTGCCATACGGCTCTACGTTCCACAGCTCAGTGTTCCACAGCTCTGCTCGACGTTCCACAGGTTCGCTCAGTGTTCTATAGTTCCATTCAGTGTTCCATAGCTATGCTTGATGTTCCACAGCTCTGCTCAGTTTTCCACAGCTCCAGTCAGCATTCCTCAGCTCTGCTCGATGTTCCAGAGGACTTTGAAGTTGTCTCAGTGTCCCAGTGTCCACCGTTGGTTTGGGACACTGGTGTTTTTGAGTTTAGTCATTTGTTGAGTCATTGGCATTGGCATTGTCTTAAACATCTCAAGGTTTTGGTTTTGTTATTGTCTCACATGCCTCCGGTGATATGTGAGAATGACTAAGCCTCTTTGGATGACTCCCTCTCTCCTCTTACCTAATAAGTGCCAGTGGATTGTTTTTGCCAGAAGACTTTTACAAACTGATGCATGAGTGCAAAGAAATGCGTTTCTACGTGTATCCATCCTGAATTGTTTCTAAAAATGCATCATATTAGCACGATGACCTGTGAGTGAGGTATTATCATACTGAGTAGAATGTCACGTCAAGTCAAATTTATTTGTACACAGGATGTCACAATGCAGCTTCACAAATGCACGGGTCTGTGTCCCTAATGAGCACATCAGTAATGTGAAATGGACGCTCTGTCATGAGGTTTTAAGTGTATGTAGTGTGTGTAGTGTATGTTGTGCATGTTTACAGTGAATGTCAAAGCAAATGCAGCAAAACAAAAGTTTAGGGTTAGGTTTAGGGTTTAGGGTTAAGGTTACCCTAGCTACTGGGCATCTTTGTGTGAGCTTATAGACACAGTTCAAGCCCCCAGTGAGCAAGGCAAGGGCGACAGCGGCAAGGAAAAACTCCCTAGAGCACGAGGAAGAATCCTGGAGAGGAACCAAGACTCAAGGGGGGGGGCATCCTCCCCTGGCCGACAACGGACACCACAGTAACAAACTAAAGAGGAAAATAAGTAAAGAATGAAAAAATAGGCAATGAATGTCTAGTCCAACTTCCTAGAGGTGCTACACTTGTCCCGATGGTGTGCATGTGTCCGAGACCCATCCTGCAAGAGAACGTCCAATAAGGGCAATGGAGAAGAAGTTGTCTGGGGTGGAGGTGTGGTGGGCTACAGCAGGGGACATCAGGACACTATAGCCAAGTGTCCTCAGCACTGAGCTGAGATCACACTCAGAGGAATATGAATCTGTATTGAATAAAGGCAGAATGGAGCCAGCCTGAACCAATAACCTGGGGACACATGGGGACACGTGGTGGGTGTACTGGTCATGCTCACGTCTGGTATTCCGTTAGTCTGGCTCACACAAGGCAGAATTTCCTAGGTGAGCTTTGCCCATTCTAGCCCAGACTAGAGCACAGGAGGTTGTCATTCCTAAATCCCCAGTCACCTAGTCTTAAAGTTAAACATTCAAATGCAAAATAAAGATGCAGACTTCAGAATTAGTTAGAGAACATCTGGTCCCGTCCTTCATTGCAGGTTAACATTAGCAAGCATTATTGAGGCACCTACGAAGAATGTCTACCAATCACACAAAGAACCCACATTTTTATATATTGGTCAGAAGTGATCATGTATTCACCTTTTTACATACTCGTGTTTGCATTCGCCACCATTACATCCAACCCATACATTAGTCAACATGTGCAAACTGATATTCAACACCCACACCAGTTGGAACCCATTACCATCACATTCCAAGAGAAGACTTCTATTAACCTTGTCGTAAAGAAGATTGTTTTCTGTACCAGCCTGAGCCTGGTGGAGAGGTCATATATGTGACTCTGAGGTCTGCTGAAGCCTACCCAGGATCCTTTGCTGAAGCTTGCAGAGACCTCTGCCCTGTACACAAATCATTCTGAAAGGACATAGAATATCTACACTCACTTAATAACTCAATGTTAAACCTCTTTCCCCTATAAACACTTTTTATTACCACAAAGTGATGAACATTGATGTTGTAGTTCACCAATGAAGCTCCCAGTGGATTTGTGGAAGCTGTCTGCCAGTGCCGTCTGCCGTGGGCATGGCAGTATTTAAATATTTTATTCTAATAATTAATATGCATGAGTGAGGAAAACCAAAACTTTTTGCTCTGCTATTTACATTAGCTAATAAGTGTTTGCATAGAACTACAGAAGTGCACGGCTATGAGGAATTAAAATTATTTCAAACAAGATTTGACATTTATTTTTTCAGGAGTTATGGGACCATTTGTATTGCATCTCTGGTTGGAGAGGCAGCTAACATCACAGGCGTAATTTGATTTATCTTACTGCTAGTTAGGATTCAGTGTAGTTCATTAATTACTTTTTTAGCCATGTTCAATGTTATAATTTATAGTAACAAACCTTAAAAATAATCACACAGCACAGAATTTAGATAGCATGTATGATATGAGGTTTTCACATGGGATTCCACATGAAGAGGTTTGGTCCAGGATGGTGTAGGTTCCACATGAAGAGGTTTGGTCTAGGATGGTGTAGGTTCCATACAGCATGAATTCTCACATTTACATACCTTGCACTTCTGCAATGGGCTAGTTTAGTTTTGAAATGTATTATGTAAATGTATTATGTATATGTAAATGTAATTCAATTTTGTAATGTGTCAAATTTTACATTTGACTGACTTTCTCAAGTTATTTGTGTAAGAGTTATCTATGTAGTTATGTCATAGCTATATAGTTTTAATTTTATTTTATATTATTTATTTATTATTTCATTATTTTTATATAGATTTACTTATGTATTAGTTTATCAGTTTTGGTTTTGTTTTCTTTTTCATCTTTAGTTTTTTTGCAGTGCGTTTCTAGATTCTCTCTAGATCACTGTTTTCTTATCATTGTCCACGTGTTAACTTTAAAACTTCAATAAATAGATTTTGGGAGTAATAATACAGAACCCTTGATCCAAATACACTCTAAATTTCATCTACATTTCAGAATGTTCCTCCTTGAGAATTTATTTCTGAGAATCCGAATCAACAAAATGTAATTCCACCTGACTGAGCCAGTTGGAGTCCAAAGTGAGGCTTTGACCAAGACATGAAGCTTACGGCCCTTGTTAATGCTGTATCAGATTTTTAATGTATGTGCAGATGAGTGTTGGCTGCCTATTTTAGCAGTGCTTTACAGTATACTTAGTTGAAGGCAGTGATTATGGCTTATTCTATGTTCCAAAAAAGTTCAATAAAAGATACACATTAGCTTCTATATACCATGTATGTGAAGAAGACTTAGTAAAGGGTGTGTACTAACTTCATCTATCTAATCTGAGTGATGGCTAAAATAACTAGTTATTGTCCAGGATGCAGTATGCACGTGTGTGTGTGTGTGCGTGTGTGTGTGTGTGTGTGCGCGCGTGTGTGTGTGTGTGTGTGTGTGTGTGTGTGTGTGTGTGTGTGTGTGCTGTGTACATATGCACGGAACTGTGTGTGCATGTATCTGCATGTGGTGTATGTGTAGCATACCTGCCTGTGCTGTGTGTGTAGTGTGCCTATCTGTGTATCTTTGTGTGTGTGTCCTTGGTGTGTGGATCTGTTTCTGTGTGTGTATCTATGTGTGGTGTGTGTCAAGTATGGTAGTGTGCCTGTGTAGGGGTATGTGCGCATCTTGTCTGTATCTGTGTGTATGTGTGTGTGTGTGTGTGTGTGTGTGTGTGTGTGTGTGTGTGTGTGTGTGTCTGTGTGTAGTGTACTTGTGTGTGTGTGTGTGCCCTCCCACTCTTTTTCTTGAAACAAAATGTTCCCACAGATACCATGACAGTTCTGTTATTTTTGGCCCCAAAATAGATAGTAAGTGTGAGTGTGAGTGTGAGTGTGTGTGTGTGTGTGTGTGTGTGTGTGTGTGTGTGTGTGTGTGTGTGTGTGTGTGTGAGAGAGAGTATGTGTGTGAGTGTGTGTGTGATGTGTGCCTGAAGACAAAGTTTACCTGTGATAAATCCTATCAGACTGACAGTAGTTCATTTTTACCGTGTCCTATAAATTCCACATTTCAGTTGCTATGGTAATATCTCCTGAAAGGGTTGCATGTGCACTGGCCATAAAAATAGAATATCCATTCACTATAATGTAATGGCAGAGACGTTGACATCGAGGACGTAGCCCACACGATTTAAAGAGACGCATGACAACAGGCGCGATTACATACATTTACCTACATAAAAATGGCAGTGACCTTTGATAATCTTTCTTACTGATGACGGTAAATATCGAAGTAGCCTCACGACACTTGTATGACAGTGGCATAATAATATATTATAAATATTGTCGTCCTCTCTAAGATTATATAAATTATTGTTATTCCAACCTTTTCACCGCCATGTCTCAGACCCCAGATCTCGCTTGTCTCTGCTGCCGTTTCCAAGGCAACAGCATTCCTACGACTGCGCCCATATCTGGTTGCCATCGTTCCCACTGACTACAGAATAAACTTATATAAGTGACATACTTAACAAGGGCTACGGTCACAGCGCGACTCAGTGCATTCAGCTCAGCGTTTGATAACCGACTCTATATCACCTAATGAAGTCAGACTGGTCCATTACAGGAGCTTCTCCAAAAGCATGCCAACAACCCTTCACTCGCTTTCATTTCTTTTCAACCACTGATCGGAGGACAGATGAACAGATGAATCCTAAATAAGGATATGGTAATGACCTAGGTGCCTTGACGTATTTTTAAATAAAAGATGCTAAACTCGACCACCACGTGTTAAAGAGCTCGTTTTTCCTTGTTTTTGAAACAGATGCTGCAGCGTATCAACCCCCCACCCCGCTCTTCGTCCTGCAGCTCTTCTCACGGCCCACGCGCGATCTCTTGCTCATGCACCTCTAATCCAGCCGTTGCCATAGAGACGAGCGGAATGCGCCCGCAGAATTCCTGCGGCCGGGCGTTCGGCCGGTTCCGCAGCCCTCCGTCACAATGACAACTCTATCAGACTGCACCAAATTCCAGCCAATCAACTGTCTGAGCTCCCGACCCACGTGTTTTATTCACAAATTCGGGGGATCTCTCGGTTCGAGCCACTAGCTGTGTACTCGCCCTGGGCCCTTCACACGCCGCATGCCACCTGTACTGTGTGACAAAGAATCCTCTTAGTTTCAAGCAAGGAAAATCACACGATACGTTTGAGTTAAGTAGGCCATGAGGTTATTCTTCCCCCTCTGAATATTTCATAGAATAGACTACAAAAGAGACATTACAAGCAAATGGTTAAATGATTAGAAATGATTGTCAAAATACAATGACATTAAATCAGTGATGGGATGAAGTGGCAACAAGTGAAAATAGTATTTGAGCTTTAGAATTTCAAAACTCCACTTGCCTCCACTCGGCTGTTAATTAAACAGGCAGCTGATTTTTAATTACCTACAATCTCATAACACAACGATGTATTGTGCCCCGAAGAGACAAACTAACCCCTGCGCTGTGAATAAAACAGACCCCAAAAGGCGGAACATTAGTACGTTTGGTTTAATAGGCCAACAAAACGGTTTCAGCACCACGGTCAGCGGCCTTTACGAGCGCGTTCTCTTCTGATGTGCTCTCTCTCTCTCTCTCTCTCTCTCTCTCTCTCTCTCTCTCTCTCTCTCTCTCACACACACACACACACACACACACACACACACACACACACACACACACAACAAACCCAAACCTTAACAGGTCATTAGTAAACAGACTGCCCTCTAACATATTTCCTAAAATTTTAGTTTTTATTTTGTAACTTAACGTAAACTGACTAAAGTAAATAATTGGTCTACACAAAACGACAAGCGCTGCTGGAGAATCAAAAGGTTAGAATTAAGCTTTGCGTTATAGAGGTTTATTTATCTTTATCTGAATAATTATTTCGACCGTACCAACGACGTCCTTTCCTGCCAAGCAATGACGTAAAGATTCCAGCAAACTGCCCCCACACTGTTGCTTTTTCAAACGCGTCGTGTCAATAAACCCTGCCTCGCTAGAACCAAACCGAGCGGGGGAAAGTGTAGCGTTCAGTTCTCCAGCTTTATGATTTTGCTGTGTCCATGTGGCGTAGCTTGACAAAAAAGTAAAAACCTTCGAGATCTAGAATTTAGGAAGGAACACTAGTTCAGCATCGGCGCTCTGGAAACGCATTATATCCCACAAAAATTAAAGGAATAGAAAAGGAGTCGGACAGTATTTGTTTTCATATATTTTCAAATATACAATATAAAACATTACGTTTTATACCATAACAATTGGCACATTTGACGGTAGAGAATCGTTTTGTTGTAAAATAGTACATTCAGCTTCCGAACAGATAGCATCAGGCGCCACAGGAGACGTGCGAGCAGTGTGTGCCGTAGGCCAGCGCCTTGGACAGCTCAGCTCACTACACTGGATCTAAAAACCCAACGAATACAGAAATAAATGATCTGAGCTTTGACGCACACACGAACATTTTATACAGCTCTCACTGTAGCCCGATAGCAGGTAGCATTTTCTCTTTTAAAAAGCCACAATGAAGATACAGTTAGAATACTTTAAGCATGCATTACGTAAACTATGAATAGACCCTAGAACCCCCTTCGTGACATTAACAGGGTCAAAGTGATAGTATTGTACACATCTAATAACATGAAGCCCCTGTCCTGGAGGTATGCGGAGACCTCTGTCCGTTCACCGGCAGCAGCGTGAAATGCTGTTCACGCCTTCACCCGTCAGGCCTTACATCCAACCCGCCCTTTCCAGACGGGTGTGGAGCGGAAACAGAGCTTCTCTCTCCCGGGAAAATAAGCCAGTCTTAGCGATCCAGGTTACTTGTCCATTTTCCGTTAGTCTCCTTCGGGCCGCCTTCATTTTTGAGGTCCTGGAAAACCTCGGTGAAGAAGTGCGGGTCGGAATTGATCTGTAGCATTTTGGCGCTCATTTTGTCAATGATCCGCAGAGAGCGCTCCCAGAACACCTCCTTGTTGGTGTCCACGAGGAAAGGCTTGAGCGGGTACGAGATCTCGTTACCCATGTAGGAGTACGCGAGGTACAAGCAGGTGAGGAACACGGCCTGCAGCTGGTACTCGCTGGAGATGTCCTCGGTTATCGCCTCTCTGCAGAGCAGGTAGACGAACACGAGGTTCGCGGGGGTGATGAAACCCTGGTCCTGCCAGCCTTGGATAAGCAACGAACGGTCGACATTTCGGAACCAAAGGATGATCTCGTTCGGACTCAGTTCTTTGAGCTTATAGCACCTCCGGCACATAAATTCACTCAAGCAACGGAGCAGCTCCCCAGTCGATGCCTGGACGATCACCCGTCGAGGGGAGACGACAGAACGGCTACTCGGCTGCCTCTGAACCGAAAGGAGCTGCTTACCGCTCTGTGAGCCGTTCTGGGTTTGACTGGACCGAAGGCTTTTATCAGGAACGGTCGGCACCGGAACCGCTAACGGTCCAGGCTTTTTACGCTCAGAGCCTGACTGAGATTTCTTTAGGTTTTCAGTATTCAGCTGGTCCACGGGGATCTGAGACACGGGAGGATTTGGGTTCACTTTCTTCGCTCCCTTCTTTTTGGCCGATGCGGCTACTATCCGCTTCCACGTCAGGGCAGATATAAGAACCGAATGGCGTTTCAGGCTTTTCTCTGCCTTGCTACTTGCCCCGTGTCCACCCTCCGTCTTCTCGTCAAGAATCCCTCCTTTCCTGGTGGTGGGAGAAATGGACAGCACCGTACCCATCTTTGCAGTTAACGACCAACACCCACCGGCCTTGCGGAATGTTATGTCTCGCCTTATATTCCACAGACTTCTCCGGGGAGGTGCGACTTCAGAGATTCGCGTCCATTTACGGTTCACTGGACCATGCCATAGACAGTGAGGAGAAAACCACAGCTGTTGAACTGAAGAGGTTACGGTACCTAGAGAATTTGTGAGCCTGCAACATTCATGCGCGCGCTCTGCCACTCCTTCTGCATCCCACTGTGCGCGCAGCCTTACGAAGCGCGAGGAATGGGCAGGACCTCAGATTTGTAGCCGGGCAAAAACACTAACGGTATAGCGACACAGGCATCCCCAGTCCTCCAATCCCTGGGTGATGTAAAATGACTGACAAACTGTTCCACCACACAAAATTCGGGAAAAGAATCGTCGACCTAGTTCTCGTCTGATTGTGTTTATAGTTTCGACCTGTAGTTACAGATATTTTTACTCCGGAAAATTGTTTTATTTTTGGATTTTAACCAGTTATAGGAAAATGTATATAAAGATTAGCCTTGTAGGATGACATCAAACGTAAGGCTCCAACATGCGCTCAAGCACGGATTTATAAACGAATAATTTAATTTTTAAGGCTGACAGGAAAAAAAAAAGATGTAAAGAAGAAAAGATTAGAAATGTGGAAGCAAATTCACGACAACGGATCATACCTGTTTCAAACATGTTTCACCTATGTGCAGACAGAGAGAGAATTAAGGAACAAAGGAGAAACAGAGAGAGAAATTGTTAACTTGTTAATTTAGAGCTTCTAGGATTTGCAGCATTAATAAAGTGTTAAAATCTAGAGGAAAATGTGTAAAACAGAAAAGTAAACAAGTCAACACTTCATTCAACACACCCATTTAATTAAACAAGGTGCAGTGATAAATCGTGCCACTTTAATTAAGTTACCTGCTACTAGCCCAGGTGCAGATGTACCGCTATTCTCCCCTTCCTCTCTCTGAACGTAGACAAGTGCCAGGAATTACAAAGTCGTACAATTACTCCACCTAGTGCGCAGCTTGTACCAGTCACTTTAACCGGCTGGTAAGGACAGGCGTCCACTGTCCTATATTTAGCTTTTCTGTACCAGTACATGATGTTTTCAGCTTTAGTCAAGGGAACATTATTCACTGCTCATTCATGTTCGTCTAGGACACCTTGCATAGGTCGTGAAGAGTCTGGTATCTGTTGATCTGAATCTGATGTCATAGCCTAGCATATGAAAAATCACTGATTCAGTACCATGGAGAGTGCGATCTGAACAAACATTGATTCATTCATCTCCAAAAAAACTGGTAGCTGTCAATTTGTGCTTCAGCAATTTGTGCTTCAGACTGTTCTACCAAAAGCTTTCATAAACCAAACTGTTAAAAGAACTTGCTGTGCCATTATTTTCTTATTTCCCTTTTGTCAGTAAAATCCAATTAGTGTTATAATACACAAAATAACTAATTGTCTTATCATTTACACAATATTCATATTTTTCCAGATGTGTTTTTAAAAATGTTTTCTTTTTGAACATAACTATAGACAGAAAAAGTTTCTACAAAACATTTTGTTATTTTCACATAAATACAGTCCTGGACCAGCAGATGGCAGTATTGCATATTTGTAATAATAGTAGTAGCCAGAGAATAAATAAAAGCTACTACTGCTAACTTAGCAATATTAAGATCCATAGTGCTCTGGAAGGTCATAGCAGTGGTACGTGATTCTATTGTGTTAGCCAATATTTTATTGCACTGATTAATGCAAACTGTAGAGGCAGGTTGGCTAGAGGTGCTGGACAGTCTAAATGCAGATGCTGACATCTTTTCGCACAGTGCACCTCTCACACTCCACCACACAGCACCACTGAAACTGGCAGTGGCAGTTCTCCTCGTACACTAGAGTCTGATCCACGTGTCCCCTGCTACAGCACAGCCAGTGGCAGGATCCTGGCCCCACCTCCGTGCTGTTACACACACGCCCCCGGGTGCCCTCCGAACCCATCATGCGATCGGCCACACAGAAGTCCGGGGATTCATCCGAGTAGACGAGGCTGTGGGTGTCCAGGGGCGGGACATCAGGGTCCAGGGAGACGAGGGATTTGCCGTCATTGCTGCCCATCACGCGGACAGCTGCGTGGAAGCCATGCATGAGGTGATCGCCAACATGGCGGAAGAGGGGCATCTTGTTCCAGCAGCTGCGCAGGGTGCAGGAGCCGGACAAGCCGTGACATTTACATTCAGTCCAAATGTGAGCCTTCACAGCCTGTATACACACACACAAACACCCACCCAAACACATGCGCACAAACACGTACACACAGAAACACACACACATGCACGTGCACATGCATACACACACAAAAACAAACACACACACAAACACACACATGCACACAAATACGCATGCACACACACACACGCTCATGCACACATGCATGAACACACACACACACAAACACATGCGCAAGCAAGTCTGTCCAAGAACTACTACTTCTTTTTAAAACATATAAACACATCCTTTACATGTCTACATCATCTACATGTCATCCACAGCCAGAATTCATATGGGGTGAGTGAGTGGGTGTGGGTATGTATGTGTATTTAGCCTAATCTTGTACATGCTTAAAATATGATTACAGGATAGTTTCTGCAACTTCCAACTTCTTTTCTGTCATATATGCATGTTGTAAGATGATCATTCAGACCCTCTGCATGGGCCTGAGTGAAGCGTGGACGTTTACACTTATGACACTTAGCTGACACTGTTATCCAAAGCGACTTACAATTATGACTGAGTACAACTTGAGTAACTGAGGGTTAAAGGTCTTGTTCAGGGGCCCAACAGTGGCAACTTGGCAGTGGTGGTACTTGAACTGGCAACCTTTCAATCACAAGTTAAGCACCTTAACCACTGAGCAACCACTGCTCTAGGGGCAGGAAACACACTGCTCAGTGTTGATGGAAAAACAGTGGTAGATGGTAAAAATGCGTCCAATTCCTGCAAATGGCTGCAGATCTCTGAGAATCTACGCTGGACCCAAAACACTGGATTCATTAAAACACTAAACCTGTAAACCACAGCCTCATACCAATGTTGTCCAAGTAAACAGCCCTAGATTCCGTAACAATACCCGAGAAAGCTTCTCAGCAGAACATGACCTAGAATTAACCCTAACCCCATCAGTAGAATGAACCCTATCCCTAATTCTAGAATTAACCCCATCTCTAACATTATAATTAACCATGACCCTAACATTAGAATTAACCCTGTCCCTAACACCAGACTTAACCCTAACCCTAGAATGAACCCTGTCCCTAACGCTAGAATGAATCCTATCCCTAACATTACAATTAACCCTATCCCTAATGTTAGAATTAACCCTGTCCCTAACATTATAATTAACCCCATTCATAACATTATAATTAACCCCATTCCTAACATTATAATTAACCCCTTTCCTAACACTAGAATGAACCCTACTTTTAACCCTAGAATTAACTGTGACCCTAACCCTGCCACTATAATCTCTCCACATAGATCAATTGGCCAGCCTTGCTAAAAAGATGACATAATAACACCTGTAATAAAGAACCGAACCTACACATCCATAACTGCTCGCTCTGTAAAACCCCACTTGTTTGTTAAGGGTACGAGTAGCCAATGAAACGCAACGTTTTCCATACCAGCCGTCCTGCTTCCTGGTTGTGAAGGTCGATCAGGGTCCTGATATCGCGTTTGCCCTTCCGCCTCCTGCTGTCCATGAAGTGGCGGGACACGTCATGGCCGAAGTCAACGTCATCTCCGCAACCCCCCCACTCCCAGCGCTGCTCCTGCTCCAGGGTCATACAGCCACACTGCAGCAGCTCCCCTTGGCTGCAGGCCTGGGTTACTGCATGCAGCACTCCTGCAGCTATGATGCTGTTAACAAATGCTGTCTCACGAATATCTGAGAAAAAAGGAACAAAAAGTGAGAAAAAAATTAGTGACTTTAATTGTCTACGTATTAACGATGATTCGTTTATTATATCCATGTCTTCTATCTATGATGAATGCAATAATATACATTGTCAGCCAGTTATATTAAAGAACTCTTGAGACAAACTTTCATATTTTTCCTCCTTTGTTTTCAGTGAGAGTTATAATGGCAAAACACAGATTTACATGTGGTCATCCCAGTAAATTCTTATTTGACCCCATGACCTGTGAGAGGTCAGTACTGTACTGAGACAGTATATCTATATTATTAGCCATATTATTAGCCATAAATAGCCTGGCACCTTCATCCTTCATTGCACATCTCTTTCATCTAGACCTGCCAGGTGCTGATCCCCTTCTGCCTATCAAACACAGACCTACTGTCACAGACCTGTTCACAGAGACCTGCTCACACAGACCTGCTCACACAAATCTGTTCACACAGACCTACTTGCACAAACCAGCTCACAGACCTGTTCACAGAGCTGCTCACACAGACCTGCTCATACAAATCTTTTCACAGACCTAGTCGAACAGACCTGCTCATGCAGACCTGTTCACACAAATCTGTTCATACAGACCTGCTCACACAAATCTGTTCACACAGATCTGCTCGTACAGCCCTGTTCACACAGACCTGCTCATGCAGGTGTGTAATGATGACAGGGTCCCTCTGGCGTCTCAGAGAGGAAGCATATCTCAAGTTAGAGGCAAGAAAACACAACCATTCCTCAAACTCAAGTACCTGTTTAGGTGGAATTTTCCAGTTTACTGAAATTACAACTCAAACCAATTTCTCTGGCATTAAGAAGTCCTGCCCTCTCATGGCCTGCATCAGAATTACAAGTTAAAGAGGAGATGACACTGTGTTCCTTGTCATAAACCAACTCTAAAAGATAGACCAACTCCAAAAGCTGTACCACCGTAAAAAGCAGAGAGGCCTGAATAAGCTGTGACTAAGCAGAGAACCATCCACAGTGACGCAGCAGCTGACATGCCGGTAAATCCCTCTGAAAAGAGATCCAGCCACATTCTCTTTCTGTGAATTAAAGCAGATTATTCTACTGGAAAAATTTGCTTTTTTTCCATTGCAGACATCTCTATCCTTGATCTCTAAGGACTTTTTAAGAGTATCGACCTGCTAAAGGTAAATGCTGAATATTTTTATAGCAATGGGATTAATATGAACACCTTAGCTACATTGTGAAATCAAAAGAATGCTGTAATTAATTATCCCAAATGTATTAATAACACCCAAAATAAATGACACCCCAATCACACTCTTGCTGTGCGAGTTTGCCACCTTGCTGGAGGAGCTTGCCCACACTCTTGCTGTGGCTTGTGCAGTTCCACCGTTGGTGGCGGAACTGGTGCTGGCATTCACGTGTGCCCAGCCGGGCACCTCTTGCCACTGCTTGGACGATCTCAGGCTGGGTCTGGCACAGCTTGGCGTAGAGCCTGCTGGGGTGCGTGGTCCTCCGACAGACACTGTTGGGGTCAAAGAGGAGGGGGCTTCCTGCCATAGCGCTGCTGTGTGCGGAGGTGAGCTGTGTTAGGGAGGTTTCTAGCAGCATTCATACTCACATACACACCTGAGGAGTGAACTGTGTAATCATGCAATCTTACACATTATCAGAGGTTGTTCACATAGTGTTTGTGAAAGAAAAAAGGTTTGATTGGTGGCAGGAGGCAGATAGACAGATGGACAGACCGACAGATGTGTAAATTCAGCACTCACACCACTAACCCTAACTCTAACCCTAACACTAACCATAACCTAACCCTAACCTAACTCTAACTTTAACCCTAACCTAACCTTAACCCTAACCTATCCATAACCCTAACTCTATCCCTAGCCCTAACCCTAATCTCATTCCGCAATGACCTACTGACCCAACTATCATCTGGTCAGCAGCAGGCTCAGAACCTGAGCAGCGTTGAGTGGGACAGAGTGACTGGCAAACGTGGGCCCCAGTGCCTAATCGAGGGCTAACGCATGTATGCACGAGCTAAGGGTCTCTAATAGACGCTGGCGAGTATATAGGCATCATGTCATGATATTAATATATCAGGTATAACTTCAAACTTACCCGCACAGAAGAGAAATGTTGAGGGGCCCCGCGAGCGTAAACACGAGAAGGAAACGCGCTTGCCCTGGCAGCATAATGCAGGAGCTCACCGCCGTGTAGTAGGCTTAACCAGCAAAAAACAAAACAAATACAAAAACACAAAATTAATAAACAAGGCAAATCCAACTGCAGCTGTTGAACCTTAGAGTTCGCATGTTTTCAGCCACGAGACCATGCAGATACCGTGAACCTTCCGCTTCAAATCCACGGTCGGTGAATATAGAGAAGTTGCTGGAAACATCTGCAGACAAGCACGCGCGTGGCAGCGAGGCTGAAGCATGTGGATCAGTCCAGAAATGCTCGCTGACAGCTAATTGAGTTACCTCCGCGAGCCGCTCCTAAATGCGTCCTGACCTCAAACGCACGCACGCGTGTGTTCAGTGTAGTTCGAGCCTAGTTGAGTAATCGCGCACGCGGGGCAATTGCGATTAGAGCGCCAAACTTCGCGCGGGCAACCTTTGCTGACGTGCTGTGATCTTTGTCTAAGATCGCAGTCGAAGTTTACAAACGGAGATGTTTTCACAAGTTTGAAGTAAAATATGATGTTTGATATTAATGTAACAACTGAATGGCAAACCCAGTAACCTCGCTTTTGTTATGG
>NC_137499.1:10322500-10512500 GCF_041902795.1 Electrophorus electricus | reverse complement strand
CAGGTAGGCGTAAGACCTCCTAAACTATGTCGGTTCTGTTCGATTCTTTCTGAAGCTCATGATAACCACTTCTTGGGGCTTTTTTGAGGCTGATGGCTGCTCGAGATGTTTCAGCACCTCCACCCAGCCTTGGTTTTCCCTCTGCGCTCTGAACAGCCTTTGTGATTCAAGACTTGTCATGTCTGCCCTTGTTCCTATGATTAAAAGTTTAGCGTCCTGAAGGTGACACTCCCCAGTGCCCATATAAGATGCCAGTTCACTCCCCAGTGCCCATATAAGATGCCAGTTCACTCCCCAGCGCTGTTCCTGGTTTTTAGCCCTTTTTAGAGTGTGAGAGCGTCTGAACCAAACAACGCAGGCGTTTGTCACGTCCTGCTCCGCTGTGATCTGTAATGTCTTCTGACCCGCTGTTCTGGGTTTACGTTAAACTGACGGTCATGGTTCAACAATTTAGCAACGATCTTTAAAATGCATCAAAAACATGAGCAACATCTACAAATATTTTTGAGCAAGACTACAACACAACAAATAAAAAATTAACAATGTTTTTTTGTGAGTGACCTTTAAGTAACATTCCTCAGATTGTAAGCCCAAGATGTTTTGCTCTTTAAACACCTTAGTCTTTTGCACTGGGGGACGTGTTTGACTGGAAAGAGGCATCAAAGCAAGATACAGTCTGTATCGTATCAAAGCAAGATACAGTCTTTTATTATATAGATAATAGATAATGTCCAGTGTAGTTGTAATTAGTTAACTTGGGAATTTTAAGTATGTGATTTCAGACATTAAGCTGAGCTGTACTTATCTAGACTAAGCTATGGTTAAAAGGGCTGATATAAATGTGTTTCTTATATTTCTGTACATCAGGGCCAAGTATGCCAGCGTTGAACTGGGTATCCGTGAGCGGCTCTTTGTAGCGATCTTGACATCTAAGACCAGCCTGAGCACACAGGCCATAGCCGTTAACCGGACACTCAGGCACCATGTGGAAGGGCACGTCGTCTTCCTCACTGGCAGCCACGGCCCCAAGCTCCCACATGGCATGCCCGTGTTCGCCCATGGCGAAGAGCACTCGGGGCCTGCTATCTTCCAGGTGCTGCGCTATCTCCTAGAGCGCCACGCCGCCGACTACGACTGGTTCTACCTGCTCTGGGATGACACGTATGTGCAGCCCGACAGGCTGAAGGCCCTGGTCAGTCACCTGAGCATGGACCGGTGGCTGTACATGGGCCAGCCTGAGGAGTTCATCGGCGCAGAGGCCCCGGGGAGGTACTGCCGTGGAGGCGCAGGCATTCTTCTGTCCAGAGCCCTGCTGCTGAGGCTGCAGCCATATCTGGAGCCGTGCCGAACACACGTCGCCAGCGCCAGGCCTGACGAGTGGCTGGGACGCTGCATCGTTGATTACACGGGCATCAGCTGCGTGGAGCAGCATGAGGTATGGCTTGGTGTTGGGGAAGAATCCGGATGTTATGTTCATTTGTAATTATTCGGTTTCTCCTCTTCACACCTTCCTCATATTAAATCATACAGCTTTGGCTTCTTGGCGTTCTAAGATAAGTTTTGGTGTGCTGACGAGTGTAACCTGCATGTAGTGACTGCACTGTGGTCCTTGTGGCACCTGGTAAAAGTCAGTGTTAAAGCGTTTAGAGTGTATTCTCCTCGTGATGCTGGAGGTAGCGGAGGGCAGTCTGATCTGTGCCGGTCTACAGACGTGTCCTGGACAGTCTCATCAGTGCAGGTCTACAGATGTGCCCTGGACAATCTCATCAGTGCAGGTCTACAGATGTGCCCTGGACAGTCTCATCAGTGCAGGTCTACAGACATGCTCTGCCCAGCTCCTAAATCAGAAAAGCACTGCTAAAGTAAACATTTCACAGTGCTGGTTTCTCATGTTTGTGGTGCTCACAAGTAACTTGCCTTTTCAGCCTGATCTCTGGAGTGTCAGCAGGAAACCACATTACCCAGGAGCCTTTGGGTTCTATGAGAGGGTGCACTGTTCTGTGTCGAGGCACAGAGCCTGATATGGCTGGCAGTATTTTGGGCTCGAGGCTCAGCTTAAAAACACACAGTCATGAGATTGCAAAACCTTTAAAATTATGCTTTGACATGGAGTCACATGCAATGCAGAGAAACTGTCATGAGATGTATGGTCAGAGTGTGATTGTGGAGTTCAGGGTGATGTGTTAAATAGAGTTTGACAGAGTTGTTTTACTAAAAATATTATTTTTTAAAAATGCTGTAAATGCCGTGGTCTGTGTGCAAGTCTCCTCTGGACTGAACACACTGAGCTGTGGCCTCGTGTAGAGGGAGAAGCTTCACTGTCCTTCCAGTACATCAAGGCCAGCTGCTCTGTGGAAATTACATGCAGAAAACCCCAGTACTTAATCACTGTTTCTCATTGGCTGAGACAACCATCAATCTCATCAAGAAAAGGCATATCAACGAAAGAGGTTTCAGAGGGCAGTTCCACACCAAACAGTACCACAGACATGTGTGTCAGTACTTTTGGCATCAGACCTCTTGCATGTGTCTGATCTTACGAGCATCCAGAGAGCCACGTTACTGGATTGACTGGTCCCCAGAGTGTGTGAGCTGCAGACTGCAGCCATGGCTGCCTCCCTTGGGCTGGTCCCTAGTCCCTGGCAGTTGTTAACTTAACTGGGGTGATTACGAAAAGACACTTAAAGGGAATTTCAGCTGCCTGCCAGGGTGTGTCGAGCTTGACCTTTAACCAGAAACTAAAGAATCAAATACGCTCTCTAATATAAGATCCAGGTAAGACCTGTGCAGCTGTAAAGTTGATTACTGCAGCATATAACCTATTATTTAAAACGAAGACTTTGTGTATATGCGTATGAGGGCTGTAAAGTATAGTCACTGGATCATATCTGGATGTGACTGGAATCCCAGGGCCTTCAGTATAATTCCTTTGAAATGGAGGAGAGCGCAGTGCTAAATGCAGTGGAACGTGTGGACCTGCAGAAGGCCCTGACTGTTCACCCTGTGAGTCCAGAGCAGATGTATCGCCTGCACAGATCCTTCACCCAGAGAGAGCTGCAGGACACATACCAGCAAATCCAGGACCTGCAGGTGAGTCCAGATCCCCCCCCCCCCTCGGGGGATCCTGCTCCATTATGTACACATATATATTAACACTATATATGCATATTAACACATATATGTATATTAACACATGTACTATATTACATATATTAACAGGGACTCTTTGTTGTTTACATTTACGTTCTGATGGAGTTTCACAGCAGCCTGCAATGTCTCACTTGTGCTTTCTAATATCTGTAATACTTGTAATTCTTTAGTGATGTTTTTAATGCTCCAGGTGGAGATGAAGCGTGTTAGTTGCTGCGCTGTGGATGGCAACAGGAGTGCAGCGTGGCCCGTGGGCGTGCCGCCTCCCTTCTGGCCCCGGAGCCGCTTCGAGGTGCTGCGCTGGGAATATTTCAGTGAGGAGGAGCTGTTCTCCTGTGCTGACGGTGCCCCTAAGTGCCAGCTGAGTGAGGCCGACCGCCAGGACGTGGCTGACGTAATCCAGGAGGCCGTGCGCGAGCTCAGCGAGAAGTATGCGCCTGCCGTTGTGCTGAGCGCCCCGCGTCTGGTGAACGGCTACCGCCGCTTTGACCCGACGCGTGGCATGGAGTACACTCTGGACCTGCAGCTCCACGCCCAGACGGAGTCGGGCCGCAGCCGGGCCCTCACCCGGCGTGTGCACATGGTTCGGCCCCTGAGCCAGGTGGAGATCATCCCCATGCCCTCCGTGACAGAGGGCACGCGTGTGCACCTGCTACTGCCCGTATCTCACACAGAGAGGGGGGCTGCCCTGCGCTTCCTGGAGCGCTGTGGCCCAGTCATGTTTGAGGCAGGCGAGAACGCTGCGCTCACCCTCCTGTTGCTGTACGATCCGGACGAGGCCAAGCGGGTGGGCGGGACCGCCGACATTTTTGCTGAGCTGAAGGCGAAGGCGGCGGTGGCTGAGAGGGGCCACCCCAATGTCGAGGTGTCATGGGTCAGCGTGAGGACTGAGGGTCCAGGGCTGCTGCGTGCGCTGGACGCCGCGTCACGCAAACACGCAGCCGACGCGCTACTCCTGCTGGTCACGGTTGACACGGTGCTGAACGGGGACGTCCTCAACCGCTGCCGTGTGAACGCCATCGCTGGCTGGCAGGTCTTCTTCCCTGTACACTTCCAGGCCTTCGACCCGCGCGTGACCCACCCGCACGGGCCTCCACCCACCGCCCCGGACCTGGTGCGCGAGGCAGGCCACTTCGACCGCCACGCCTTTGGTGAAGCCTGCTTCTACAACGGTGACTACGTGGCCTCCCGCGCACGCCAGTCTGCTGAGTCGCACGGCGACGAGCTGTCGGAAGATGTGGACGCGTATGACGTCTTTCTGCGCAACTCGCACTTGCACGTGTTCCGTGGTGTGGAGCCCGCCCTATGGCAGGCCCACCGCAGATGCGCCTGCGAGCCGCAGCTCGGTGATGGCGCACTCCAACGCTGTCTCCAGGGCAACCTCCGGGGCCTGGGCTCCCAGTCTCAGCTTGCCATGCTCCTGTTTGACCAGGAACAGACCAGCACCACCTGAACTCTGCACGGGACTGAACCGGATCGGGCCCTGCTCCCATGCTCTGCTGGAGGCCTCCTATGCATCGTCCAACATTCCTCTCCAGTCCGTGGACGTGGCAGAAGCTCTGGAGGAGAGAAGCTTCTGAAGACCTCTAGCTGAGGAACTGACAGGCAAGAGGAATCGTAGCTGAAACAAAAATGTTTTGAAACGTGTGGGAGCATCCAGCTCCAAGAGTTTGTGTAACAGCAGGATGCTGCAAGAAGTTCCCGTCTCCCACCCACACTTCCTTGCTTGCTGCAGTTGCCGGGGGCAACCAGCTGTGAGTGCAGCATGTGTTCCTTTAAACATTCTCATTCACTCCTTCATTGTGATGTGTGTTTCAGGACATGTAAAGAATCTAAAAACTGTTCTTGTGTGTGTGTGTATGTGTGCATGCTCCACTCTTATAACTTGACTAAAATATGAACACACTTAACAAATGCTTTACAGTGATCTGAATGTAAATGTGTGTATGGGTGTGCGTGTGTGTGTGAGATAGTGTGTGAGTGTGTGTGTGTGTTAGTGTGTGTGTGTGTATGTGTGTGTGTTAGCCTGTGTGTGAGAATGTGTGTGTGTGTGTGTGTGTGTGTGTGTGTGTGCACGCGCGCAAGCACTGCAAGGAACTGATGTTGTCCTCTAGTGTTAAAGTGATGCTGAATGAGATTATATGTGTAATGTATTGCAGTGTATGTTGAACTGAAACACAGAATTCAGAAGCAGTAGCTACTGTTGTTATTAAAGCAGGAAGAATCTTTTGTCCGGAGCTGATGATGTTTTTGTCAGTGACTATCAGCTGTGATCATTTATATTCATATAGAAGATGAAAAATGATTCATGTTCTCGTCAGTGTTGGTCAGTGGTGGTCAGTGATGTTTAGTCGTGGACCCCAACCCTAACCCTGCTTTCCTTTAGCTGCAGTAGGTACTAAATAATTTTGGAGAGTGAGTTTACTGTAATTACTGTGATTATATTGTTGGTACATGACCATTTTAGAATGGAGAGCAATTCATGTGATTTTTTAAAATTTATTTTTTGCTTAAAAATGTTGTAGTTTTTATGTTAGTCACTAGATGGCAGTAAAGGGAGCTACATAATTTCCCTGAAGCGCAAACTCTTCAGTTTAATCCATGTCGTGCTCTCTCTGCCTACTTTAAGAATATTCCACTTACGCCTGAAGATGTTGTTTCACATCACATCTACAAAAAGCTGTGTCTTTGTTGCATGTTACTGTTAAATTGTGATAGCAAAATGTATTTTTTGGGATCAGAGTATTTAGTGCTTACATTATCTTGACAAATAACAGAAAAAAAGCATCATTTTCATGTCAATTTTAATTTCTCTACAAAATGGTTTGTAGTGATGGCTACATTCAGGACATGGTGACCATACAGTGACTTTGTCTGGGTTGTTCTCCAGGTTTGGTTCCGAGCCTCCAGCATTGTTTTAATTCCAGGAAAATCACACAATGGAAACTATACATAACAATAACACAAACCAATGATTTACCAGTACACTTGGCACTATAACTGAGCCATGTGCTTTTCACAAGAGGACAAACACACCCAGCGCGAGGGCCTCGGCCTCTGTGGACATGAAGACTGGGAATTCACAGCTATACCACACTAACATCTGCTTCAATGCCGCCTGTAATGCTGTGACAGCAGCTGTACTCACTTTTTCTGTGCTGCTTGTGAAAATATAAGTAGGTGTGAGGTTTGGGTGAATGCTATTATACGCTGAAGTTTCAATGGCAAACACTTTTCTTGCTTGTATTCACCCAAATGTTCATCAAACCAACCAAACAAACACCTTTAAAATCATCACATGATCATCTGAAGACGTGATTTCTAGACGCTGTAGTACAGGGCGAGCATGTGTAGGCATGGGGCGGGGCAGCGTGGGGCGGGGCGTTGCTGGCACTAATGCGGTGTAGCCAGTTTCAGCCGCTTCCAGCCAGTTTGACCCATACTTGGATGTGTGCCTCAACCCCCACAGCAGAGAGTCAGCACATGGTCCTCAGTGAGTCAGGGAATCAGTGAATCTTTGAATCCACTCAGGCTGCAACTACAGTGGTTATGAACATACATGTAGATTTTGACTGAATGGTTGTGTCCAGGGGTCGGAGTCCAGGGAGTAATTAATGTCTATTGTAGGAAGCGTCTAGCAGATACTGTCGTGCTGCCCCAGTGAGTACGTGCTGTGGTGGTTTGGTAGTGTTGGAGCTGGATACACACCATGGGGTGGATTAATAATCAAATCTCTGGCCTCCTGTTGACCGACACATAGCACCATAGGAAGCGGTCAGTGGTGGAGAGACAACGTCACTGGGTTAGGGTTAGCCTCTCATAGATCATTAGTTTTTCAAACATCTGTATTTAAATTGTTTTAATTTTTTTCCAGTTTGGACTGTTCTGAATTGTATGTGATTATTTTTCTAATATTACATTTACTTTATTGTCTAACATTACATGTACATTATATTTACATTTATTTTCCTGAAGTCATTTTCTCACAAGGGTCTTGGGAAATAAACTAAAGCATCAGACAAGACCACCAATCGCTTGTTGTGTTTATTAAACTTACTTGGGCTTTTACTTCCTCTAACCTGACCGTTGAGATGCTGCTGGAGACCATCTGGGGTCCAAGGCTCTGTTCCTGGAGGTTCTTTGTTTTTTTAATCTGGTTCTGGATCTGGTTTCTCTGGATCTGTTGGTTCTGGTTCTTCTGTGGTCTCTGAAAAGCCTTGATTCTGCTTTTGACCACCTGAATGTGGGACATGCACAGGTATGAAGGCAGATCCAGGGACATATGGCTGCACAGCCCAACAACGGCACAGGACACAGGAAGCAGGACACAGTACCTCATAGATGTAATCTAGTATCTCTAATATTGTGAGGATGCTGGCACCAATGAAGAGCCCCATCTGGCCCCCGATGTCCCCTAAATGTCACACAGACGAAAACAGAATCAGGCAGAAAGTAACACATGCAGCCAAAGGCAAAGCCAAGCATGTTTACTCTGAGAAAACACCCACAGCATCGCAACAGCATCCTGAGATTATGATCTTACCTAAAAGTCCTGCTATGTCATATGAGTGTGTGGTTATAATCTTACCTAAAAGTCCTGCTATGTCATATGAGTGTGTGGTTATAATCTCACCAAAAATTCCTGCTATGTCATATGAGTGTGTGGTTATAATCTCACCTAAATGTCCTGCTATGTCATATGAATGTGTGGTTATAATATCACCTAAAAATCCTGCTATGTCATATGAGTGTATGGTTATAATCTCACCTAAAGGTCCTGCTGTCATATGTGTGTTCTTATAATCTCACCTAAAAGTCCTGCTATGTCATATGAGTGGGTGGTTATAATCTTACCTAAAAGTCCTGCTATGTCATATGAGTGTGTGGTTATAATCTCACCTAAAACTCCTGCTATGTCATATGAGTGGGTGGTTATAATCTTACCTAAAAGTCCTGCTATGTCATATGAGTGTGTGGTTATAATCTCACCTAAAACTCCTGCTATGTCATATGAGTGGGTGGTTATAATCTTACCTAAAAGTCCTGCTATGTCATACGCTTTCTTCTGCTCCATCGTCTCATAATTCAAGGCTTCAAAGTAAATGTCCAGCACAAGGAAGTTGTCTCTGAGATGTCAGAGATAGTGATCTTAAGTTTTATCTGAATCACTGAATATCCTGTCAGCCATCTATGTGGAAACAAGCCTCTTTGTTATCAGTAGTGTATTGCATTGCTTTTATTGTGAAAAGGCCAAATACACAGTGAAAAATAATTAGTGGAAACAGCATAATTTCACTTTCGATTTTAAAAAGTGTTCCTTCATTTAGCCCATGTGAGGAAAGCCAAATTACATTTTAATTTTCAATATAGCAATTTCACAAACAATAGTGGCATAAACTGAGAGAGACGTGTTGTGATTACCAGAGAGAGGCAGCGAGGGAGAGAGGGAGGGCGAGAGAGAGAAAGAGGGAGGGAAAGGGAAGGAGGGAGAGAGAGAGGGAGGGAGGGAGAGAGAGAGAGGGAGGGAGAGAGAGGGAGGGAGGGAGGGAGAGAGAGGGACGGAGGGCGAGAGAGAGAAAGAGGGAGGGAAAGGGAAGGAGGGAGAGAGAGAGGGAGGGAGGGAGAGAGAGAGAGGGAGGGAGGGAGAGAGAGGGACGGAGGGCGAGAGAGAGAAAGAGGGAGGGAAAGGGAAGGAGGGAGAGAGAGAGGGAGGGAGGGAGAGAGAGAGAGGGAGGGAGGGAGAGAGAGAGAGGGAGGGAGGGAGAGAGAGGGACGGAGGGCGAGAGAGAGAAAGAGGGAGGGAAAGGGAAGGAGGGAGAGAGAGAGGGAGGGAGGGAGAGAGAGAGAGGGAGGGAGGGAGAGAGAGGGACGGAGGGCGAGAGAGAGAAAGAGGGAGGGAAAGGGAAGGAGGGAGAGAGGGAGGGAGGGAGAGAGAGGGAGGGAGGGAGAAAGAGAGAAAGGGAGGGAGAGAGAGAGAGGGACGGAGGGAGAGTGACTACTGTGGCATGGAAATGTTAAGCAGCTGATTATTTAGTTTGTTTTTTAGATGATTTTTTGTTACTTTTCTTTTTGAATACTCAGTTAATTATATTCAGGGGTGGACACTTTCCAGTGCTGACCAACTAGAACTGGTGTTGTGGTTTGTATATGAGTGTATGTGTGTTGCATGTTGTGTAATCGTCTAATGACAGTGAAATGAGTGATGAGGAACATTTCTGTACAAGAGGCCCATTTACTACTCAGTGACAAATCTGCTGTCAAGGAAACCCTATCTTTGATTTTACAAATAAAAGTTTTTAAATGATATTGAAGCCAGATTTAGGCTATAGGATATTAAAAGATGTTGTGCAATAAGACTGCGGTCCTCACAAGTATATCAAATACAAAGTACATGTGTGTAGAGGTGTGGTCCAGCTCACCTGATGTACTCCTCCGTTTTGTGGTACTTGCGGGACAGGTAGCGTGCGGAGCCTCTGCTGGGGATCTTAACCATGGAGAGTTCTTTCCCGTAGCGAGTGACATTGCATGGAGTCTCACATGAACACACCCCCCGGATACTCTTCTCAAGCAGAGCTTAAAAAAACACAAGGACAGATCTAACATGAACAGTGGTAGAAATGCATTAATGCATAATTCTTACACATTCGTGTCAATAACTCATTCAGATGCACTGTAGTATATCATGTATTCAATAAA
Organism: Electrophorus electricus; assembly: GCF_041902795.1. Lineage (NCBI taxonomy): Eukaryota > Metazoa > Chordata > Actinopteri > Gymnotiformes > Gymnotidae > Electrophorus > Electrophorus electricus. Next base: position 10,502,654 of record NC_137499.1, on the reverse strand, counting down.
CAGAGAATGTGAGTATAAGTAAAGAACAGTGTGTAATCAGCATGGGGGAGGGGGGGGGGTTCCTTGGTAGGTTGTGTTGGTTTAGGGAGGTAAACCTGGATGGGGTCTTACCAAGTGCCCTGTCAGCACACTTTGCTTTGGTGGGTGTGCAGACGTCAGCATGACCTGCCGAGAAATTTCACACATGAGCAGGTGGAAAACTGTAAAGAAAAAACTGAATCCCCACAGAGTTCAATCTGTTACCAATGACAACTCAACTCTAGATACAAGGTAGTGGGTAAATGTCCAGATGAGATGTATAAATATTTGAGCTTCTTAATATCGATCCCGGTGACCCTTCACCCAGAAACCACGAGAGGTGAGGGAGGAATGTGGCATGCTAAAGGGAATGAAGCTCTGTGGAGTGAAGCTCTGTGAAGTGAAGCTCTGTGGAGTGAAGCTCTGTGGAGTGAAGCCTGGTGGAGCGAAGCTCTGTGGAGTGAAGCTCGGTGAAGTGAAGCTCTGTGGAGTGAAGCTCTGTGGAGTGAAGCCTGGTGGAGCGAAGCTCTGTGGAGTGAAGCTCGGTGAAGTGAAGCTCGGTGGAGTGAAGCTCTGTGTAGTCAAGCTCTGTGAAGTGAAGCTCTGTGAAGTGAAGCTTGGTGGAGCGAAGCTCTGTGGAGCAACGCTCTGTAAAGTGAAGCTTGTTGGAGTGAAGCTCTGTGGAGTGAAGCTCTGTAGACTGAAGCTTGGTGGTGTGAAGCTCTGTGAAGCGGTTGAGGTGCTGGGTGTGCGAAGGCCTTGGTCATGTTTATGGCATGAAGAGCTGCTCATTTTGTAATTGGTCCAAAAATGCCATGAAATGAGTGATTTGACTGATGAGTGCAGGGATGATTGATGAGCCTGTAGAGAGCGCGAGTCAGTAAGTGAGAACCAGTGTGCAGATGAGATAGGCACAATAAAAGCAGGAGGAATATATATATATATATATATACACACACATACACACACATACACACACACACACACACACCTGGCATATGTAACAGCCTGCAGTTGCACTCTCTCTGCACCTGTATGCTCTCACAATGCAGTTTGCAGGCGCTGACACTATAGGTGTCATATCCAGGGATCACAGGATCCAACGACGCACGACAGTTTCCCCAAGGCTGTGGCAGGTATGACAGCTAGCAGAATATGCACACACACACACACACACACACACACACACACACACACACACACACACACACACACACACGCATGCACACACACGCACACAAATACACATTGTTGGGCCAGTCACTATGTCTTCATAAATATAGCAAAAATATCTTTTTTATTGTTTGTAGTCCTCACAAGTATGAGTGGAGTCAATGTAAGTCCTCACATATAGAGTAATACAATATTATGTGTGTCCCTGCTCTGGCAGATGTGGTCTTAAGAGTTTTGAGAAGCCTGAGACAGAATTGAGTCTAGTGAAGTTTCTGAATGTCTAAATTTCTGTGTCTTATGAAAGCTGAGCTATACGTCAAGGTGAGAGACTGACCCAAAGCACCTGAAGTGGTTTAAACTGATTTCATGCAACAGTCACACCTGTGACAGAACTGGATTGAGTGTTATTCCTGAAACAGCTACTATGATGACCTCATTTTACTTTAATAAGTCCATTTGCTAAAATTTGCTAGCATGTATTATACTGTTTTGGTTGTATTGTGGATTATACCGCAGACGTCCAGGGATGGAATCTGGGCCACGTGGGAAGAAGTTGTGGCTTTAGAAACATTTTAGGAAAGTATGTAGGTGTGGTTTGGTTTGCGTAAACCTGCACTCCTGCATGTGTGTGTTTAATGTCCCAGAAAACACAGCAGGAAACATGAAAATTGTTTCTATTATGCCAAACTTGACAGTTGCATGAAACATCTAACAGGATAGATTAAAACACGATGAAATACAGCTTCTTTCTCGGATCAGACCTATCTGAAGACTGCTCAGGCAGAGTTGGATTTGCCTTGTATTTGCACAGGTGTGACCTTATACCTTATACAACTTTACTGAGACCTGGACTGGCCAGGGTACACCTGAGAGGGGAGATGCCAAAGTGTACATCAACATGGGAAAGTCATCAACTTCAGATTTTTTACATGTAAAACGTGTGCCCACAATGTCAACATGAATCTAATTAGAACCTAATCACAGACTTTACATGCAAACCTTACCATTCAGTACTAGTCTTATCCTCAGTCTTATCCTCAGTCTTATCCAGTCTTATCCTCAGTCTTATTCTCAGTCTTATCCAGTCTTATCCTCAGTCTTATCCAGTCTTATCATCAGTCTTATCCAGTCTTGTCCAGATCATACCCTCTGTTCCTGGCAGGACACGAAGGTCTGGAACCCCGGGGAGACTCCAAACCCCAGCTGGTGAATGTAAGGCGGCTCGTCCTGACTGTGGATCTGGACACGGATTCCCGCCTCCAGAGTTGTTTCATCTGGGAAGACAGACCAGGTGCTCTGTTACCCATAAACATCTGTCTGCCTGATGGGCCTGCTATATCAGAGTCTCCACAGAACACCGCATGTGTTTCCATGTGACTGAGCAGGGTTTTGTGCAAAGATGAACATTTGTTTTCTAATCCTGCAAAATATCTAACAGACCAAACTGGATTATCAGTGCATAATACCTGTTTAATGTATTGAACACACTTTTTCATTTACATATCTCACATAAAGTTACTTTTCGAATAATCATCAAGCATTTCAAAATCCTTGACTGGATTTAAATACTTGGTGTAGATCTGAACATATTTATATGGTAAATGTGCAGCTGTAGGTATGTGAGTTAGGGGTTATAGGTTAGGGTTAGGGTTAGGGGTTAGTGTTAGGGTTAGGGATTTATAGTAGGGTTACGTTTAGGGTATAGTGTTAGGGTTAGTGTTAGGGTTTAGGTTTAGGGTTAGTGTTGGGTTTAGGTTTAGGGTTTGGGTTTATGTTTAGGGTTAGGGTTAGGGTTATGGTTTAGGTTTAGGGTTCTGGATAGGGTTTAAGTTTAGGTTTAGGGTTAGGGTTTAATGTTAGTGTTAGGGTTTAGGTTTTGAGTTAGGGTTAGGGATAGAGGTTAGTGTTAGGGTCAGGGGTTAGTGTTACTGTTAGGGTTAGAGTTATGGTTTAGGTTTATGTTTAGGGATAGGGTTTAGTGTTAGGGTTAGGTTTGGGTTTAGGTTTAGGGTTAGTTTTAGGGTTAGGGGTTAGTGTTAGGGTTATGGGTTAATATTAGGGTTACTGTTACGGTTAGTGTTAGGGTTTTGGTTTAGGGTAGGGTTATGGTTATGGTTAGGGTTAGGGTTTAGGTTTAGGATTGATTTAGTGTTAGGGTTAGTGTTACGGTTTAAGTTTAGGGTTAGGGTTTAGGTTTAGGCTTAGGGTTTAGTGTTAGGGTTAGTGTGACAGTTTGCGTTTTGGGTTATGGATAGGGTTTAGGGTTAGGGTTAGGGTTTAGGTTTAGGTTTAGGTTTAGGGTTTGGTGTTAGGGTTAGGGTTTAGGTTTCGGGTTAGGGTTAGTGTTAGGGTTTAGGGTTTAGGGTTAGTGTTAGGGTTAGTGTTAGGGTTTAGGGTTAGAGTTTAGGTTTAGGTTTAGGGTTTAGTGTTAGGGTTAGTGTTACGGTTTACGTTTTGGGTTATGGATAGGGTTTAGGGTTAGGGTTAGGGTTAGGGTTTAGGTTTACGTTTAGGGTTAGGGTTTTGGGTTAGGGTTTAGTGTTAGTGTTAGGGTTTAGGTTTCAGGTTAGAGTTAGTGTTATGCTTTAGGTTTAGGGTTAGGGATAAGGTTTAGGGTTATGGTTAGGGTTTAGGGTTAGGATTTAGGTTTAGGGTTAGGGTTTAGGTTTCCAGTTAGGGTTAGGGTTAGGGTTAGGGTTTAGGTTTATGGTTAGGGTTTAGGTTTACGGTTAGGGTTATGGTTTAGGGATTAGGGTTTAGGGTTATGGTTTCGGGTTAGAGTTAGGGTTTAGCTTTAGGGTTAGTGTTTAGGATTAGGGTTAGGGGATCTGCAGCTCACGCACTGGTCTCCCTCCAGATGGGCAGGTACTCATCCTGTTGTACGTCCAGCATCAGCTCCAGGCCGCGGCCCGTGCCGCCTGCCCGTGCTCGCTTGGCCAGCGTCCTGTTCCCGTTGAACGTGTAGCACTTCCCGTAGCGTGTGTATACCTGCAAGTCAGAAACACACATGCTACAATGCTTTATTACACAAATCACTGATCCTTTGCTTTCACCTCTTCCAGAACTTTCATTAACAGTTCTGTTTAAGGTCTAAGTGGGTTTTGAAAGGCTGCATGGACATCAGACACATGATCAGTAAGGCGAGTTGATCTGTGTGTCTGTAGATGGAGAGTTGATATGTGTGTCTGTAGATGAGCACAGATTGAGTCCTGTTTGCATAATCTGGCTGTCCTAAAACAGCTCCTAGAAAGGATTTGTCTGTGTGCTGAGAACTGCACCACTCTTCAGCACTGAGTGTTTCTCTGGCATTGGATCCTAGATGTTTACTTCATCTGAGTAGGAGAGACAATGCCCTCCTGTTCTGTCGATGCAGGCAGGGCCATACATACTTGCGTAACATTTCTCTGTGTCCTTTGTAACAGACCGCATTGATCAGTGACCCACACAGCCCTGGTCCTTGGTGAGGTAATCTTGGAAAGTAAAAGTCTGCTCACACTAGAAAATGTTCTGAAATGTTAGATCATACCAAAAGTGGAAAAAGTAGCCCAGATTCATTATGCAGTATGGTCTCTCACACATTCAAGTCTGTCTCACTTGTGGATTGATAATCACTGACTGACTTTAAATATGTTGGTATGGCAGTGAAATTAGTTATTAAGTCTTAAATTAAAATACCACTCAGCAGTTTGTGGTGTTTATGTCTTCGAGTCTCCTCAGGGCCTATTTGTCCATATTAAAGCCTACAGTGTAAGTTAAAAATGCTGGATTATGCCTTTAACAGTGAGGTACAGTAAAGTACAGCAAGATACAGTGAGGTACAGCGGGATACAGTGAGGTACAGCGAGGTACAGTGAGGTACACCGAGGCCAGGCAGGGCTGTGTCATTCCACCTCACATTCCTCTGAACTCAGAAATGAAGCACTTGACCAATGACAAACCGCTCAGCTCAACGCAGGTGTTGCCCACCAACAGACTTTCCACCTTCAGAGGAAGGATGGAGCTTCTTGTCTAATGTTACAAAATGTCCTGCTCAGTCAGCAATGGAGAATGAAGGTTCACGTCACACAAATGTGACCAGATGATTCACAATTTCTCATGCAGATGGACAAGCTCCTAAATAACATCCAACAAGAAGAAGTGAAAAGGTGAATGAGAAAGACAACCAAGCTTGTGTGTGTGAGAGAGTGTGTGTGTGTGTGTGTGTGTGTGTATGTGTGTGTAATCTTAATGCCCTATGACAACAGACTCTTGCAAGGCCTGCATTATGGCTTTGGCAATATTCATTCCCCTAGCCAAGATGGCCGACGGTGACTACAACACTCAAGGTCCTCACGCAAGCTCTGCACACTACAAACTAAACACAAGGTGCTCATACACGCTCCACACACTAGAAACTACACACAAGGTCCTCATGAAAGCTCCACACACTACAAACTACACAAAAGGTCCTCAAACACGCTCCACACACTACAAACTACACACAAGGTCCTCACGCAAGCTCCACACACTACAAACTACACACAAGGCTCTCACACGCTCCACACACTACAAACTACACACAAGGTGCTCAGCTGCTGCTGGTACTCTGAGCCTGAGTGGGTGGTGGTCACCTCCTCCTACACAGTGCAGGTGGAGTAGATGTCACACTTCAACAGGAAATGACCCATCACATGTGATCAGGGAGAGGGTGTGTGTGAAGGTGACCATGCAATGAACCTCCCTGTGATTCTGACTAAGAATGCGGAACAGCTGCAGGGCAGCAAAGTGCAGTGTCCTCTGCCAGTGTGTCGTGTTGTGGCTCTGAAGAGTGTGTTAATGGGGGGAAAGTCTTGAGAGGGGGTGGAGCCTTGGGAAGGAAAAAAGACATTGTGTTAGCTAATGCAGAGTGACAGGACGATGCCTGGGAGATTAGGATTGTCTCTGTGTGTGTGTGTATGCGTGCGTGCGTGTGTGTGTGTGTGTGTGTGCGTGTGTGTGTGTGTGTGCGTGTGTGTGTGCGTGTGTGATGCACAGGAGACATTGTCACTGCCAACAGGCTTGCCGCAGGGGTTTTGTTGTTTTTAAACAAGTTTTTCTGTTTTTAATTAATGCTTCACTTTCGTTAACACGATGCCCCAGTGCTCCAGCTATCAGTCTCTTCGTCCCTCCAGGCTTCACTCTTACTTATTTCAGTCAGGTTTTAGGTTGCAGTGTCTTTCAGGTAACCTTGTAAATTACTTGCAAGTTTGCACTTTGATAGCAGTTTTCTGTTACATTTACATTTACCTTTACAGCATTTAGCAGACACACTTATCCAGTACAGTAGGTTAGAGTCCAATATAACAATGAACTAGAATACTGTAGAAATTCAGGGATCACTGCTGATGACCAGAAGTGTGAAACACATATAAGCTCTTTTAACAGACAACAATCAGAGTTAGTCAACATAGGAGCAGTCAACATCAGTGTAATAAACAATACCCTACAATAAGGACTAGTTTAGTTAGTCAACACAGGAGCAGGGTCAGTGGTCAGTTAAATATTCCACAAATAGAGGGGTCTTCACTCTGCGTTTGAAGCCTGTAAGGGACTGCTGTCCGGACAGCCAGAGGAAGTTCCTTCCACCATCTAAGAGCCAGAACAGAGAATAGTCTCCATGCTTGTCTTCCATGAGGCTTCCATAAGAACCTATACACACACACACACACACACACACACACACGCACACCTCTGGCACAGAAGAACATATATACACACACACACACACACACACACACACACACACACACACACACACACACACACGCATACCTCTAGCACAGAAGAACCTACATACACACACACACACACACACACACACACACACACACACACACACACACACACACACACACACAAAGGGCTGTTCAGATCTATCTCAACCCAATACCACCAGTTTCATTCCACTCTAATTGGCCATCTGCCAATCAGGCCTGTCAATATAGATTCGCTCCAGACGTATGAGTGTGTGTGGTCTAGCGCGTGAGAGTGTGTATGGTCTCGTGCTCGCATCTGCCTGTATGCCAGAGTTTGTGTTGCATCCTTTCCCATGAGCTCACATTCACCTGTTTTATTTTCTGCTTGAGTGGGTTCAGTGCTAATGACGCTATAGAATCTGCTCGGTCTCGCTCTTGTGCTGCCCCTCCCATCTCCCGCTGGGCACTGTGAATGCACGACGCCTTACTTAATAATCAGTTTGATTGATCCCCCGTCAATTTCCTGCCCTCCGCGTCCCGGTGGCGTCCTGTTTCCTGTAGGTCACACCGCTCTCTGTCTCCTGCTATCATGACTCTTCCTATAGTGCACTAATCACTACTCATCTTAGACAGTGTTTGAAATATTTATGGCAGTATATGAAATATTTGATAGCAAAAATGGGCAACTATCTCAAATGATGCTGATTTAGATGCATAAATGTCACTTTTACTCATGGGTGAAACTCAATGACAACCATCAAAGTGACATAAAAAGTGATTTGTGAAGTTTAAAAAATTACTTCACTCTATTGCGAGCTCTCATTTTGACATTTCAAACAAAAACACCAAGACCAATAATCATCAGAAACAGTAATACTGTAAACGCTACTGAACTTACACACGTCACTGGACATATACAAGTTTCGTGTGATGTATACAATACACATTTATGACAATGTGGTTATATCTCCCCGTACCGCTAATATCAACGGCAGAGTAAAGATCTGAGCGCTTGTTCACCATGAGTCAGCAACATTGCGAATGTTCAGTGTCCTGATTGGCTGCTAGCCTTTGCTTAGAGTACTTATGATTAGCCACGACAAAATATTATCTTTACATATTTTAGTGTTTGAGTTTTAGAAAAGAAAACAAACCGATGACAGAATGAATGTTTAATAAAGTTCAGTCACAAACACCTCAAGGGTTCACTCGGAGTTCCTGCTCAGCCTGGAGTGAAAACGCTTATTAAGGTTATTCACCACCACCTTACCTTAACAAAACTGTGAGGAATACTGTGATAATTCATCTCTTAGTCAGTATCAGATACAATTTGTTACCATACATGGACTGAATGGACTATTAACATGTTTATATCGCACAGAAACAGACATCAGCTTTCTGCTTCCATCTCTCAGAGAACAACCACTGACTCCCAGAACACAAGAACATACCTCATAAGTGAAAAAAAAAGTTCTCAAAACCCACATCTATTGTTTTGTGTGTGTGTGTGTGTGTGTGTGTGTGTGTGTGTGTGTGTGTGTGTCAGAATTCTGCTGGGTCCCTGTCTGCTGACTTCAGTTTTCAAAAACAAAGGAACTCCATTCCAGTTAGCATATCAGAGGAACAAGACAAGGACCTCTGCATCTCATTTCTGAGTCTTTACTGATATCAAACAGACTCTTAGACGCCCTCATATCTGAGGTCATAAAATTAGGCACTGCACCAAAATATGATGGAATAATCAGAGTGCAGAGAATGCAGAATAATTAAGTCCCCATATCATGCACAATCTCAATCTCTCTCTCTCTCTCTCTCTCTCTCTCTCTCTCTCTCTCTCTCTCTCTCTCTCTCCCTCTTTACCCTTAGAGTGACCTCACACTCCAGGTTGCAACTGTATTTTAGTGTGATTGTGAATGAAGATTGAAACATTAGCATTAAAACCCTGGTCCCTCAATCATAGCATGTTTCAGGTAACAATATTCCTTGGCTCCATCTTTTGACCAATTCCTATTCCCCTGAATCGCAACAGAATTATTGATATATTTTCTCCAGTAAATAATTATATTTATTTACACACACTGGGAAGTAACACACACACACACTGGGAAATAAAACAATGCAATGTGGACAACTCTTCAGGACCAGCCAATCACAACACTGTACTGACAAATGTGACATCACTAGGCCAGAGGGTAGAGGTTATCAGATTTGTCAGCAGTTCCGTTTGATTTATACATTTGAGAGGGAGAGAAACACAGCACATGACACCTTGGTGGGGTTGGTGGAGACACCACATCATGACTCCAGTCTCCTGCATACTGGAGGTCTGTGACTGCTGTCTTTTGTCTTTGCCTTGAGGCAAAGTAGGTTGCAGAGTGTCCCGTCAAGCTGGTACTGGAACATTACAAGGAGGCCAATGGTAATAAGATCTTTGTTTGGCCCCTGTTTAGAAAATAAAGGTACTGGACTAGTAATCAGAAGGTTGCCAGTTCAAGTCCCACCACTGCCAAACTGTCACTGTTGGGCCCCTGCACAAGACCTTTGACCCTCAATTACTCAAGTTGTGCTCAGTCAGAATTGTAAGTCACTTTGGATAAAAGCGTCAGATAAATGCTGTGAATGTAAATATCATTCTGAAGACCCATCTACAGTATTTGTGGAATATTTAACTGACCCTGCTCTTATGTTGACTAAGTGAAACTCTAGTCCTTATTGTAGGGTATTGTTTATTGCACTGATCTTGACTGCTCCTATGTTGACTAACTCTGGCACTTATTGTTTATTGCACTGAATGTTGTCTGTTTTCGAGCTTATATGTATTTTGCACTTCTAGGCATCAGCATTCATCCCTGTATTCTACAGTATTCTAGTTCATTGGTATATTAGACTCTAACCTACTGTACTGTACTAGGATGTATTCTATGAGGAAATGACAAAGCACTTTGTAAGTCGCTCTGGATAAGAGCGTCTGCTAAATGCTGTAAATGTAAATGTAAACGTAAACCCTGCAGAATGTAACTCAGGATACTGCTGGATTTCGTAGGGCGGTAGAGTCTCGACAGTCCCACTGATGGAGGCAAAGGCCTTGGTCATATCAGTCAAGGCCATGTGCAGCTTGAGTTGTTGCTCACACCATTTTCCTGGGTTTACTGGGCTATTAATATTTCGGTTGTACCACATGATGTAAAGACACCCTGAGGCTTAGGAAGGATTTCCAGGCCACGTGAGAACAGACGATTTAGGAGCAAATGGGTGACTGGAGAATAGGGTAACAATGGTGGTGTGTGGGGTGATAGCAGTGAGGTGGAAGATGATAGTGGTGGAGTATGGGGTGATAGTGGTGTAGTAGATGGTAATAGTGGTGGTGTGTGGGGTGATAGCAGTGAGGTGGAAGATGATAGTGGTGGAGTATGGGGTGATAGTGGTGTAGTAGATGGTAATAGTGGTGGAATGTGGGGTGATAGTAGTGAGGTGGAAGATGATAGTGGTGGAGTATGGGGTGATAGTGGTGTAGTAGATGGTAATAGTGGTGGAATGTGGGGTGATAGTAGTGAGGTGGAAGATGATAGTGGTGGAGTATGGGGTGATAGTGGTGTAGTAGATGGTAATAGTGGTGGAATGTGGGGTGATAGCAGTGAGGTGGAAGATGATAGTGGTGGAGTATGGGGTGATAGTGGTGTAGTAGATGGTAATAGTGGTGGTGTGTGGGGTGATAGCAGTGAGGTGGAAGATGATAGTGGTGGAGTATGGGGTGATAGTGGTGTAGTAGATGGTAATAGTGGTGGTGTGTGGGGTGATAGCAGTGAGGTGGAAGATGATAGTGGTGGAGTATGGGGTGATAGTGGTGTAGTAGATGGTAATAGTGGTGGAATGTGGGGTGATAGCAGTGAGGTGGAAGATGATAGTGGTGGAGTATGGGGTGATAGTGGTGTAGTAGATGGTAATAGTGGTGGTGTGTGGGGTGATAGCAGTGAGGTGGAAGATGATAGTGGTGGAGTATGGGGTGATAGTGGTGTAGTAGATGGTAATAGTGGTGGAATGTGGGGTGATAGCAGTGAGGTGGAAGATGATAGTGGTGGAGTATGGGGTGATAGTGGTGTAGTAGATGGTAATAGTGGTGGAATGTGGGGTGATAGCAGTGAGGTGGAAGATGATAGTGGTGGAGTATGGGGTGATAGTGGTGTAGTAGATGGTAATAGTGGTGGAATGTGGGGTGATAGCAGTGAGGTGGAAGATGATAGTGGTGGAGTATGGGGTGATAGTGGTGTAGTAGATGGTAATAGTGGTGGAATGTGGGGTGATAGTAGTGGGTGATTTCTCAGTAGTTTCCCCACTCTAATTTCTCATCCTTCTTCTTGCCATTCTGGTAGAACAGGATGTTGGTGATAGCAAGAATATCTTTTTTGCCAGTGGTATTACTCCATGTTAGAGTCATGCCCAATGCTTGCATTGAAGTCCTCTAACTCTAACCCTAACCCTTAACTCTAACCTTAACCTCTAACCCTAACCTTAACCCTTAACCCTAACTTTAACCCCTAACCCTAACCTTAATCCCTAACCCTAACCTTAACCCTAACCTTAACCCCTAACCCTAACCTCTAGCAAGATCAGCTTATTATACCTGATACAATACAATATGACATGATTCGATACAATATAATGTATTTGATTTTCCCCCAAAGGGAATGTTTTTTTTTTTTTTAATTTAACACACTGAGAATGTTTGATCACACACCTAATATACTTCATATATACTACTGTCATGACTTTCGTTAAAATTGATAATATTTCACAGCCTATCAGCCTAAAAAGGAAAAAGGTAATCTTCAGTTATCAAACTACCCCCACAGTTCTCACACAACCCCCACAGTTATCACACAACCCTGACAGTTCTCACACAACCCTGATAGTTCTCACACAACTCTGACAGTTATCAAACTACCCCCACAGATATCACAATTATTGCACAGTTCTATAATTGTTAGTCCTGCGACTGTAGCACAATACTGATCTTATTGCACAATTCTGCAGAGTTAGCACAATCTCATAACCAGCCTGCAGTTCTTAGTCCCTCAGATATTGTACAGCCTCTTAGTTTAAACATAAATAAATCCCATAATAACTGCACAGCCTCATTGTCGTTCCACATCTCAATGGAATCCCACAGTGTAAAAGAATTGCACAGTTCTCTAGACCTTGTTACTGAACATCTTTATTGAAGCAGGCACAAACATTTTTAAAACAATTTAATTTGCATCTAGACACTCTGTATATACTGCCAGAGGGTAGCAGCTGTTCCCAGGACAGGGGATGAGTCTGGTTCTGTTCTCCCTGCTCCTCTGAGCATAATGCATTCATAGTTGAACCACACAGCGTTCTTTTTCCCCCCGTGACTTTCACTGTGGTTTTTAAACTGAGAGTTTAGCTGAGCAACAAGTCTGCCACACCATGCCTGCTACACATATCAAATTGAACTCTCTAAACCTGCCTGATAACACAGAAGCACAAGTTTCTCACTGATTTTGTACACTCTAAATGTTCTAATAAATACAGCCCTGTTGTAATTTGGAACACAGTCCATCAACATGGATTTTCTATGTCATTATCAATATGGACACCAAGATACTGCAGGAACATACCTGGATAATGGGAGTGTTGTGGACGATTACCTGCCTATAGCTGCCTACTGCCTTTGGATTAAATACCATCTCCTTCATTTGACTAATTTTACTTCATTTTCAGGAAATTATTACCACCTCACAGGGCAAATTTTTGTGCTTCATACAGATAATCTCATATTCAATTTGTGTATTTATGGGTTAGGAAGTGACTGGCTACATGGGGCAGTGCAGCTGTGTTTGTTATTGGCATAGTGTGTGAAGCCCATATGGAACTGGTGGTGTGACATTTAACGGGTTAAGGAGGATGCGGGGACGATGCACGTTAAACAGAACATACGTTTTAATCATAAGCACAACTCAACACACACAAACACACTACATGGGTCAAACACGGACAACCTTGACGATACGACATGAGACTTATATACACTCATGACAATTACACACAGCAAGGATCAGGTGCACAACACAAGATGGCGTGGCAATACGAACACACAGACACGCACGCGCACGCACATGAACATGCACACACACACACACACACATTTGAGGGGGGAGGGGCCGTACCGTGACAGAACCCCCCCTCAAGGGCGCGACTCCCGGTGCATCAGCCTACCGGGCTGCAGCCCCGAGACCAACGGCAAAAGGCGACGTCGGAGGACCAGATAACCCGCCACGGGCCAGCGCGAGCAGGGCATCGGGGGGAAGGACAGCGACCAAGATGATGACAGACACAGGGACGTACACACTAACGGGCACAGACACAAACAGGAACAAAGTGACCGGTACATTTAGCGTAATTGGGACAAACACGGTAACAGGAACAGGCACATGAACACCACACACATTCAATAGTCCGGGGAAGGGGGAAGGAACTCCAGCCAGTCCCCCATTCGTCGGCTGGGTCAAAGACTAGCCGCCTGTGTTAGCCAGCTCGCACCTGGGCAGCGTGCCCTGGGCGGTGCCTTGGGTGCTGGAGGCTCTGAGCTTTTGGCATCGCCGTGCGAGGGAAGATCCCTATGAGGGTACTCTTCTACCTCCATAGGAGCTTCCTCCTCACAAACGGAATCCCTTTCCGACTGCAGACAGACGTCGCTGCACTCCTCTGTCTCTCCATACTCTGTTTCTCCCATACGATCATCCAGGTAGGGATCATAGGACCCAGGAGAGTCCATCTCCGAGTACTGGTCCTCCTGGTCCGGCTGTTCTCCGCAGGACTCTGCACCGTCCGATCCCGGACCATACACAGCGCCCCCCCAAAATCGATCAGCGGGTTCCTCCCCTCCGGTAGCTCCATGAAGCGAGGCCAGGATGAGGGAAGGTCTGACCGCTGGAACGTGGGGTCCACAGTGTCCGACTCCGAGGACTGGAAATCGTTATACCAGTCCCAGTCATCCGCTGGGGTTCCGTATGTCTCCCCTGCTTCCGCACCTGGAGTCAGGATGGTGCCCAAGAACACGGGAGACTTCGCTGCACGTGCTGTGGGAGGGCGTTGACTTTCTTTCCTCCCCTTCTTCTTCTTGCCTTTCCCAGGCATCCTCGGTCGGTCGGTGTTTCTGTGACGTTTAACGGGGTAAGGAGGATGCGGGGACAAGGCACGTTAAACAGAACATACGTTTTAATCATAGGCACAACTCAACACACACAAACACACTACATGGGTCAAACACCGACAACCTTGACGATACGACATGAGACTTATATACACTCATGACAATTACACACAACAAGGATCAGGTGCACAACACAAGATGGCGTGGCAATATGGACACACAGAAACGCACGCGCACGCACATGCACATGCACACACACACACACACACACATTTGAGGGGGGAGGGGCCGTACCGTGACAGGTGGCACTAAAATGGAATGGTCAGTGGGGCTAGGTATGGCCTGATTCTCAAGGGAGATCAGTGTGAATTTACGTTTAAAGAGGTGTGGATTGGATTATAAGTGGGGCTGTGATGCATACCTCACTGAGGACGTGGACTTAATTCAGTAAAACACCAGTGAAGGGAAGTGCCTACCTGAGCTTGTGATGCTGTGGTTGCTGTATGAAGTGAGTGGAATGGGTACTGTGTGAGTGGGTGGGGTAATGTGTGAAGTGAGTGATTGGGGCCCTGTGTGAAGTGAGTGGGCGTGGCCCACAGGATATTTGACATTGGTTTCACCCAATGTATAAGATAACCCACACACTCTGGTGAACGTATTCTTGACTTTGAACTGACATACAGTGTAGACATAGAGAATATAGTTATACTACTCAAGTCAGATGCCATCTCAGACCATTCACTAATTTTATTTGAATTACATATGAGCCACAATATAGTAACCTCACCTCGCTATCATACCAGACACACAATCACATCAGCCACTGCACCTACATTTATTGTGAATCTCCCAGACTTATCATTTGCGACTAGGATACCCTCAATTCACACGGAACTTGATCAAATGACTGAATGCTTGGAATCACACTCAATGCTTGCACGCTCAATGATGTTGCTCCACTTAAAAAAATAAATACATTTGTACCTTGGTATAATGACCACATTCGCAATTTGAAACAAAACACTTGAAAAATAGAATGTAAAATGGCACCACACTAAGCTTGTAGTCTTCCAGCTAGCATGGAAGGAGAGCCTTCTCAAGTAAAGAAAAGCACTTATTACTGCTTGAACATCTTATCTCTGAACCCTAATAGAAAATAACAAAAATAATCCCAGATTTTTAGTACAATTGCACATGTAACTAGGAATAAAATTAACACCAATGCTCAGATTACCACATCACACAGTAGTAATAAGTTAATTCATTTCTTTAATGAGAAAATTAAGCACATTAGAAATAACATTAAGAGTATAAACATGACATCGGGCAACTACTTATAGATCAGAACAACCAAGCCAAAAGCAACTCTAGAATCCTTTACACCGATCCAAGAGCCAAAATTTACATTTCTGATCTCACACTCAAAATTGCTTGCTTATTAGATTCTTACTAGATAGCTTACTTAGTATATTCGCTGCACACATACTTTCTTACGGAAATCCTACATGAAGTAATTGAACCTTTACTAAATTTAATAAACTCCACCTAGAACCTTGGCTACGTTCCTAAATCATTCAAATTAGCAGTAATCAGACCACTTATCAAAAAATCTAACCTCAACCCATGTCAGATGTCAAACTACAGGCCGACCTCAAACCTTCCATTTATTTCCAAGCTGTAGCTCAGTAGCTAAGCGCATACCTGAATCAGAACCAGATACAAGAAGTCTTTCAGTCAGGGTTTAGGCCTCATCATAGTACAAAGACAGCACTGATTAAAGTAGTTAATGACCTGTTGTTGGCTTCTGACCAGGATTATGTCTCTTATCTTATATTGCTTGAGTGCAGCATTTGACACTATAGATCACAACATTTTAAATGATAGACTCAAAAATGTTGATGGAATTAGGGTAATACCCCTTTCCTGGTTTAAATCTTACCTAGCCGGTCATTACCAGTTTGTTAATGTAAATGGAGACTTCTCATCATACAACAAGGTTAGCTATGGTGTTCCACAATGATCTAGGGCCTCTGCTTTTTTCTTTATATATGCTACTTCTAGGTCACATTATACGTAAACACTGTGCTAGTTTCCACTGCTACGCTAATGATACTCAGCTATATGTCTCAGCCAAACCAGAGGACATATATCAGCTTAGTATTACATTTACATTTATGGCATTTAGCTGACGCTTTTATCCAAAGCGACTTACAATACATATGTATTGTGAGGACCTAGCTGTCTCTGGGCGTGATATAAGTACCTCTGTTTTGTCAGGATTAAGTGAGAGAAAGTTCCTCAACATCCAGTATCTGATGTCCTTTATGCTTTCTGATGAATGCATAAAGGACATCAGACACTGGATGTTTATACTTATTCATACTTATTTATACTTATTCATACTTATTCATATTCATCAGAAAGCATAAAGGACATCAGACACTGGATGTTGAGGAACTTTCTCTCACTTAATCCTGACAAAACAGAGGTACTTATATCAGGCCCAGAGACAGCTAGATCATCTAATTACTCAATGAACCTCAATGGTCTCTCAATCACATCTTCTCTAACAGTTAAAGATCTTGGAGTGATTATGGATCCCAGTCTCTTGTTCAAAGCTCATGTAAACAATATTTCTAGGACCTCTTTTCTCCACCTTAGGAACATTTCAAAGATTAGGAACATGCTCTTCTCACATGATGCAGAAAAGCTACTCCATGCATTTACCACTTCCAGATTGGACTACTGTAATGGCTTACTATCTGGCTGTACCATTAAGTGCCTAAACAAGCTCCAGCTAGTTCAAAATGCAGCAGCCAGAGTTCTTACTATAACTAAAAAATTTGATCACATCACTCCTATCTTAGCTACTTTACATTTCATATTGATTATAAAATACTTGTAATAACCTACAAAGCACTGAATGGTGTTGCCCCACAGTACCTTAGAGAACTCCTAGTGCATTACGATCCACCATGTCTGCTTAGATCAAAAACCTGCATGCTCATTACTAATACCAAAAATAAGAAAATCTACTGCAGGGGGCAGAGCCTTTTCCTATAAAGCTCCTACACTATGGAATAACCTTCCTGTAAATGTTCCAAACTCAGACACAGTCTCAATATTTAAGGCTGAAAACCTATCTGTACAGTCAGGCATTTTATTAACTACTTCCCATCTTAGGTAAAGGTGTAGATCTGGGGGTCCACGGGCACTGAGAATTATGGTAAACTGGGATGTTATGATGCTGTCACTTCACCTCTCTTTTGTCAAAGTGTTTTGACTGAGAGCAGCAGAGTGCTGATGTTCCAGGGTGCCTCATGCCTGTGGTTCCTTCTGGCTCTTTCTTTTAGCTGTGCTGCCGTAGCTAGATCTGCTGGAGTCCATCACTGCACATTATAGTTCCCTAATTTACAGACCCTCGTACCTGGACATACCTAATAATCTAGTCTCTCTTTCTGCTGAGGTTCACCTACCCCTGGTGTCATGATGTTACTGAGCCTCGACCCGTCTCAGCTGCCATGGCTCCTCCCACCACCCTTGATGTCCCCTGCTGTAGCCCACCACACCTCCACCCCAGCCAACTACTTCTCTGTTCTCATGTGGGATGGGTTTTGAAAATGTGTACACCATGGGGCCGGACTAGGACTTCTAGAAAACCACACTAGACATTAATTGCTTATTTTTTCATTTTAATATTATTTGTTTATTTTTCTATTGTTACTAAAATTGTTACTATTGTGGTGACCGTTGTTGGCCAGAGGGGGATACTAACCCCCCCACCCAACACCTTGAGTCTTGGTTCCTCCCAAGGTTTCTTCCTCGGGCGCTAGGGAGTTTTTCCTTGCCACTGTCACCATTGTCTTGCTCACTGGGGGCTTGGACTTGGACATTTGTAAAACTGCTTTGTGACCTGGGTTCACCTGGGGTCACCTGTGCTTGCCGATAGGCTCAGAAAGGGTGCTGTTAATGTTTACATGCTGAATGCAACCTGATAGGAAAGAATGACACATGACCATTCAGATAAAAACTATGGGACTGTAGCCTGCAGCTGCTGTAGATGTGCTACATGTCCATTTATTAACAGCCACTAGAATAACAAGTGCAGAGGATCAACCTTTATAACCCACTCCTTCTCATGTATAACTGCAAGAGTTGTTTAGTATATATCTTGCAGCTATTTATTATTTACTGTTATTTTACAATTTAATTTAATAATTATACTATAATAAAGCAAGAGTGTACACACATCCATGGACATCCACAAGTGCATACACACATATATGCACATCCACAAGTGCATAAACACACATACAGAAGTGCATACAAACACATACGCACATCCATGCACATAAACAAGTGCATGCACATACATACACACATACACACATACACAAGTGCATACACACATACACACATCCACGCACATACATGAGTGCATACACACATATGCACATACACAAGTACATGCACATACATACGCACATACACAAGTGCATACACACACATACGCACATACACAAGTGCATACACACACATAGGCACATACACAAGTGCATAAACACACATACAGAAGTGCATACAAACACATACGCACATCCATGCACATAAACAAGTGCATGCACATACATACACACATACACACATACACAAGTGCATGCACACACATACGCATATGCACGCACATACACAAGTGCATGTATACACATACACAAGTGTATGCACACACATACACCCACATACGCACATGTGCGCACATACACAAGTGCATGCGCACACATATGCACATGCATGCAAATGCACAAATGAACCGTATTCAATATTAAGTCAATGAAATACAAACAGTGCATTACGATGTAGCCTTATTTTCTCTCGCCAAACTGTTAGTGCTCAGAAAGTCATACATGCCTACCTTACATTTTCAATATTGTTAAACAACCTATACTGATTAATCAGCGTATTTCATTTAGATATGTGAATCCTTCAAGAAGTTTGAGCAAACTAACAACCAGGATTCAAACTGTAAAATGTGTTTTACATTATCCCAAGTACCACATAACTCACATAACTCACATAACTCACACAACTCACATAACCACATAACCACATAACTCACATAACCACATAACCATATAGCCACATAACTCACATAACCACATAACTCACATAACTCACATAACCACATAACTCACATAACTCACACAACTCACATAACTCACATAACTCGCATGACCTCATAACCACAAAACTCACATAACCACATAACTCACATAACTCACATAATCACATAACTTACATAACCACATAACTCAGATAGCTCACATAAGTCATATAACCACATAACTCACATAATCACATACCTCACATAACCACATAACTCGCATGACCTCATATCCACATAACTCACATAACCACATAACCACATAACTCACAAAACCACATAACTCACATAACCTCATAACCACAAAACTCAAATAACTCACAGAACCACATAACTTACATAACCACATAACTCACATAACTCACATAACCACATAACCACATAACTCACATAACTCACATAACCACATAACCACATAACTCACATAACCACATAACTCACATAACCTCATAACCACAAAACTCACATAACCACATAACCACATAACTCACATACCTCACATAACCACATAACTCACAACTCACATGACCTCATATCCACATAACCACATAACGCACATAACCACATAACTCACATAACTCACATAACCACATCCACATCCTCCATCAAGGTGGGTCAATGAGAGAGTGAGAGTTTCACAGCTCACAGTGTTCTATGTCCTCAACAAGCATTAGATGCACCATGAAAAGTCACACACACACACACACACACACACACACACACACACACACACACACACACACACACACACACACACACACACCCCTGTGCTTGTATGTGCACACACTGTGCAGTGAACACATGACATTTGAAAGTGCGTCTGTGTGGGCGATCCGTGTCTGTGTGGGAGATCCGTGTCTGTGTGGGAGATCCGTGTCTGTGTGGGAGATCCGTGTCTGAGTGGAAGATCCGTGTCTGAGTGGAAGAGCTGTGTCTGTGTGGGAGATCCATGTCTGTGTGGGAGATCCGTGTCTGTGTGCGAGATCTGTGTCTGTGTGGGAGATCTGTGTGTGAGTGGAAGAGCTGTGTCTGTGTGGGAGATCTGTGTCTGTGTGGGAGATCCGTGTCTGTGTGCGAGATCTGTGTCTGTGTGGGAGATCTGTGTGTGAGTGGAAGAGCTGTGTCTGTGTGGGAGATCTGTGTCTGTGTGGGAGATCCGTGTCTGTGTGGGAGATCTGTGTCTGAGTGGAAGAGCTGTGTCTGTGTGGGAGATCCGTGTCTGTGTGGGAGATCTGTGTCTGTGTGGGAGATCTGTCTCTGTGTGGGAGATCCGTGTCTGTGTGGGAGATCCGTGTCTGTGTGGGAGATCCGTGTCTGTGTGGGAGATCCGTGTCTGTGTGGGAGATCTGTGTCTGTGTGGAAGATCCGTGTCTGAGTGGAAGAGCTGTGTCTGAGTGGAAAATCCGTGTCTGTGTGGGAGATCCTGTGTCTGTGCACTGGGTTGTAGCTCTGGGTCTCTGCCTCCTTCTAACTTCTTTCACTCTACGGTTAACATGTGGCAGGACAGGAATGTGGTATTTTCAAAAGTGGCTGAATGTCCCGTTGGCCCCACACCTAATCTCTAAATCCTGTTACTATGTCGGTTTTTAGCTTTGAAGTTGAAGCGAACGCAATCCAGCAGATATCATCATGCCTCCTTCAACCAGGCTGGAAACCCACACAGGGAGATGGATTAGTGAATCACCTTGGTCACGTTTGACAACCTCATGCGTACTCAGAGATTTATGCAAGAAACATGTAATGGAAGAATCTTAAATAGGCTTTGCTGAAAAGACATAATTCCTGTCTTAGTTGTGCTAATTTTAATCTCTAATCCTAAAAACTGTGGATGGACAGCTGTATGACAGGGAGAGACATATGAATGTTAAGGTGAAAATCAACAGAATTGCAATTTTAACATGAGACCTTAATGAGGGATTCATAACAAACTCACAGGATTTGATTGACTCTGCAGGTGGCCCTTGTCTTCCCCTGAGTTATTTGCCCTGCCGTTTGGAGAGTTGCCACCAGAGGGGGTTCATGCAGGACTTACTTTATAGTCAAGTCTCCCAGAAAGCCAAATGTGTGTCAGAACCCTGGACCAGATGAGATCTCCTCACAGAACCCTGGACCAGATGAGATCTCCTCACAGAACCCTGGACCAGATGAGATCTCCTCACAGAACCTTGGACCAGATGAGATCACCTCACAGAACCCTGGACCAGATGAGATCACCTCACAGAACCCTGGTCCAGATGAGATCTCCTCACAGAACCCTGGACCAGATGAGATCTCCTTACAGAACCCTAGACCAGATGAGATCTCCTCACAGAACCCTGGTCCACGCCCTGACACCTACTTAACCACCCGGAGGAGTTTCACATCTATTGTGTTGTGTCTGTAGTAATTCATGTCTGTTCCTGTACCAAGACTTTACGTATAGCCCATATTCCATGACTAAGGCCCAAACTGTGATGAAAATGTTATATGAAAAACAAATTAACATAATTATAGGCGTCTAAAACCCTATAAATGTTACAGATTTGGGAAGCCTCAGGCAGAGCGAGAGCTCCTCACTCCTACGGGGAGTTTTAGAACAACAATGTTCCAGAGGAGATTCTAGAACAGAAAAAAAAATGACTTCTGCAGAACTACTTGAATAGAGAATGATGTAGGGACATGAGAAAATATTCCAAACACAGATATTCTCTGTGACAAAAAAATGACTTAACCCTGCATGCAGATGAAGTTTTCGAAACTGGATATTCAGAAGAAAACAGATCAAAGAAGTGAAAGGCACAACAGCCCCTTGTCTCATTAAGTACAGACTCCAGTGGTGCGTTTCTAATTTGTGTATAGAAACACAGCAGTCAAAGGATTTTTAAATGTGGCATTTACACTTCAGGCCTTCGATCCAAAAGCAAACAAAACTGTTATTAGCATTCTGAAAACGGCAAGGACATCATACACAAACAGGTGCATAATATGTGTGCGCGCGCATGCACGCACACACACACACACACACACACACACACACACACACACACACACACACACACACACACAAAGACAGACACAGTGTTACAGTTGTCCTTTTGTGTTTTACTATTTTATCATTATGAAAATGTAACACTGGGTAACAAACATTAAAGCTGTTTGTCCCACAAACCTCATAATAGAGTTTATACCTCGTCTGAATCTGATTCTGAATTCAGCTTTAGGCCTGCACAGGCCTGCCCTTTGCTACAGTTTGCTTTGTTTATAGTTTTTCTGATTTAAAATATTTCTCACAACAAACTTACCCGCTATGAAAACACAACACTCTGGTCTAAACTAATCATAATGAATAGTTTCTAAAGTAATACAAAACCAAAATGCACATGCAATTATCTAAAACAAAAAGACAAGTTCTTGTCTTTGTGCACAAGTCTCAGTTGCATCTCATCTCCTTCCTTCCTGTGGAGTCATATCTGTACTCCAATGACCGCAGATCAATTAACTGATTAGTTGGTTAAAAGTGCCGTTTGCCAAAGAGTTCACCTAACTGTCAGCTCACTGTTCACTATAACAGGGGTCACTGTTCACTTCAATAGGGGTTACTGTTCACTATAACAGGAGAGTTCACCTAACTGTCAGCTCACTTCACTATAATAGGGATGACTGTTCACTATAACAGGGGTCATGGGTAAAACTCATGTTGCCATGTGTTGCACTGTAATCACAGACAATGGTGGAACTTGAATGCAGCCCTAAAGTATGCGACAGTCTATTTGTTGTAAGCAATCTACCTTAACCCTAACTCTAATCCTTGCACAGAGCATTAGTCTACCTTAACCCTAACCCTAATCCAGCACAAAGCATTATTCTGCTTTAACACTAACCCTAATCCAGCACAGAGCATTAGTCTACCTTAACCCTAACTCTAATCCAGGACAGAGCATTATTCTACCTTAACCCTAACCCTAATCAAGCACGAGCATTATTCTACCTTAACCCTAACCCTAATCAAGCACAGAGCATTATTCTACCTTAACACTAACCCTAATCCTGCACAGAGCATTATTCTACCTTAACCCTAACCCTAATCCAGCACAAATCATTATTCTACTTTAACCCTAATTCTAATCCAGCACAGAGCATTATTCTACCTTAACCCTAACCCTAATCAAGCACAGAGCATTATTCTACCTTAACACTAACCCTAATCCAGCACAGAGCATTATTCTACCATAGCGCTAACCCTAATCCAGCACAAATCATTATTCTACTTTAACCCTAACTCTAATCCAGGACAGAGCATTATTCTACTTTAACACTAACCCTAATCCAGCACAGAGCATTATTCTACTTTAACACTAACCCTAATCCAGCACAGAGCATTATTCTACTTTAGCCCTAACCCTAATCCAGCACAAATCATTATTCTACTTTAACCCTAACTCTAATCCAGGACAGAGCATTATTCTACCTTAACCCTAACCCTAATCAAGCACAGAGCATTATTCTACCTTAACACTAACCCTAATCCAGCACAGAGAATTATTCTATTTTAACCCTAACTCTAATCTAGCACAAATCATTATTCTACTTTAACCCTAACTCTAATCCAGGACAGAGCATTATACTACCTTAACCCTAACCCTAATACAGTACAGAGCATTATTCTACCTTAACACTAACCCTAATCCAGCACAGAGCATTATACTACTTTAACCATAATCCAGCACAGAACATTACTCTCAATACTTATCACTTTTGAAACAGGAAGTAGAAGTGAGTTCCTCTGTGATTTATGATGATTCATGAGTGAGTTACAGAACATCACTAATAATCACATCACAGAACATGATCAGCAATTGTAAACTCCTACTGCATCATAGAGAACATAAAAGTAAACAAACAGATAATGAACAATTCACGTCGTCCATTTCATCTACATAAACATTCCCCTAAACCCGACTATGTACCTCCAGTTAAGCCATAAGGAGAAGAACAGACTAAGGGTTTCTGCAAGTGGACAGAAAAGAAACGGACTTGTAGCTTGCACAATGTATCATGTATAATGTACAGATTATGAATTGCATGATGTATCGTAAATCGAGGTTACGGCTCCTCACTGGTTTCAGAAGCTCTGGAGCAGAGAGAGCGTTTACACAGCACAGCTCTGCACTGAGTGTGTTCCTGTTATTCCACCTCCTTATCATGACCCTAAACCTGGCGGAAGTGCGCTTCTGAGAGGAGATTAGCTGCATTCAGAAGATATGAGCACTCCGACAGTTCCATCCATTACTGCCCCAGCTTGTAAGAGCTTTGATTAATGTTTTACATGAGTTTCCTTAATTTATGCAGCTCTTCTGTGAAAAATCAAATCCACCAGGTCATTCCAGCACTAGAGGACAGGAGTGGAAGGGATCAGTCCATGTTTCGACCTGCAGGGGGTTGACCTGCAGGGGAGTTACCTTGTTTTTTTGTCTGCAAGGCTGTTGTGTGGAGTCATTAATTTACAGAACTGATTATTACACACACATGCACACACTGACACACAACTAAGGCAAAACATTATTAAAGCTCACGTTTTAATCTAAGATGCAGTATCAGATTACATCTCACTGCACCTGTGGAGTTTTTATATTACTGAGCACTAGCAATATCAAACGTTGTTTGATATTGTTTGTTATCATTTGGTATTGCATATATTGTTGTTTTCATATAGAACTTATGCTTACTTTGCAGTTCTTGTATGTATCAATTTTGGTTCCTGTATTCCAGCAGATATCTTAGACTCCAACTTATTGTACTGGCTAGGATGTATTCTATGAGTAGATGACAAAGCACTTTGTAAGTCACTCTGGTCACTAAATACAGAAAATGCAGAAAATGTAAATGTAGATATTCGTCAGTGAGACTGAACTAGATTTTTCTTACATAAAAGTAAACTCTTCTGACCTCAACTTCCTTTAGCTTATTCACCTAACCAAAATGGATCTTTTTGTAATGTAGTGTTTCTCCTCTAATCTGGCGTCCAACCTGAACCTCACCCTCCCTATATATTCATCAGGGCACAAACCATGTGCAAGAGCTGAAGTCTGAGCGATTCAGTAGATTTACCGCTCAATCAAAACACACATGAGGCTGACAAACATAGCCGAGGGCAAGATCCTGAGAGAGCATGGAAGAGACGTGCAGCCAGGCGGACTGAGGAACGGCTTTCCGTTCAGAGTTCAAATCAACATCGCCCTGAGATGGAGGACTAACTGGCCACCATGGACAATGTTTCATGGTGTGCTTCTGAATTCAGGAGTACATCTTCCATCTCTGACAAATGGTAGTGGCAGTGGTAGCTCAGTGGTTAAGGTACTAAGCAGAAGGTTGCCAGTTCAAGTCCTGCCACTGTTGGGCCCCTGAGCAAGACCCTTATCTCTCAATTACTCAAGCTGTGTTCAGTCATGATTGTAAGTTGCTTTAGATAAAAGCATTATTTAAATGCTGTAAATGAATGTCATGGTGTCATATTCTGGAGACAGGATGAACAATAAAAGTTGCAGGTGCTATACACAAATGCTCAAAAGCACTAAGGATGTAATTACACTTGCATGCATGTACACATACAAATGCAAAATAAACCAACACAGTTACATGCAGATGCATGCATGCACACACACACATACCAGGAGCGCACACTAATCACTCACACAACCAGAAGCACACACTAATCACTGACTCTAGCAGGGGCGCACACCAATGTGCTGTTCAAAGCCCAACAGGCGCCAACCAGTGTCACCTATAGATTGAAAATGGAGCCTCCAGTATCAGGTAGAAACCTCTGGATGGCCTTGTAAATATCTAAGATATCTGTAGATTAAGGGACCTGTTTACACAGTGCATTCTCACAGTTAGAGGGTGTGTGGGAGTCTGCCTGCTCTTACGACTTAACCCACAGAACAACACTAATAATACAGCAAGTGTAGTGTCAGTCATAACGATTTGATCATGCAGCCTGCCGGTGCTTCCCTCTTCTCAGGAAGGGGCCATCATCAACAGTTATAATTAGAGTCAGAACTGTCAGGAGGCCAGTATATGTTTACAGCAGTTGTGATGGGAACTACTTTAAATGCTCCTGCAGTCAACCAGTCACTGTGGAGGAGAACACTGAAGTCATGGGGGTTCTGTGCCGGTGTGCGTGGGTACTTCCTCTCTAATGTGAATTGTCTTCACACCCTCCTGTGATCACATCACAGTGGGACACAGTACCTAACATTGAACCGTTAGCTTTCGTTTTTTTCCCAATCCAGATCAGATCTGGTGGTGCATTTTAATGCAAGAAACACACTGCACTAAAGAGCCTGAGGATCCACCCACAACCAGCCAACAACTGAGACAAAACTGAGCCAGTCAGTGAGGAACACCAGGTAGCTCATGGCCTACTCACCACGCTGAAGTCCTGTACAGAGCAGTTCTGGCCACTGAAGTTGCAGCTCTTTAGCATGTCTTCCAGCTGGTGGCCCGTGCGCTGGAAGATGTCCAGCATGTCAGGTGGTGGGTACTGCAGTTCGCCAGGCCGGTGCCCGCCACGACTCTTGGGCGGCAGACCAGTGAGGTTGGCCAGGTGGTAGATGTCGGCATCGGTCAGCGCAGAGAAACGGAAGCGATTGACATTACAGAGTGTCACAGCGGGGAACGTGAGCTCCTGCCTGCTTTCCCCGCCCAGCGCAGCCAGGTGTGGGTGTTCCAGGTACAGGGTGGTGCTCTGCGAGGCCTGGTACAGGAAGACTGCCAACGACGCCAGCAGCGCCAGCGCCCACAGGACCTGTTTCAGCCCAAGCCGCCCTGACCCTGGAGGCCCTAAAACCTGGGACAGGCCGTGCAGGGAGGAGGAGCTGGCGAACGCAGCCAGGTCTGCCACGCCTCCCCTGGGCCGGCTGAGGCACTCTTCCGATGCTCTGGCCCCGCCCCCTTTGGGGCGGCCTGCCTTGGCTTCATCCTCCTCTGTGAACTTGATTTTGCAGACGAACTCGAGAGGCATGTGTCTGGCCAGGGCTGTGCTTGCAGAGCCTCCTGCTGAAGGCTCCGGTCTCTCTTGCTGATGAGGCGAAATGTCTCTACCGGCCTCTCACCCCTCGTCACCTGCTGCACCTCCAGGTAACAGAACGAACACTTGTTCTATCCGTAAATGTTGCTCGTCTCTGTTTTCTTGAATCTCACACTTTCCACACTTTTTTTTTCCAAATTCCAGTCTCTCTCACGTTTGGTCTGATCTCTCTTCTTTCCACTAAGATGGTATATCCTAATACTTTTGTCTTAGGTGCACTTCCTTGCCTCCATCCTTCACGTCTGTCCTGCTCTTCTTTCCCCCTTTGAAGCTGGCAGGTGGAGCTGTGGCACTGGAAGAGTGGTGAGGGGTGGAGAGAAGGGTGGAGCACAGGTGGAGCAAGGAGAGGACTGGAGAAAGTGAAGAGTGACGGCGTCAGCGCTGTGGCAGCTCCGAGACGGTGAGAGCAGTGTAGGTTCCAGAGCGAGAGTGCGAGTGGTGTGGGCTGGAGACGCACGCCAAGAGTGAGAGACACAGAGAGCTGGAGAGAGAGGGAGAGAAGAGAAGAAGAGAAAGAGAGGGAGGGACAGAGGAGAGAGAGCGAAGGAATGAGAGAGAGAGAGAGAGAGAGAGAGCGAGAAAGAGGGAAGGGGGAAGGTGGGGGTGCTACTGCGTTGCTTGTCAACTCAGGTCCACATCTCTCTTCTGCTGCTGCCTCTAACACTGCCCCGAGTCCTCACACACACACACACACACACACACACACACACACACACACTCACACACACACACACACACTCACACACACACACACACTCACACACACACACACACACACTCACACACACACACACACTCACACACACACACACACACTCACACACACACACACACACTCACACACACACACACACACACACTCACACACACACACACACACACACTCTCAGGAGAGCGCAACCAAGTGAGAGAGTGATGGCCAGCCACACTTTCTAAACACAGCAGAGCAGTGCAGAGTGAAGCCCTTCTCTCACGGACCAGATATAGAGCACAGGAGGGACGAGGGAGAGTTATTTAATAATACATAAATCAAGATGCCTGGGATTATTTAATAATGCATATGTGGATCTTGCCGGGATTATTATAACAATACATAAATGGAGCTGGCTGGGATTATTTCCTCACCCACGAGGCTCTTATTTCCCATGCAACGGCAGACTATTACATCCACTTAAAGAGGATTCTCACTCTCATCTTCACACACATGCCCACACACACTCTTTCTCTCTCTCTCTCTCTCTCTCTCTCTCTCTCTCTCTTTCTCCCCACCAACCCTGCCTGAATGCCTGAAGTCAGATAGGCAGGTGCATGTGTATTTATTTATCTGCCTCCTAACACAAACACAACTTCATCACTGTATGTATACGTATTTGTACCTGCAAAGCTATATGTAGCTTCAATTTTTGTGTAAGTGGGGCACAGAAACTAATGATCTTTGTAATGAAGACTGAGAAAAGTGTAAAGAGCACTGCTAATCAATCAATCAATCAATATCTCTTTCTCTCAGGCAGAGACTTGCACTCTATTGATCAGAGGGACTTGAACAAGTGATTACAGTGGAGCATGACCCTAGTATATAGACCCCCAAAACCACCCCCATAGCCCAAACAGTCAGCATCTGGACAGGTTTATTCTCCATTAAATATATCCAGTCATAAGAACGTTTATGCGATGTCCATAATGATGCCCATAAAGTCTGGTGTGTGGAGCAGCACTTAGTGGTCCCTCAGGTTTGTACTGAATTGTCCCTTGAGTATAGTTACTGCATGTGTATTACAATACTGTCTGGTCTCTGTACTGGAAGTGAGAGAGAGAGAGAGAGAGAGAGAGAGAGAGAGAGAGAGAGAGAGAGAGAGAGAGAGAGAGAGAGAGAGAGAGAGAGAGAGAGAGAGAGAGAGAGATGTAGCCGTGTTATTTCTCCATACTCTGAAAATAACATGCTGTTACACAGAAATGGCAGCAGCTCCTAAGTGCCTTTAAATGAGTCAGTATTAACACGGGCACAAAAAGCCAGAACCACAGACACGACTGACATTTTCCTTAAAGCAATGCAGCAAAGTGAGGCGTTCTCCCAAACCTACACACGCATCTGATCATGTTCCTTAGATCTCAACACGTGACACTCGACAACTTACACCCTTTACGTTCACTTCAACTGCGGGAGTTCTTAAAGTGAATTTGATTTGACCCCAGCAATAAAAGTGATAAATAAGAGATATACATTTCTGTCTTCAGGTATTTAGACTCCGGAACGATGTTCAAAGTGACAAGTTCGTTAAGTTTGTTCGTTAAACAGTTTGTTCCGCTTTGATTAAACGTTAACACTGACATCATCCAGGAACCTTTGTAAGAACACGGTAATCTCTTTAAAAAGCAATAATCTTCCTTAGGAACGGTTGAACACCATTTCACTTCAGCCACGCTTTGTTCATTGGACTCACTAAAAAAATATCTCCATCACTTTCCTATTGGTTTAAAATATACTTTTAGCATTTATAAATACATACAAGAGTTGTGTGTATCGTTTGTCTTACGCGGTGTGTACCACAGAGAAGAGAAGCACGTTAACAACCAACAAAAGACCTGACATATTCAAGTCTAACCGACTTTCTAATGAATTATTTAATTCCCCTCAGGTAATGACATTGCCAGCCACACGCTTACACATAGAAAGATTTAAGATGAAAGTAAGTGTTGCGTGACTACCCGCGACCGACGCCGCTTCTCCGTCTCGCCACGCGGCTTTGAGTGACAGGCTCATTTGGCTGTTTTTACAGCGAGAAGCCCGCACGCGCCAGTTTAACTGTAGCGATTCCTTCCCGCCACCTGTTTTGACACACCTGCATTAATAACGTAAATTCGTATGACCAAAAGTAAGATCTAAAATACTTGCTTCAATGAATTAAAAGACAACAAAAGAACTGTATTAAAGCCAAGTGTTGTTCTAAATAGTTCATAGAGAAGGAGCAACGTTGTTTTTGGCAGTGTTGGTTGGAAATAATTGTATCACCAAGTTAGTGAGCATTTTTAAAACACTTATCAGTTGTGCTGTTGTACTGAGATGTTAAGATGTTTCTGATGCAGATGATGGCTCATACAGTTGTTGGGTCTGAATGACTCGCTCTGAAGAAGCTTTCATCATTTGTCACGGAAAGACGAGTGCATGATTGAGAGTGAGAAGAGAGGGAGCGAGGGGACGAGTAGGTGATGAAAAGAGCTGACAGAGAGAAAGAGAGGGGAAGAGAGAGAGAGAAAAAGGGAGAGAGAGAGGGGGAGAGAGAGGGGGGAGGGAGAGAGAGAGGCTTATATTTAGAATAGATGACCCCTTTCTTTGTCATTAGCGAGGCTGGATTTGAGGGGGGATGTGAGGGGAAGCCCCTCCCCCAAATAAAAAACACCCTTCACCTGCTGTTCTGATCAATCTTGCATTCTTGTTATATGATATTACATAAAATGTCTGTTATTTCGATATTTTAATTCTACAAATGAGTTCTTCAAACCAAATCATGCTAACAAAATGTTATTTAATCCCTCACTTACATATAGCCCTACCCCAACAACCCACCCACCTCCACCCACTCACACATACCCCTACCCCAACAACACACCCACCTCAACCCCTTCAAACACCTACCCCCCCACACCTCCATCCCCTCACACATACCCCTACCTCAACAATCCAAACAGTCTGTACGTAGTGCTGGTGCCGATATTGTTTCTGGTGTGTTTCTGGAACACAGTTAGATCTTTAGACCTGTCAGGCCCATTCATGAATCTGGAGGTTACACTTGATTATCAAGATTCACGTTTAAAGAGCCTGAGAATTAATTGAACACAGGATGGGTTGGGTGAGAGGAAAAAATGAGAAGAAATCAACAAGTGTTCATTCTCAACAAACATCTGATATTCTTCTGTCTAAGACATCAGATTGATGGAAGCAGTCAGTGTGTCTGCAGAGGGGTCAAACACCAGTCAGTCAGCCTTCCTGTAGGTGCTGAGCGCTATGGACCCTGCACCTCTCCAAAATAGAGGTCCTTCATATTTATGCAAATGGAATCTGTTTATCAGTCTGCCTCAGGCACCCGCGTCTTTAATGAGGTGGTGAACGCCATTGTTGATGCTTGCATTGAAGGAAAAATTATAATAAAAAGGCAGAAGAGAGAGAAATATGTGAATATATTATCTCAGAAATATGTGAATATATTAAGTCAGAAATCAACATTCACCGTGCAGTTCGATTTAGCTTGTGAGCACAGTGTTCGTCACGTGAGGATGTGTGTACGGACCCTGAAAGAGTAACAGCTCTGTTTGAAATATGATAGTGTGGCTAATGCTTTAAATGGAGACATTTTGATGCTCTCCTTTCCCTATACAGCAAAATCAATCAGAATTCTCAGCTTGTGTACAAAAGAAGCAGCAGTTTGTGATATCGATGAACTACAATTAAACAAGTTTTTGTTCTATCTTCTCTGTTTACTGAGAAAGTAGTAAGCATTAGAGTCAGAATCATTGGCATTCTGCTGCCATGACCCCATGACCCCATGTCCCCATGACCCTGCAGCGATTGAGACTGCAGTGCAGGACAAGAGCAGGACATTAGGGAAACAAACAATAACAATAACAATAAATAACAATAACAATAACAATAACAATAACAATAACAATAATAAACAATAACAAATGTTTCTAAAAGCTGTAAAACCCGTATTCCAGCCAATTTTGTTACCTCCAGTGGACCCTTAAGTAGCTGCTAGTGAGCAGCTGCCAGCGTCTTTTAAAATCGTACAAACATCGTGTATACGCTACTGCCTTCCTGTTGTTCAGCACACACTGTTTAGCAGACATGGCTTAGTCTCCGAGGGCACACACACACCCACACAGCACAGGTTGATGCATTTCACCATGATTGCCTTGCCTGCACCCACCCGGGTGGGTGTTGAATTCCATTCTGCCCACCACTAAACGAGAACATTTCTGCACTCCACACACACACTGGGGAGGTGGGAGATGGAGCACTCCACACACATACTGGGGAGGTGGGAGATGGAGCACTCCACACACACAATGGGGAGGTGGGAGATGGAGCATTCCACACACATGCTTGGGAGGTGGGAGATGGAGCACTCCACACACATGATGGAGAGGTGGGAGATGGAGCACTCCACACACACACCGGGGAGGTGTGAGATAGAGCACTCCACACACACCCCAGGAGGTGGGAGATGGAGAACTCCACACACACACTGGGGAGGTGTGAGATAGAGCACTCCACACACATGATGGAGAGGTGGGAGATGGAGCACTCCACACACACACCGGGGAGGTGTGAGATGTGGAGCACTCCACACACACACCGGGGAGGTGGGAGATGGAGCACTCCACACACACACACCGGGGAGGTGGGATATGGAGCACTCCACACACACACTGGGGAGGTGGGAGATGGAGCACTCCACACACACACTGGGGAGGTGGGAGATGGAGCACTCCACACACACACTGGGGAGGTGGGAGATGGAGCACTCCACACACACACTGGGGAGGTGGGAGATGGAGCACTCCACACACACACTGGGGAGGTGGGAGATGGAGTGCTAACTTGTTTCTCTTTCTTTTTTTCTCAAACCTTTTGTGTAGCATGTATAAAGTGTTAAATATTTGAAACCTGCAATGCAATTTGCCTGTGTCATCAGTCAGGTGGTTTTAGATCATGTGTATTATGCTTCTGTCCCATCAGTGCACAGCTCCATGTATCTCCCACTGGGCCCTCCAGAGTTAACTCTATCTACCGCATCACTGTGTGTAGGAATTTATTACTGAGCATCGGTACATGTTCGGCCCACCGGGTACGTGTCATTACGCAGCTGGACGTTGTAGCGGGAGTGTCATGTGGATGAGGTCATCAGTCGTGATATTGTATTGGGCTCCATGATATTGTGTCGGAATGGGTCTGAACCAGCAGTGTTGGCTGTGGTACTACTGGTAGTGAAATCCCAGCAAATAACCTAGCAACAACAACCAAAAATGGTGGCAGCAGGTCTCCTTTCCAAAACAAGTCTCATTCCATTGCATTTGCTCCTTTGTAGCATTTCAAAAGCTAAAAGTTAGTGTAGTTCCATTTTGAATTAGTTGTTTAGTGCTATTGACATACATAGACTCAGTGTTTGTACTTTACTATACTAGGTCAATGTCTTTATGCCTGAAGCATTGTGAAGCATCTGGCTCAGGCTTTGTATATGTTACTGAACTTTACAATACTCTGCACCACATAACAGCTGGAAGCCCAGCATGGGAGTGTCTGACTGGTTTGTCTAAATGCAGGACTGTAGATGGTGGGCAAGAGGTCACTGTGTGACTGCAGGACTGTAGATGGTGGGTGACAGGTCACTGTGTGACCGCAGGACTTTAGATGGTGGGCGATAGGTCATTGTGCTGAGGAGCTTGGTCATGTGCACATGCCATTACTGGCTAATCTCATGCCTGCAGAGGAAGGTAAGTTAGGACAGCATTAACCATCTAACCCGCAACTGCGCATGCAGAGTCACGTGTGGGAGAGTCACATGTGGGCATGCAGGGTCATGTGTGGAGATACAGTCATGTGTGGGCATGCAGAGTCATGTGTTTGGGATGCAGAGTCACGTGTTTGGGATGCAGATAAATCAACACACATCCCTGAATATCCTTCCCTTTCCTTCCATTTGCACATGCTGAAGCTATTTGTCAGGTGTTGTTCTGCACTGCACACGTGAGTGGCCACTACACATGCATACAATGGTCTGGGCAGTTGATTAAGTGCATGCATACTGAGCTTGATTCCAGATCAGCCTGTGGTTAACCCTGTCTATTAGAGGCCTGTGGGAAATAGCTCATATGTGCAGCGGGACTGATCCCATCATTGCTGGGCATGGTTGAGGCCACCGTTGCCTTAGGGCCCAGCTGAACCCGATATCCTGTGTGGTAATGAGTTTGACACTGGGTACAGATACACACCTAGGAGCTTATATATAAAGTATTCCCCACCCTCGGAATGAGAGCGCTCACGGGCACTATACCAGCAGGTACAAAACAGAGGCAGTGTTGTGCTCGTGGGCACCACACCAGCAGGTACAAAACAGAGGCAGCGTTGTGCTCGTGGGCACCACACCAGCAAGTACAAACAGAGGCAGTGTTGAAACAGCACTGCACCACTTCTCTTTAGAGCTCAACCAGTTATTTTGGATTATAAATCAAATGCAGAAAACCATATGGGGTCACTGTAATGTTGTTCAGTGTTCTGGTGAAAATAAATAAATAAATAAATAATCCACACTTCTGTTTATTCCTCCCTAAAACTCAACCAGAGATGTCTGATATCCTCGTGCTGTTTTTCAAAAAAGAGACTCATGTGATCTTCCCTGGCTGTTGTTATCTTTCAGAAGATGAATGGCAGGATGGATTTGGAAATGTGGGGGGAGGACAGGAGGAGGGGGAATGAGATGAGAGTCCTCATTTACATGTGATTTGTGTGTGATTTGCATGTGATTTGCATGTGATCTGTGTGTGATTTGCATGTGATTTGTGTGTGATTTGTGTGTGATTTGCATATGATGTGTGTGCGATTCGCATGTGATCTTGCATTAAATCATAAGCGTCTACTGAAGCCTGAGTCTGGTGCAGAGATTGCATGATGTTAGAAAATGGTGTCTGTCATTAGGCCCTGTTGTTTGCAATATAATGAACATTCCAGGACAAGGACTACTTACTATGGAGAATCATAACAATACAGAGATTTAATCATTACATAACATTACAAATTAGTGCAAGACTAGCGTTAATTAGACAACCTAAATCTTGGAAGACCATCCTGCTAACCTGCATGTCCGATGTTAATCTACAAAGCCTGTAACAGAGATCCCTGCATTTGTTGCTTAAGCAGAAGTAACGAGACAACTAGGCTTCATGTGGGGGGATTGGTATCACTATGGACAACTAGCCTTCATAGGGGGGGACAAGTATCACTATGGACATCTAACCTTCATACGAGGGGACCGGTATCACTATGGAAAACTAGCTTTGATACGGGGGACTTGTATCACTATGGTCTTCTAACCTTCATACGGGGGGACCGGTATCACTATGGACAACTAGCCTTCATACGGGGGGACCGGTATCACAATGGACAACTAGCCTTCATACGAAGGGACCGGTATCACTTTGGACAACTAGCCTTCATACGGGGGGACCGGTATCACTATGGACATCTAGCCTTCATATGGGGGGACCGGTATCACTATGGACAACTAGCCTTCATACGGGGGACCAGTATCACTATGGACAACTAGTCTTCATATGGGGGGACCGGTATCACTATGGACGGCTAGGCTTCATGCTATGGACAACTTGCTTGGGTGTTCTCCTCTTCCTCTCTGCTCCCGTGATCTGTACCCATGTTGCTCTGTTCATGGAGCACCCTATTGATTTTCTGTCACGGCGTCATGCAAACAGTTCAACACTGTTGCTATGGTGACTAATGGGCACTCTAAGGTGCCAAGAGGGACCAGTGAGTTCACACACCTGTGCACAAACTCATACACTAACATGTGACTGCACAGAGCACTCTGTAGCCAGGAGGTAGAACTGGTGATCCACTATGCTGTCTCCTTTTATGGGGAGACTCTTATTGAATTGTGTCCAGAGGAAAAGCTATTTGGGGCCCCTACAAGGACAAACATATGATAATATGACATTTCACTCCTGCCCTGTCAACAGATCTATTCTGGCATTTGCCATGAAATGTTAGGCAAACATATCCAGAGCCCAAACTATCCATATTAATAAAACTTTACATTCAATTAATGAATCTTCTCATATTACCTTCGCCAAATACTAATTGATCTCTACGCGATTGTTCGATGACACACTCAAGTCAATTAGAAGGTCATTAAGACACTTTCCTTAATCAATCATAATTACCCTCATAAATTCCACCTAAGGGTAATTAATGACAGTCTGCCGCAAAGTGATTTAATGAACTTGGAAATTAACCATTGTTTTCATCAGAGGCCTTGAAGACATCATAATGGCCAAGATTGAGGCTTCAGATGAGCCTTAACAAAACCCTACAGTTACAGTCGCAGGGCATGAGACAGAGACAGAGGACACAGAAGACATGGTGTGTATAGTGTGCAGTTCATACTATGGAAGTTTCAGTCTTTATGGCTTATAGTCATTTTTAAGGTGGTAGTGGTTTTGCCACAGTGAACTAATTAAGAGTGATGATAAAAGGCACTTTAAACTGGACAAGACTTTGGATTCATAATTTACATTTTAATTCTACACATTATCTGAAAGCCTTCAAAAGGTTCAAACATTCAGCTCTTAGAAATATGTGTTCAGTAGTTTCTTGTTTTACATTATAATTTCAAAATCTACTCTTTTACGAACTACTTTTTTGCAAACTACTCTTTTCACTTCACCAGCCTCGTACTTGTGGTGTGTTGGCTTCACCCTCCCATCACAATAAGGCCTGATTGAGTTACAGCGAATTCAAGGGCTCATTTCAGACAGCCTGCAGGCATCGAAACCACTAACACAGACTCCAAAAAAATTACGTTTGCGCGCTCAAATACTGCTGCTTACACACAAGCTCCTAATGGTTGCTGCAGGCTGTTACCGTGTCCCGCCATGCCACCCACGTCCTACTGCACGCAAAAACAGGTCACCATGGGGGGATTTACTCTAATCTAATACTGCATGTTTACAACCACAGGAAACATTAAGCACTCACCATCTTGGACTGGCCTTGAAGAATCACTTTCACAAGACATGAGCTGTTTGAAAGTAATGAACGCCATCCAGGTCCCATTCGCTTGTGGAAAATGGCAAGCAACCTCTGAGTAACCCAGGCATAAAAACACAATCACAGCACAGTGAGCCGCCAACTGCACAATGGAAGAGTTTCATGTTTAATTAGACACTGTGATTGCAGGGAGAAATAACCTAAATGGGCCAGAAGAGCCCACTGTGACAGGACAGAAGAGCTCACTGTGACAGGACAGAAGAGTCTACCATGAAAGCAGGACAGAAGAGCTCACAGTGACAGGACAGAAGAATCCACCATGACAGCAGGACAGAAGAGTCCACCATAAGAGTAGAACAGAAGAGCAATGACAGTAGGATTTTACTGCTAATTGTGTTGTGGAGAAGGTTTGGTTTTAAAAATCAGTAGAGTGAAATTTAAACTGGACTGGCATAAAATATGGAACTGCCACAGTAAAAAGAAGAATCAAGTGGGTAAAAGGGGTTAAGATGAGGGTTTAGGGTTTAGGGTTAGAAGTCATATATTTGTAGGAAGTCAAACACTCACCAAGTTTTTTATAAAAGAAACATTTGCTGTAAAATGGGACGATTTCCTTGAAAAAAACGTTATATAAGTTAAATGTTAAATGGGCTTAATTCAGAAATGATCAAATATACCATTATTTAAGTCAAAATGGACCAAATAAAACTTGAATGAGGTAATTTTTTGTAATTGTTAACTCCAGCTATAGCCTGGCTCCGCCATCTCCATCATTGCCTGCACGTCTATATTTACAGTTGCTATTGTTTCATTTGTCCTTATGAAGCCTTCTGTGTGTTTTGCAAGTATTCAGTGCTTAATCACATGTGTGTGTTTTGCAAGAATTCAGTACTTAGTCGTGCGGTTTTGCAAGCATTCAGTACTTAGTCTTATGTCATTTTCTTTGTTCTCCTGTTCTCAATATTCTACTGGTTTCTTTGGCTTTTGTGATATGCCTCCCAGTTTAGCATTATTGACTCTCTTTAGGTGACTCTCTCTTGTGCCTGTCTCCCTGTTTGCCATGATGTGACCCTGACTGGCTGTGTGCTTGACTCCTGTTCATAAAGGCCTTCATAAATGATCCTTTCATTTTCACGCAGCAAAATGAGGAAAGCAGGTGTAAATTAACACCAGGTTTCATCATTGGGCCCGCGGCTCTGCCGCTGGATAAGGGAGAATCTGCTCTTGGTTCCCTCTGCTCATTTCTGGTGATTTCGTCATTGTCTTCCGTTACCTGCCGATAATCATCAATGCTGGTTGAAAGGAGGAGAAAGCGAGGGTGGGTGATTGGGAGGGGCACTGAATGTCGGTGCAAAGCCTGGCGCAAAGACGAGAGCAGAGGGGTGAGTGGGGAACAAGACAGTAAGAGGATCAAAGTGTTGTTGTGTCCCTATAATGGAACTCAGAGTCTGAAGGCTCCAACCCCCCCCGGCCTCCGTTTGGTATGGCCTCCCCAGGCCTAAGGGCTTTTCCTCTGTGATGCTTTTTCCTTTCAGAACACTTCACGCACCTCCTGCATTTAACAGAGGAAAGAGGCATGTTTTTAAAGTCCGAATATTTCTGATTCACTTAAGGCTTTTAGGAATGGGAACACTGATTTCTTTTTCTGCTTGCTTCACAGAGACATCTGAAGTGGCTCAGCGAAATCTTTGCTTGTGTGTAATGTGTGAGGTTACCGTGCCAGTAATGTGGACATTCCTCCAATAATGTAAGACACAGAGGAAGGTTTTAGTCTGGAACAAGGACAAGCAGTGAGCGTAAAGTACATTATGCTGGCTTTGTCTCGGCTGTCCCTGGTTATGAAGTCCTCTGAGAGTATGCTCCACAACAAACCCTCACAGTTCAGGATGTCTGTATTTCTTTAGAACTTCACATTTCTGCGTCACATTTTTTTGTCTTTCATTAACCAATGCAGTTACAAGTGAGACAGTTATGGTAGCCAGAATAACTGCTATCACTTACAGTGACTGAGAGCTCTTGAACGCAACACTTGACCTCTCACAAATGACCCCGTACCTCTCGAAATGACTAAACCCACATAGCTGCGTCTTCAGGCCCTGAGAGTGTCTGTCTGCTACTTGCCAACAGAATGAATAATCCAGCCCCTGGCACATGTGCCTATTTCTGTCTAGTGTCCAGTGACTTCAGACAACAGCCTTAGTGAAGCTTCACAAACACAGATCTACTACACACACCCCTCTCTCTCTGTCTCTCTCTATCTCTATCTCTCTCTCT
Source organism: Electrophorus electricus (assembly GCF_041902795.1). Taxonomy (NCBI): domain Eukaryota; kingdom Metazoa; phylum Chordata; class Actinopteri; order Gymnotiformes; family Gymnotidae; genus Electrophorus; species Electrophorus electricus. The sequence goes on along the minus strand of NC_137499.1, from coordinate 10,463,294 downwards.
CTGTCTCTCTCTATCTCTGTCTCTCTCTCGCTCTCTTTCTCTCCTCTGCTCTCCTATACACTCAGCCAGAAATAACGCATAGCATTGTCATTTGGGGTATTTTTAAAAATTTGGATGCTTTTGAAAGAGCTTCATTGATGGGGTTTGGGGTATCTGTAATAGTTCACTGGAATGTGTAGGGAAATTCACCCTGGTTGTCTCAAACAGAAGCTTCTACTTCACGTTGCTCTGATACACCAGATGGGTGAAATCTGTTCCTGGAAACTTACACCTAATGGAATGAAGTTTCACCTCATGGCCATATGTGTGACTCTAAAAAAGCTTCTATTACAAGTATGAAATTTGTCAGTAATGCAAATGTGCCTTTTGTTTGTCATTCTGTTAACCAGAAGCATGTAAATCATAAGAAATGAACATGTGCATATAAATTCATTTAAAGCAAATATGTTTTGTTGTTGGGTATAGTTTCACACACAGAGCTACCCCCTTCATCTCAGACCTAGTTGGACCCAGTTTGGGAATGGCAGTAACGTTGGCCCGTGTGCTGCAGAGCGCGGGGCAGGACGCACAGACTCCCATGACATGGTGAAACATTTATTAACGAATAACATAAAAGACAGTGGCGGCACTCACACTTAGCAACAACGTTAAACACGAACACACTTAAATGGAACATCAACATGAACATGCATAAACAGTTTATATCAGCACTAACAACTACACTAACAGCGACATAAGCAAACGGCATCAACAATAACCAACGAAGAGGCACACACAGATGGGGTTTAAATAGACAGAACACTGAACCGTGTGCAGGTGTGTGCCATCACGGAGGGCGTGGCTACATACACGTGAACCCCCCCCTGCACTTAAACATGAAATACCTTTCTAAATATGTTCTGTCACACCAAAAATAGTCTCCATCAGAGATGGAGGCACACTGACATTTTTCTACATGGTGCTTCACTGTATTTCGAGGAGTTTAATTAACTTGATTTTATTGATCTTCTTGCTGTGATGTAATTCCCTTCCAATTACAAGTTTAATCTATGTGAAGAGAACCATGTATCTGTCCTCATATATTCTGTCTAGACAAAATCGTTCACATAAAATGTCTTGTGAAACATTCTGAATTACTGTGTATATGAAATGTGCCATAAAACTGCCTTACTTTGCTTAACAAAACAAGACTTAACTATATAACCCTAACCCTAACACTATACAATGATGTGGATAACCCTAACACTATAATTTTCACACAATTATGGTGTCACTACACAGACCTTTAAAAAGGCATGCACCAAGTCAAACAGGCATGACATGGTTCTTGGCAAGATGGCATATTTCATTGAGTTCTTCTAAATACAATATTAATGCACAAAGTGTGTAAATTGGTACTTATTTTTTAATATTTGGAAAGGACAGGCTCAGGTGAGAAGTACACCTGAGGGATGTCACTAATGGATGGAGCTTATCAGACTCATCAGAGTTTAGTATTCAGGGAGATAGAGCCTTGAGTCTAATAGTCCGTGTTGTCCTCAGTGCTAAAGCGACCCTGCTGGCTTTCAGACAGCAGAGTGCTCTCTATCTTCAAGACTCTGGCACTTTCCAAGTGCCTCCACTACCTTAACTACACATTATTATCGTGTCTGAGGACAGACTGACAGAATCCAAGGTCCACATTGTGTGAGATTGTCCAAGCCATTATGATGCCCAGTGAGTGGGCAAGTCAAAGGCTACACTTAATGCTTAGTTTTAATCTCTGACAGCTTTAGTGCAGCATTCTTTAGTGCCAAGTCCAATCTCCGATGGCTCTCTTCAGTGCAGAGATGAATATGAGCTCCTTTGTTCTTACCTTTCGTCAACTGTCTCTGAGAGTTGTTAAGGAAGCAGTTTCATTTGTACCTAACATTTAGGTTTATACTTAAATGTCAGTGCTGTTTGTACTAATGGAAGCGTTTAGTGGAATGCAGGCTGGAAGGGAGACAGGATTAAAACCTGTCAGTACAGTGTATAAGAGGGTAGTGCTCAAACAGCCAATCACTGTCACTGAACCTTGATGATGATGATGATGTGTGTGTGTATGTGTGTGTGTTTGTGTTAAAGAGAGAGAGTGAGCTACAGCGATGTCAGTACTCTGGCTGAATAAAGCAGTAGGGTGCCAAAGTGCTATACCGCACCTCATTAAATTCAATTGCACTTTTGTTTTAGCTAATTAACGCCCCTTTGACTCATCAGGATAACACACAAATAGCTTTAGGTAAGCATGTTGAAGTGTGTGTCTTACCAAGGCAAATCAAAACCAGTGGCCCATATAAAAACGCAACCCTGGGGAGAGGGCCAGGGCATTGATAATCTTATTCATGATAGCAGTGTGCTATGCTATATTTTGGACTGCTGTTGACATAAGAGCACACTCTGTCTACTTAACTAATGTGCCTGCAGCCCAGGCTCCAGAACAGCTCGTCTGATAACACGTAGTCTGACTAACAGGGAGCCAACGATTAATCTGGAGAACAAAAACCGATCAATCAAGGAAGCTAATTTGCCCCAGCTGTGGGTGGTGGCAATGATTCTTCGTTGCACAGAATGTCAGATAAAATCTTCGTGAAATTGGTTAAATGGGATTAAATTACTGTGATGTGTGTGTATGTGTGTGTGTGTGTGTGTGTGTGTGTGTGTGTGTGCGCGCGCATGCAACTGAAAACAGAAAACACATAAACGTACCGCATATGATGACGTTATATAAACGCCTGAAGTTATATGAACACAATAATATTGCATCAAGCATAGTGCCTAGCTAATGCATCACAAAGGCTGAGTTACGCTTCTATGTCTGCAAATATGCAAACATGCATGGTCAATTTGCACAAACGCATCTCCATGTCCACATACTTGCACCATGTTAACGCGTTCACCTGGGTGCAGTATTATGCAGCTAGCATTAATACGTTCACCAGGGTAAGAGGACTGTGTTGTAAGCTAATGCTAAACTCATCTAAGACTAAACCCATCTATGGCTAAACCCAAACTGGCCAGCAATGACTAACATCTTTCTTTCCAATGTGAGGTCTCTGGCAAACAAGCTGGATTAAAGATCTCCCTCACACATTAAAAGTCTATGGACAAGAGGTTAAAAAAATTTTCAGAAATGGCTTAGCAGCAATGTTTCTAACAGCATGGAGGAACTGGAGGAGCATACTGTTGTAAGAGCTGATGGGTCAGCTACAGTTTCGGATAAGAACTGTGATGTTGGTGTTTGCATTTAGGTAAACAAAGAATGATGCACAGACTTTGTCGTTGTTGGTTCTCACTGCTCTGCTGATCTGGAGTTCCTGATTATTACATGCAGATCCTTCTATCTTCCACACAAGCTTACCTGCATTGTTGCTGCTGCAGTCTATGTTTCTCCAGATGCTAATGCTAACGTGGCTATGAAAGATCTTGGTGCTGATTCGGTTAACCTGCTGGTTGTCAAAATGGTGGTGTTCACGAGCTCCAGTTCATGATAAAGACTCTCAGCCATTGTATGCAGAGCCCCCCGTGGCATTCCTCAAAATAGATTTACCACCTGATGACCAGCCACTTACACTCTCCAGCATGGATGTCTGCTGCACTCTGAGCAAGGTGGATGCACAGCTGATGGAGTACCGGGTCCTGATGGAGTACCTGGCCAGGTGCTTAAAGCCTGTGCTAAACAGCTGGCCCGGGTCTTCATGGACATTTTCAATGTGTTGTTGACCCAAGCAGTTGTGCCCATTAGCTGCAAGACCACTGTGACAGCGACAAAGCATTTACCTGCGGCAGCCCCAAATGATTTCCGCCCTGTCACATTCACCCCATCATCTCCAAGTGTGTTGAAAGACTTGTGTTTTCTCACTTAAAATCATGTCTGCTTACAGCACTGGAACCACACCAATTTGCTTACTGCTGCAACAGATCAACATAGCATGCCATTTCTATGGCACCACACAAGGTACTGACCCACCTGGACTGTGAAAACTCATATATCAGCATGCTGTTCATTGACTTTAGTTCAGTCTGCAATGTGGAGATCCCCTCTAAGATGATCTCCAAGCTTAGTCATCATGATATCAGCACATCTCTCTGCATTTTTGATTTCCTGACTGACACACCTCAGTCTGTTAAATTAGACAAACTACTCTGCTTCCTATCACTCTGAACGCCAGCGTGCCACAAGGCTGTGCTGAGCCCTCTTCTGTACTCCCTGTTCACTCATGACTGTTCCTCTTTATGGCTCTAACTCCATAATCAGGTTTGTGGATGACACTATAGTGACAGGTCTGATTAGAGGTGACAGTGAGATGATCTACAGGGATGAGGCTGCATGGACTAATGACAACAACCTGGTGCTCAACCTGGTGGACTTTAGTAAGGTTAGGAGTCAGGCACACACCCCAGCTACATCAGTGGTGCTGTAGTAAATCATGTGTCTGGAATCAAGATCCTTGGCATCCAAATCTCTGATGATATCACTTGGTCCCTAAACTCCACCATCATAGTCAAAAACAGTGTCTTTACATCCTGCAGAGCCTCAGGAAAACTCACCTGTGTCCAGGGATACTGGTGGGCAAACTCACAAACTGCTTCTCAGTGTGCTGTTGGAACTACTCAGCAACAGAGCACAAAGCAGGTGGTTATACTACCCAATGCATCACAGGTGCTCAGTTACTCACCATTAAGTACAGTTATCTTAAATACTGCCTGGGCAGGGCAAGAAACATCATTAAGGGTGTTTCTCATCCTAACCATGAACTTTTCACCCTCGTTCCATCTTGCAGGCATTACAGGAGCCTCCACTCCCACACAGCAGATTCAGGAGTTTCTTCCCTGAGGCTGTGGCCCTGCTGAACTTCACACCGCCACTGTAACTGCACCATAGCAATCACTGCACTGCACTGTACTTTATGTCCTAGTATCATTGCACTATTCATATCCTTTACTATATATACTGTATATAAACCTAATGCATGTTATTTTTACTCTGCACATTTATCAGTTTGCATATGTTACTCTCTGAAAACATACAACCTACATTTGCACTCCACTCATTTGGTACATATGTATACTATACTTATACTGGAGGGTTACCTGTCTACACATTCCCTTGTTTTTCAGAATTCTTCAGTATTCTGAAGCATTCAAAACATTTTGAAATAACCCATTTGCAATAATCCTGTATCTGCATCAACAATGCAAGGCATCCAGCAACAAGTCCAAAATGTCAGGACGGGGGTTTAGATTAATTAGAGGAACACTGTGAGAGTACACACACTCTCAAAAAAGGATCAAAGAAACCACCAAAACACTCTCGCAGGTAAAACTGCATCAAGTTCCTCTCCAGACAGCTCATCAGGGGCTGATGGGAGATAGAAAGTGGCTGAGGCGATAATTCAGTGGAGATATGTTTTGTTTTGACACACAGTTACCTCAGGAGTCAGGGCAGCACCTTAGCTGTCAGTGTTGCCATGGACACCGCATTGGGGGGTAATGTTTCCTAAGCATGTCAAAGTCTTTCATTTCTTCATCATTATTTGCACTGTGTGGCTGATATAGTCAGATCACAGTATACAGTTTCTCCACCCATTGCACCATATATATCATTATATACCATTATTATATACCATTATTGCTGTATAGCATCTCAAAATGGAAAACAAGTCTCTCCTCAGTGTTTATGAAAACACTGCAAGGGGCACAATATTTTTTTTGTGTGTAACATATTTGCAATTAAGCCAAAGGTTTGCAACTTTTTCAACTGTACATTTGTAATCTGCTCAACAGTTATTCAACATAATTGTAACATTTTAGCAGGGTTGAAGCGAGAGGCAGAATGCAAACATGGGAGGCTAATAACAACAGGAAGACACTGAGGCAAAGTAACAGAAAATAAGTATACAAATAAAACAAGGAAAATAACAGAGATAATGACAATGACTACACACATGACAAATCTTGGGAAACCAAAAACAGGGCTTAAATAACCAAGACAATTAAGCACTAACCAGAAACAGGTGAACATAGGAACAGGGAGAACCAAAATAAGAACTGGAATTAAGGAACAGACGAGGGTCGGAGAAAACAAACCAAGGAACGGAACAAGGAAGAAAGGAAAACAGACATGACAGGGAAACCAAGGAAATAGGGATGCCAGGAGGATGGCCAGTTGTGACAATAATATAAAAAAGTTAAACATTGTACAATCTCAATTAAGTAAGAAGTACTCCCAGTCATCCCATCACCCAGCCATCCCATCACCCAGTCATCCCATCAATCAGCCATCCCATCACCTAGTCATCCCATCACTCAGTCATCCCATCACTCAGCCATCCCATCACCTAGTCATCCCATCACTCAGCCATCCCATCACCTAGTCATCCCATCACTCAGCCATCCCATCACCTAGTCATCCCATCACCCAGCCATCCCATCACCCAGTCATCCCATCACTCAGCCATCCCATCACCTAGTCATCCCATCACCCATCACTCAGCCATCCCATCTCCCAGCCATCCCATCATCAGTCATTTATCAGTGCATAATTCACATATGCTTTAATGCAACATCACAGCCACATTTCATCATGGTCAGACTACACCCCACCAACACAACATCACCAGCTCTACTAAGCCAGACTTTGACCAAGGAAGATAAAATCTTCACTACCCCTGACAGATGCTTTTAATATGGAAGGGGTGGGCTACACACCAAGCTATATTTATTTCTACCAGAGATTGGCGTTAATCTTCTGTATATATAACCAAAGTGAAGACAATTGAAATGTCCGGATGAAGCACTATCCCTATTCAGGGATTTAATATTCACACACGCTGAGGCTGATAACAGTTAGCAGGAAGCCCAAGTGAAGCTGGTTTTGAAATAGAATGTTCAGTAGAACCTATAAAGAAAATGATCAATATCACGTCCCAGGCAGCACCCAGTCAGAGCAGCACTGACAATCACACATGCTGATCACCTCCCAGATCCCAGTCAGCAGTTTCCTAGATCATTCCCTGCACCTGTCTGCCTCTCCCCATTTATTCCCACAGGTCCCCATCCAAGATGATTCGCTTTAGCCTGAAATGCAGCGTCGTCTGACGCTTACCTGCTTCCGGAGAGTTTCCTCGTGTTTTCGTTGGTCGCTCACTTTGTTTTTGTTTAATGAACTGGGCCTCACTCCCTGACTCACTCACCCCATGACCGTGTGTGTATCGCTGAAAGCAAAGTCAGACGCTTGTGGATAAAAGGCAGGAGTTTTATTGTAATCTGTATTTGTGGTGGTTAAAATAGCCAGGGTCAGAACCAGAGAGATACAGTCAAGGGTAATCGCAATCATAGAGGTAAACAGTCCGAGTCCAAAAATCCGTAGAGCAAAAATACAGGCAAACAAATCCAACAAGGAGTAGGTGAAAATTGTAGTTGAGAGAAATGGGAAAAGGCAATACTTCACAACAAATACTTCACAACAGTCATCTTAGGATGACTTATATACATGAAAAACAGGTGAACTCAATAAACAAGTGATGAGGATCTCGTGAACTGTTGAGTGGATGAGTCATTCTCCTGGAGACTAACTGCATGATGGGTATTGTAGTTTGTTTGGGTGTTGGGCGGTGTGACAGTACCCCCCCCCCCTCCCCAAAGAGTCTGGGAAGGCTGAGGCACATGGACACCCTCAATGACCAACAACAGGTGCCGAGGAAGGTGATCCAGGCCTCAAAACCACTGAAAGAGGGCGGCGAGGACAACCCCGAGGACGAGGAGCCGGCTTGTCAGGAAACCGAACGTGGAATTCTGAAAGGAGGCCAGGATCCAGAACATCATGACAAGGCACCTCACTCTGTTCCTCAGGGCCAAACCCCTCCCAGTTGACCAGATATTGAATGGTGCCCCCACGTCTCCTGGAATCCAGAATGTAGCGCACTGCATATACCGGGGTACCATCATAGTCAATGGGTTGAGGCAGGACATCGTCCGGAGACACTTCAGCCAGGGGATCTGAAATGACAGGCTTGAGAAGAGACATATGGAAAGAACTGAAAACGTGGTAATGTGCAGGTAAATTGAGTCTGTAAGTAATATCGTTTATTCGCTTGATGATTTAAAAGGGACCAATGTACTTGGGACCCAACTTGCGACAAGAACTGGGTGTACGGAAATCTCGTGTAGCTAGCCATACTCAGTCTCCAGGGTGGTATACAGAAATTTCTCCTCTGTGTCTATCTGTAAGGGATGAGTTAGCCCAAGTTAACAGCCGATCTCAACATGATGCCAGTACATACCTCCTTTCTGTGGGACATTCAGCAGGGATGACGATGTCTCATGTGGATTGTTCAATCTCTTCGTCTATCTCCCATTGGATAGAAGCCAGATGTACCCGTGAAGGAAGAATGGTCTCCAGATCAGTAGACTCCTCCTCTGTCTCCCCTGGGTGGACATCTGCTTTTGTGTTACGGGACCCTGGACGGTACATAATCTCGAAGTGAAACCTTGAAAAGAATGACCAGTGGGCTTGATGTGGAGTCATCCATTTGGCCATGTACTCTAGATTTGTGTGGTTGGTGATCACTAGGAATGGATGATTAGCCGCCTCCAACCAGTGTCTCCACTCTTCCAATGCCATCTTCATGGCTAATAGCTCTCATTCCCCTATTCCATAGTTATGCTCTGCTGGGGTGCTTTTTGGATACTTCATTCCGTTGTGACAATACCGCCCCAACAGCTATGTTCAAGGTATCTACTTCAACCACAAATGGGAAAGAGAGATCGGGATGCTTTAGTAAAGGAGTGGTGGTAAAAGTGTCCTTTAACTGTTTGAATGCCTGTTCAGCTTCTTGGCTCCAACATAGCTTAGTTGAGGCTCCCATAAGGAGGGCTGTGAGAGGAGCTGCTATATCACTGAAATGCCTAATAAAACATCTGTAAAGGTTTGCAAAGCCGAGGAAGCTCTCACGTTTCCTGATAGTGGTGGGAACAGAACAGTTGCGGATGGCCTCTATTTTCTGGGCGTCCACGGCGATCCCGCCATGGCTGAAGACATAACCTAAGAATGTCATTGTAGAGAGATGAAACTCACACTTCTCTCCTTTAACATATAATCCATTGTCTAGGAGTTTTTGTAAAACAGAATGGACATGGGTCTTGAGATCAGGTGAATAGATGAGGATGTCATTGATGTACACTATAATATATTGTCCTATGTAATCCTGAAGAACATCATTGATAAAAGCTTGAAAAACAGAGGGTGCTATGCTGAGGCCATAAGGCATGACTTGATACTCATAATGACCCCTGGTGGTAATGAAAGCAGTTTTCCATTCATCCCCTTTTTTTATACGTACCAAGATGTAGGCACTACGGAGGTCCAACTTGGTGAAATATTTGGCGGTTCTGAGTTGTTCAAGGGCGACTGGGATATGAGGTAACGGATAGGCATATTTCTTGGTGATCTGGTTGAGGTTTCTATAGTCTATGCATGGGCAGAGACCTCCATCCTTCTTCTTTACGAAGAAGAATCAAGACGCTAGTGGGGAAGTGGATGGTTGGATGAACCCCTGGTTCAGTGCTTCTTTGATGTATGTCTCCATGGCTCTTTACTCTTCCTGAGAGAGGGGGTAAATGTGGGCTTTAGGCAATGTGGCTCCTTCTAAGAGTTCTTTGGAGCAATCATAGGTATGATGAGGTGGTAAAATGGTGGCTTTTTGTTTGCTCAAAACCTCAGCAAGATCCTGATATTCCAGGGGAATGGAACAGGTGTGGGAATCAACAGGGCTTTCTATGGTAGTGGAACACATGGTAACTGTGGGAAGGGTCAGAGTTTTTTGGCATGCAGATGATCACCACAGATGACCACCAGATGACTACCAAATGATCCCTTTCTGTGACCATGAGATACTAGGCCTAACCATGAGAGGCCTAGTATAATGGGGAAGAATGAGGCTTCTATAACCAAAAAGGATATGATCTCTATGTGAAGTGTACTGGTAGAGAGTTTGATGGGTATGGTGCAGAGAGCGATGGAACCAGCCCCTAATGGGGACCCGTCTAAAGTGGACAGGCGAAGGGTTTCCGGTAAAGGCTCCACTGGAATGTCCCAAGTCCTGAACTAGACAGTTATGAATGAAGTTACCCTCTGCTCCTGAATCTATTAATGCTGTAAACAAGGAAGATGAGGAGTGTGAACCAACATAAACAGGTAAAGTGAAGGATTTAGCAACCATCCCTTTAACAGGAAAGACTACTACCTGGGCTAGTGGATTGGTCTCCAGAATTCTCCTATGGGCTGGGGAAATGAACCGGTTAGGTCTAAGACTGCACTCCCTCAGAACATGTCCTGCAGCACCATAGAGGCACAGACCCTCCTGTAAGCGGCGTCTTCTCTCCTCTGTGGACAAACGAGTGGAATCACATTGCATGGGCTCGGCTGGATTTTCTCTTCTGGGCTCCACTAAACTAACCGATCCAACCAAATGGATAGTGTGATGAGTTGGTCAAGATTCAGCTTGTCATCACGACAAGCCAGTTTGTGAAGTACTTCAGTGTTGAGGCCATTACGAACCGCGACCAGCAGAGCTGCTTCATTCCATCTGCTACCAGCGGCTATAATGCAAAACTCACGAGTGTAGTCTGAAACCGCACGATTGCCCTGGTGGAGTTTGGTGATCCTTTCTCCGCATTCTCTCCCCCTATGCGGATGATCAAAAACAGCTTTAAACTGGGTGAGGAAGTCATTATGTGACAGTGTCTGAGCAGTCTCCCAGAGAGCTGTGGCCCACTCAAGTGCTTGCTCTGTTAGCCGTGTGGTAAGAAAAGATATCTTGGCTTGGTCAGAACAGGGAGATATACTATTAAAATAAAGGGTGCACTGTATCAAAAAAAAACCTACATTTGTCCGGGGAGCCATCATATTTATCGGGTTTACTCACTGGAACAACAGGAGGAGCAGCGTTGGGAGTGGGTGCGGTAGCAGCAGCAGGAGGAGGCGAGTTGTGCTGGGGAGACGTAGTCATGGCCTGTAGTCGAGCAGTAAGGTCTCTTATACACTGTCCGAGTTCAGCCATTTGGGCCTGTTGGTCTGTTTGTTGTTTGCCAAGTACAACGCCATGTGACTCCTTCAAGGACATGCTGGTGTTGACTGACAAGCTGTCCTTGGCTGTAAACAGCCTCCGTCAGAGCCTCCAAATCCACCATGTGCATAAAGGCGAAGTATTCTGTAACGCTGAGAACAAAGTCAGACGCTTACGGGTAAAAGGCTGGAGTTTTATTGTATTTGCGGTGGTTAAAATAGACAGGGTCAGAACCAGAGAGATACAGTCAAGGGTAATTGCAATCATAGAGGTAAACAGTCCAAGTCCAAAAAACCGTAGAGCAAAAACACAGGCAAACAAATCCAACAAGGGGTAGGCAAAAATCAGTGTCGAGAGAAACAGGAAAACCAGGTCAAACACACAGGAGATCAGAAACATGAACAGACCGCTCAGTATGCACAGATAAACTGGAGGCAATACTTCACAACAACACACACTCTTAGGACGGTTTATATACATGAAAAAACAGGTGAACTCAATAAGCAGGTGATGAAGATTTGGTGAACTGTCGATGATTGGAGGAGTCGCTCTCCTGGAGACTAACTGCATGAGGGGTATTGTAGTTTGTTTCATTCTGAAAATGAATATTCTGAAGTTTAAGTTGTGCTCATGCGTACTCATGTACTCATATACAATACTGCAATTATAATGTATGAAATGTTAAATTTAAATAAGACATATAATAGCATATACAAAGCACCATATATTAATTACACCATAAAATGATGACTGACAATGTAAATGATAAAAATAATAAAATATAAATTTGAGTGTAGAGGACAGAGCTAACTCATCACATCCTCACAGAGAAAACAAACGAGGATTGTTTTACTTGGTGCCAGGAATAACAGCTTAGATTTCCTATAGCTTAAAGAACTGAAGTGCTGAGACCTCAGAACTAAACTACGTAGATGCACATGACTGAGTCTGATGAGAAACGCCGCTTGTAGATAGAATGTTAATGCTGCCAAACTGCTATGCTGCATACAAACCAGACACACACAGGTCACAGAATACCAAACAGAAATCTGCATCTTCCCTTTATCCTTACACTCCACTGATTTTGAGGTTTTTGCCAGAAAAGCTGGTGTTTATTTTAGAACTCTGGGAATGCTTGCAAATATGTCTTAAACACCAAATACTAGAACATTTCCCAGCTAATTGTTTTGATAAACCACACGGTCACCTATGTGACAATGATTAAGCCAGTTGTGATTTTTTTGATTGTCCTGGTTACTACAAATAGCAAAGTTTTGAAACTAATCATGGCTGAACCCTTACCCTTAATAACTAGTTGCATCATGAAATCACATTAACATTGTCTTTAGCAAACGGATGCTACAGGTTTGTGTTTACTCAATCAGAAATTAAGATTTTGTGTCTCATTGCTTTGATTCTCTATAGATGGACAGTCTGAGTTTGTAGTTTCTCTGTAGATGGACAGTCGGAGTTCATGGTTTCTCTGTAGATGGACAGTCTGAGTTTGTAGTTTCCAGGAAAAGAAATTTAAAGCCTGCTGACTGCCATTCCAGCTTGGATGCGTAGTATCAAATGACCATGAAACAGCCTCCAAGAGAATGTGATTGGAAGCCTTTATCACAAACTGTAGAAAAACATGTTGACTGTCTACAGTATTTCCCACACATGATGTCCAGACAGTTATTCAATTCACTGCACAAGACTAGATGACGTTTGTTTTAAATTAGTGAGTTTGCTTGTTTCCGCTGTTGAGAAGAAACAGCGGGGTTTCCACTGCATTTCCTCACTATGGGTCCCGACTGCCTGGAGCTCCTTCACATGTCTCAGATGTCCAGTGGATGAAGCAGATACTGTTGTTAGATTATAAAAGAAAATCTCTCAGCAGATGAAACATCCAGTTACCACAGACGCACAGGATCCTCTTCCAGAGTCCAGGGAGATTGAAACCTCATACTCAAACAATTAGGCTTGCTGGTGTAAGAAACTCAACATGCACTAACTGGGGCAATAAAGTCATGATATCTGAAGAGGTGTATGATGTCAAGAAGGTTCAGGACCAACGCTCATAATGCTAAAAGTAACTATAGCGCTTTTTACAACAGGTACAACAAAGTCCAAGCCCCCAGTGAGCAAGACAAGGGCGACAGTGGCAAGGAAAAACTCCCTAGAGCACGAGGAAGAAACCTGGAGAGGAACCAAGACTCATCCTCCTCTGGCCTTTCAGTGTGAAAAATGAAATGATTTTAAAATAAGCTACACTGCATGACATGTTTTCTCCCTTTGTTATGGACATTAATAAGGGCATTAATAAGGGCATTAATAAGGGCATTAATAAGGGTATTAATAAGGGCATCTCAGCACTCTCCGAGAGTGGTAAAATCATTCTGGATTTAGTTCATAAAAAATAAAATGTCTGAGAGCGTTAAAATCATTCTGGATTTCGTTCAGTCAGGTTTTTCCTTATTTTGTTTTGCCTCTTTTCATTTTTCAAAGCAATTCAAACAAAACAACAGTCCTGGACCAAGCTATTACATTTTCATCTCTCTCTCTCTCTCTCTCTCTCTCTCTCTCTCTCTCTCTCTCTCTCTCTCTCTCTCTCTCTCTCTCTCTCTCTCTCTCTCTCTCTCTCACACACACACACATATACACACCATAGTATATTTTTCTTCTTTATCAAACTCAAAAGGACCTGCATAAACTCTATTTCCAGGCAGAATTATGAGTGGTGGCTGAGGAGAGAAACATCTCACAGGGTTCTTTACAAAGTGGCCATTAATCCCTGTGACTCTCATACACACTATGAACAGCAACAGTGTTTACAAGAAGCGAGTGGGAGGTTCATCTCTCAGCACTGGATATTATCTGCTCAGTGAGGACGCATTATTTCCTGTTTAGGGGTTTGAGCCAGGATTATGAGAGGCACCAAAAAATGCCCAAATCCATTCTGGTCTTTCAAAACTGTCAGACCACCTGTGTGCGTATGACGGAGACGGAGTCAGGTTGAGCCAGTGGCAAGTTGTTACTCAGTATATTATACTGCAGTCATTGGTGTAATTATATTGTAATTATTTAAAGTATTATCTGTTAGTCTTTTTTCAAATGTTTTAGACATATTTCCCAATAATAATTTTACCCATTTCTATTCTTTTAGTCTGCCTCCCATTACTTACCCAAGAGATTATTTTGGTTTCTCACAAAGACTTTGTAGAGTTTTTGCATGTAAAACTGCAATAAACAGAATCATTTATATCCAGTTTAGCGGATTATGATTTCAGGTGAACAGACCATCATCCTGTGTCAATGTGGCTCTGCAGACGCGCGCCTGGATATGGGGAATAACGGAAGAAGAGCCCAAACAGTGAACAGCCTTAATACAAATGATTGTTTCCAATGTCTATTTCATTAGAAACATTAATTTATTAGAAACACCTTGTATATTCGGAGTCTATCTGTCAGCAATGCACAGTTTGCAAACTCTTGAGTGGAGCTACAGAAAAGCATTCAAATAAGATCAGATCAGTTCAAAGATTTGTCACATAAAGTCATACACAGTACAACTAGCAGTGAAAAGCTTTGGCAACTGCTCACTCACACTAAGAGAATTTAAGGATAGAATCTCCAAAGTATAAAATGGTAGATAATATAACTAATAACTAAAAATAATTGTGGAATGGATTCATTCTGTAATTCAGGCATTCATCCTGTAATTCATAAATTCATCCTGCAATTCATGCATTCATCCTGTAATCCATGCATTCATCTTGCAATTCATGGATTCATCCTGTAATTGTGGGTTCACTGATTTGATTCACTACCGTTCACGGTGATGTCACCAGTTGTGAAAGCTGTGACGAGGGTAGTTAGTTCTGTGCTCTGTGTTCCTTTAGCTGTGTCTGTGCAGCTGCTTATAAAGAAGTGATGCTTGACAACACATGTCTCAGAGAAAGCACCATCTTGGGACCCTCTGCAATTAGGGATATAACGGCTGGTAGGTGAGCCAGCTCGCTAGGTGGTGGCTAAGAACTGGCTTAATGGCTAATGGTTGGAGAAACGAGCCCCAGCCTGGAGCACAAAGGATTATTCCCAGACACACATAATTCAAACACACTTAACTCAGATTATTCATCAATAACCTGGATTAGTAGATGTCCAGTGGTGCATGAATTTATTTATTCCAAGTTTATGAATCGCAGCAGCAAATGCTATAACATGAAAACAGCAGACCACACAAAATCCACCAAGGTTTTCAGTGAGTGATTTTAATAGACCATTGTAGTATTTGCCAATAACCAACTGAACACAAAAGGTTCATTGTTAAAATATGGTGACATGAAATTTTTGACTTTGCAGGTAATTGAAGACCAAATAATGCAGAAGAGCAGAAAAAGCAATAATATGTGAAGGAGCCTAGCCTTCCTGGAGTCCAGCTATCCAGGAGCCTGGCCTTTTATCAGTGGTCAATTTCTGACCCTCCAGAGCACAGTTGGCCAGATACTTCAGTGGGCCGGCCGAACTCAGTAGTGATACTGAAACATAAAAACCCAGCCACACCACTGTCCCAGATGAACAGCATGAATATGTTTCTGAGAGTGGTCTTTTAACGCGGTTGTCACACCCACAGACCGGAGCGTCCCCAGTTTCCCTGGCAAACTAGTCACTTCCCTGTTTTCCAGTTTTCATTTGTCGCCATGGTTCCCTGTCTCCTCCCCCTTTATCTTCAGCTGTTCCTAGTTTGTCCCTATTTGTCGTCCTATGCAAACAATGGTCCCACGTCTCTTGTTTGTTGGTCGTTTTGCTTTATGCTGCTTGAGCTCTCTAGCTTACGTGCATTTTCCCCCTGCGTTCCTGGTCCAGATACCCTCTATGTCTATGGTACTTTCCCTGTTCATGTTCACTAGTTTTCTTCTGTTCGCTAGTCTGTTGTACTGTCGCACTTTCTATGAGGCTTTCCCTGTTTGTATTTCCCCGTTTGTATTCGCTCTCTTTCCTCATCCAGTATTCTCCAATCACTTCGCTTCTGCTCACTTTCCCTTTTTTATATACGTAAGTGTTATCTGCTTTTCTTTAGAGATATGATTACTTGTGTTTTTGGTTTTGGTTGTTGTTTCTCTATCGTTCATAGTCCGGTTCAGTGTTCTCCCTGCTTGTCCTAGTTTTATACTTCTTTGTTGTTCTCTTAGTCTTTCCTTTATGTTTAATTCCCTTGTTCCCTAGTTCTCGCCCTCACCCTGTTAATCTTATGTTAGCCTGTTTGTTCTTTGTTCTATTCTGTATTGTTTGTCTATGTCTGTTATTAAACTTATTATTTAGTTATTCTTTTCCATCCATCCCTTCTATTATGGCTTCCCTATTTAGTTCAGTTCCGTTTCAAGTCCAAGGCGCTGGTGCTTCGCAAGTTTGTTCACTTTACACCTCTCCAATATTACAGCGGTTCTCTGTTAGAACCACAGACAATGATTCAACTTCCCAGAAGACCCTGCACCATGTCAGCAGATCATCCTCCCCATATTAATTATAAGCAGCTAGAACTTACTTGTTCAGCCCCAGTTATCTTGGTACTGTCACAGTATATGTATGGTTTCTCTGGTTATGATTTTCTGCTTTGGATGTTTGGATTCTGATTCTGGTTTTGTCTTTGGTTTTGTTTTCCTGTGTGTTCTGACTGCCTTACTGGTTTTGGATATATTTTTACATGTACTGACTACAGCTCCCTGTGGCGTGCTGTGTATTGTTATCTGGCTATGACCCGGTACCGTGTTCTTTGTATTGTTATCTGGTCATGACCCGGTACCGTGTTCTTTGTATTGTTATCTGGCCATGACCCAGTACCGTGTTCTTTGTATTGTTATCTGGCTATGACCTGGGACCACGTTCTTTGTATTGTTATCTGGCTATGACCCAGTACCACGTTCTTTCTATTGTTATCTGGCTATGACCCGGTACCATGTTCTTTCTATTGTTATCTGTCTATGTGTTCTTTGTATTGTTATCTGGCTATGACCTGGTACCGTGTTCTTTGTATTGTTATCTGGCTATGACCCGGTACTGTGTTCTGATTCATACACTCCTCGGCTTATCAAAAACTCCAGTGATTCTGCAAGCCTCTGTTTGCTCATGTAACATAAGAGATCCACAAACCACATAATATCTTGATTAATATCTTGATTAATATCTCGATTCATATCAGGTGGCTGACAAATTGTATAGCACCAGATGGGCTACAAGGTAATGTAATCTAATCTAATGTAATCTAATCTAATGTAATCTAATCTACAATCTCTAATAAAGTTATTTATTAAATCTAAAACTCTATAAAAGGCACCCATAGGTGTACTAGGTGTACTTAATGAAGTGAGAGTGAGTGTAGGTTTTGTGTTCCTAATAGTGAGCAGAGGGCACACTGTATCAGATTTAATTCATTCTCATGACATTCTTGCTGGAGTTCTAGCAGACTCTACCAAGGTTTAATTAAACTTTTGATTCAATAAATATTCATTTCTGGACTGTCATTAAATCGATGAGGGTTGATTAAGTAGCAGCTGGAAGTCTAGACCATCAGGTGAAACATACGACCAGCAGGACTCTCCAAGCATCCATCAGGAAAGTTCCTTGCATCAGGAAGAAGTGTGTGTTTAAAGAGCACGTAAGTGATGTCAGGTGCTGCACACATACTGAACTAATGAAGTGACTCTTGGAAGCAGTGTGCTGTGCTGTTTTTGCCTACAGTGCACAGTGTGCAAATCTATCGCTTTGACGTACCAGGGCAGAAGAAATCCACTTAATCTCATCTTCACTGAACTTTCTGCAGTTTCTCTAAGTGGAACCCACCATTCTGCCTCCCACGCAAATGGATTCAGGCAAGTTAATGTGTTTTAAGCAGTGCTCTCGCTCTCTCTATCTGTCGCTGTGATACGGATCACTGCAGGTTGGCGTAATGTGGCTGCAGGCTTTATGTGGTAATTGGGTTTGATTAAACCGCCCCACCACCATCCTCCTTTAGTGGAACCTCTCAGGTCTAGTCCCAGGGAAGGATAAATTACCAATAACAAGCTAACTCATTCTCAGACTGGCCAGGAAAACCTACCCTTTCCATCTGAATTTAAGATGACTTGATTGTGCATCTCAGTATATTCAAATCAAATTCAAAAATCGAATCAAAATGTATTTACATAGCGCTTTTTACAACAGATGTCACAAAGCAGCCTTACAAATGTCCACGTTCAAGCCCCCAGTGAGCAAGTCAAGGGCGAAAGCGGCAAGGAAAAACTTCCTAGAGCACGAGGAAGAAACCTTGAGAGGAACCAAAACTCAAAGGGGGGGAGGCCATCCTCCTCTGGCCCATGTTCTCATGCAGAAAAGCTGGTAAGCACAGTCCTAGCAGTGTCACTGGCTGGTACTATACGCCCGACTCTTTCTTTACAATACTCTCACTCATCTGCGTCTCCCATCTTCACACTGTGGCAGAACTTGATGCATGTAAACCTCATAGGCGAACAACCTCATATAGGCGAAACCCAACACGAGACATTGATGAATATTAGGACATCAAAAAGCAGGTCAATGTGAATGTGAAGCCATGTTCTGGCTCCTAAAAACTCACTTCTTCACTATTAAGTGAATAATACAAAAACCAACATCAGTGATGTGCAAAATCATTACAGGAGTCCAGGACCCTGATGCAATCACTGGATTAGGAGACTAAAGTTTGTGTAGTATAAAACTAACATTAAATTTAGGTTAACTTGAAAAAATTATTTTAAAATTTTTAAATGAAAATGTTCGTCACATTCGAAAACATAAAAGTAGTGATTGAAAAAAAATATTGTTATAAAGTTTCTCAAAAACTTATAAAAAGAGGGACATATACAAGGGTAAACACAAGACACCAAACAAGCAACAGAAACACACCAAATGTCTGCTAAACAATATTATGTCAAATTAGTAGATTCCTTATTCACATTATTGTGGATCATTCCATGCCTTTTCCAAGAAGGAGAAGAAGGAGATGGCGCCCTCTAGAGGATGATCTGGTTTTTGAAGCTCCTATTAAGATCTTTGTGAGGGAGTACAATTGAGTTTCGAATAATGACCTCTGATGGAATGTTCACATTGCAACCTATGTAGAAACAAAAAACCTTAAATGAGAAGTTTAATTTAAGTAGATTAATGCCTTATTAATGCTACATTCAGGTAATATGCTCAAGCTTCTGACCTACTCAGACCTAGTGAAAGCTACTTCTCCCTCTAGTAGTAAAAGTCCCATTATTATATCTAATTAAAAAAGAAACTTGAAAAACTGCTCCAGGAAGAGCAATAAGTATGACATATAATATAGTATAGTACAGTGTTGTATAGTGTAGTACAGAATAGTATAGTGTAGTATAGTTTATTATAGTATTAGTATAGTGCAGTGTAGTATAATAGTGCAGTATAGTAGATTATAGTATAGTATGGTATAGCGTAGTGTAGTATAGTATATTATAGTATAGTGTAGTTTGGTATAGTATAGTATAGTATTGTGTAGTATAGTGTAGTATAGTATAGTGCATTATAGTATAGTATAGTGTAGTGTAGTATAGTATATTATAGTAGTGTGGTATAGTATAGTGCAGTGTAGTATAGTATAGTGTAGTATAATATAGTATTGTATAGTATAGTGCAGTATAGTATTCTATAGTATATTATACTATAGTGTAGTATAGTAAAGTATATTATAGTATAGTGTAATATAGTATAGTATGGTGTTGTATAGTGTATAGTATAGTATTGTATAGTATATTATAGTGTAGTGTAGTATAGTGTAGTATAGTATTGTATAGTATATTATATTATAGTGTAGTATAGCGTTTTATAGTATAGTGTAGGATAGTATTGTATAGTATATTATAGTATAGTGTAGTATAGTATAGTATGTTATAGTATAGTGTAGTATATTATAGTATAGTGTAGTATAGTATAGTATTGTATAGTATGTTATAGTGTAGTGTATAGTATTGTATAGGATATTATAGTATAGTATAGTATAGTATAGTGTAGTATAGTATAGTATGAATGTCAGAGCCTGACTCACAGGTAGCTTTTTCATTTCGTTATTATTCTTTTTGGTCCTTGTTTCTGAACACCTGAAGCAGTGTCATTGTGCATGGAGATGATATAAGTGTCACATACCCAGGATGGTAATAGAGGGGGTCAAACTCCCATCCCTGAACAGAGTCTCACTGTCGATTTTAGCATAGGGGTCGTTGGGGTTGGGGTCACTTGGGCTACCCTCCACTCTTGCCCACTTTCCTATTACACTGCCCCACCCGACGATGCTGTTCAGCACACAGCAGTGGTCCTGGAACAGAGTGAGGAAAGGATTTCAGCACCAGTACACCTCAGTCTACACCTGAGACTACACCTGAGACTACACCTGAGACTACACCTCAGACTACACTTGAGACTACACCTCAGACTACACCTCAGACTACACCTGAGACTGTACCACAGACTACACCAGATTACACCTCAGACTACACCTCATACTGTACCTTTGACTACACTTCATATTACACCTCAGACTACACCACAGACTACACCTCAGACTACACCTCAGACTACACCTCAGACTACACCACAGACTACACCACAGACTACACCAGACTTCTCATGAAAATGGTTTCCTGGTCATCATGTATAGTAGTAGCAACGTGGAAACGTTTAGTTTGGGTTCATACTGCTGTGTTGTGGCTAGATGTTAATGTGTTGTCATTAATGTTTCAATATCACACTTTAGTTTTTTTTACATTGTCACAAACACGGCACTTTTAAGATGTTTTGTTGAGGTGATGTCCTTGTATTTTGACTATTTTGTATTTGTGCTGTCCCTAAATGTTGCTGTTTTACCACCACAGGAGAACCATGCCAAACAAATCTGACTAATCAAAACCACGACATATCTAAATGCAACCTGACTCCTTTACCTGTAGCACGGCCCCATGGAGGACAATGGATTCCCTCACTCGAACCCCTGCACCGATCAAGACCCCTTTCCCTATTGAGACGTTGGGACCTAACTGAAGAAAAACAGGTAGTTTAAAGCAAATGCCTACTGATCCTCTCTAATGGCGTGTTTGTGATGTTGTGATATGCTTACCACAGCTGTGGGGTCAACGTTAGCTGTCTGATGGATGTAAACATCCCCTACAGGTAGAACATAATTAATGGTAATTATTAAGTCAGTAACAAACACAAAGACAGGTATTTAAATATGCATGTATTAAGTATACAGGTTATAGCAGGACTAAATCCAATGATGATGTTAATAATAATAATAATAACAACTATTGTTTTTAATATTATCCTTATTCTTAAATGCAGTACTTGTAGTATTGCAGGTACCTATTATCTTTGGTGCCCCTTCCTGGTTTGTGGCCAGTCTCTCTGGGTGAGTCTCATGATACTGCTTCAAGTACAAACGACTGCCATATATTGCTGACCTGTCAATCAAATTAGACTTGGGTCACATGACTTGGCTGCAGTGAAGGGTGAAAAAGAAAATGGGAAAGAAAGAGATTGCGAGAGAGGGAGTGAGAGAGAATGAGACAGGCGGCGTGAGAACACGTGCAAGAGGGAGTTAAAGAAAGAGAGTAAGAGTGCGCGGGGGCGGGGGGTTGTATTTCAGACATACCCTGCAGATTTGATCTGGCTCCAGAAGTGCTGTGTCTTGTAAACGTAAAGTTGTTTGTGTGCCGCCAGCATGGTAAAGATGTCCCGCTCCAGGTGGATCACCTCAGCCATCTGCCTTGTGCACAGAGGACCCTCCCTGTGCCAATAGGACCCTCGTTAGTGTGATTCACTATCACAGCTCCATGTGCCAACAGGACCCTCGTTAGTGTGATTCACCATCACAGCTCCCTGTGCCAACAGGACCCTCATTAGTGTGATTCACTATCACAGCTCCCTGTGCCAACAGGACCCTCGTTAGTGTGATTCACTATCACAGCTCCCTGTGCCAACAGGACCCTCGTTAGTGTGATTCACTATCACAGCTCCCTGTGCCAACAGGACCCTCGTTAGTGTGATTCACTATCACAGCTCCCTGTGCCAACAGGACCCTCGTTAGTGTGATTCACTATCACAGCTCCCTGTGCCAACAGGACTCTCGTTAATCTGATTTACTATCACAGATCGTCCAAAAAACACACATTCAGCACAGAACTGGGTCATTCTAGCACTTACTGGAGCCTTTCCTCCTGGTTCCTCTGAAACACTGTCCCAAGGTGCCCAAAAATCTCAGGTGTGAACAGGTAAATTCCACAGTTGATAATCTCACTAACAAAAGTGCTGGGTTTTTCAACAAAATGAAGGACCTGAGGATAGAATAATAAAAACATTTACATTATCTGGAAAATGCTCTTATCCAGAGCATCCTACAGGTGTATCATTATGACAGGTTACAGGAGTATTAATATGACAGGTTACAGGTGTATGAGTATGACAGGTTACTGGAGTATTAGTATGACAGGTTACAGGTGTATGAGTATGACAGGTTACAGGTGTATGAGTATGACAAGTTACAGGTGTATGAGTATGACAGGTTACTGGAGTATTAGTATGACAGGTTACAGGTGTATCAGTATGACGTTAAACCCATCACCTTGGATTTGCAAGTAGCTTTTGCTCTTTGCAAACTGCTTGTTTACACTGTGTGCACAATTATTAGTCAAGAGAGTATTCTGACAATATCATAATTTTATGCATATTTTCCCACTCCAAGCTGCATAAACTTGAATGCTTATTGGATTTAAGCATGTTAGGTGATGTGTATTTGTGTAATGAAGGAGGGTGTGACCTAAGGTGATCAAGACCCTATATCAAGGTGTCCATAATTACTACACACCTTCTTTTCCTCAGGCAAAATAGGCCAAAAAAGAGATTTAACTGACTCTGAAAAGTCAACAATTGTAAAAAGTCTTTCAGAAGGAAGCAGCACTCTTAAATTTGCTAAGATATTTGGGCGTGATCACAGAACCATCATATGTTTTGTTGCAAACAGTCAACAGGGTTGCAAGAAACGTCTTGAGAAAAAAAGACGCAAATTAACCGACAAAGATTTAAGAAGAATCAAATGTGAAGTGAACAGGAATCCATTATCCTCCAGTGCTGTCATATTCCAGAACTGCAACCTACCTGGAGTGCTCAGAAGTACAAGGTGTTTAGTACTCAGAGGTGGGGTACTACTATGGGCAGGTATTATTAAAGATGAGCTAGTTGGGCCTTTTTGGGCTGAAGATGGACTCAAAATCAACTCCCAAACCTACTGGAAGTTTTTAGAAGACATTTTTTTCAAGCAGTGGTACAGGAAAAAGTCTGCATCTTTCAAGAAGACCATGATGTTTATGCAGGACAATGCTCCACTGCATGCATCGAAGTACTCCACTACGTGGCTAGCCAGTAAAGGCTAGAAACTGACAGACTCCATGCATGGAAGCCTTATGACTGTTATTGAAAAGAAGGGGGGCTATAGTGGTCTCTGATATTTCTTTCAAATGTTAGAAATGTTCGTGTGTAAATTTTGAGTTGTTTGTTTATTATTATTATTATTTCACTTTAACAGATGAAAAACACGCGAGATGGGAAAATTTCTGTTTTTCATTTAGTTGCATAATAATTCTGCACATGAATAGTTGCCCAGTAATTATGCACACATAATAAACTTCACTTTTACTTTCTTAAATATTCGGGTTTGCGTTTATTAACATTTTGGATTGACCAAGAGCATTGTAGTTGTTCAATAATAAAATGAATCCTCAAAAATACAACTTGCCTAATAATTGTGCACACAATAATAATCTCTTATTACTTTTACTTATTACTTATTATATTTGTTTGTTTGTTTGTTTGTTCTTGTTTGTGTGTGTATGAAGGTCAGTGTTATTGGTACCTCATTTGTTTCTGGATTTTCCACAATGCAGCCATAATTCAGTGACTGTTTCCTGTTAGCCTGGTGAAAGGTAAAACAAAACATCACAGTTCCCAAAGGGTTGTGGGCAGACACAGCCTGTACACACATTTGTAAAGCCCCTGTTCATATCACTGGTTGGTTTACCGTGGTCCCCAGAATGATTCCACAGTGGGAGTCTCCATGGCGACGGTGGAAGCGGAGGATGTCTGCCAGGGGGAATGCAGAGCAGACGTCAGCGTTCATCAGGAAGAACGCACATGGCCCCCCGGACAAAATCTGGTCTCGGAAGTGATAAATCCCGCCGCCAGTGCCAAGAGAAGCAAACTCCTGCAGGTACCTAAAGATGTCAGGACAGGATCAACACAGACTGCCCACATACAGCTTGACATACAGAGACGGCTTAGCTGGGTGCTGTTCCAGAAAGCAGCTTTAACAAACCTTAAACTGAACCTTGAACTCCTGAGATGAACTAACCTGACCTGACATACCCAGAGTAACCAATTCCAGGACAGCGAGTTAAACTTTGGGAGAAGTCAGAAATGAGCAGATAAAGTCAGTCAACACTGAGCAGACTGAACTCAATTTAAGCACATTCTCACATCACAGTTAAGATCAAAAGCCATCATCAACTCACTACTAAAAACAGGATTCAACAAAGATGCAAATGAAAAATCTTCTTATTCAACTCTACTGGAACTTAAATTAATGTTTACATATGCAAACTATGAAAATGTTTTAAAAGGCAACTGAGCAACATTAGGAAGGGAACAGGAGTTGATGTTCCAGAAGAGATGACTGGGTCAGTAGAACTGTAGAGTCTAAAGCTCATTTGGTCATTCACCATCTAGCACATCTATCAGCTTTCTGGGGTTTCTGCCCTTTTCATTTGGATTGGTTGTGATGATTTTATATTTTAAAGTACCATAACTAAAAAAGGGTAATTAAACAGCATTTAACACATTTGTTTTTTAATTTTAATAAATACGTTAACACTCGTGTACTGACATTGTTGATGATTTTTACAAAGCAACAATTTTTACTGTGTGATTGCTCTGATATTTGCTAAGGTTATATTTACAGTTCCATGTATTTGTACATGTTTTGCGATTTTTGTGTCCAGTATCTAGGCCTCTTGTCTTGTGCCCATATGCTGAATATACAAGCCCCACCCCATTAGTAACGTTATGCTTGCCAAGTTATAGCACACTGAAATGATTCAAAGAATGGAAGCCACTTGTAAATAAGGTAAAACATGACGTGCTGGACATGAATGGAAGCTTTGTTTGTGATGCATTTTAATTGAATTTATTAAGCTAATTATTGATTCCTTGGCTGATGTGATATTCATATGAGAACAGCCAAGGAATTAAACAGTATGCAATTCATTATACACTATAATATAGTGTCTTTACCTTTGTACTCCGAGGTTCTTATAGACTGTATAGCCTTTTAGTGTGCCACCCCAAGATATATTAATACTAATATTAATAACACTCACAATAGTAATGATAGATAGATAGATAGATAGATAGATAGATAGATAGAGATAGATAGATAGATAGATAGATAGATAGATAGATAGATAGATAGATATACTTTTTGCCACAAACATAAACATCACAGACATGTTTTTACTTTTATTTCTTAATTAGAAGCGATTAGTGATGAGCTATATGGTATGTTTAGAACCTCAGTAATGGGATAATAAAACATAGGTTGTTTACTATATAACAGTTACTGTATACCTACCTTAAGGAGATTTTAAATTCTTGCTGGGCAGAAGCTAAAAAGCGACTAAGCTCCTCGTTCGGCTGGTAAAAGCCAATCAGGAGGACTTCCTTTATATCTGGAACCTGTTAGCAAAAAACAACAGCTGCCTACTGTGTCATACAGGTCAGGATCACCCAGTCGTCACTTCACACTGCATCTTGTAGGCTTCAGACGGGATGCGGTACCCACCTTGGCGCAGGCTTCTACGAGATGCTGCAGCATTGGTACCCCAGCCACGGGGAACAGCGGCTTGGCCACCTCGAACGACAGGGGGCGGAAGCGAGTTCCTGGTGGAGAAGACAGAAGGCAAGCTCCTTTGGCGTTAGGTTTTCCTAACGTTTGTACTCGAAAATGCCCTAATGTCTTAACAAGTGGAAATTCGTGAAATATTTCACAATTAGGCCACTGTGATATTTCGTCGAATTCCAGAGCTTTGTATACAAATAGTTGTAACTGTCATTAATATCTTCCTCATCGCCACGTCATCGTAATCCCCTAAATGTTTAGTTACTATTTAATTATGTTGAATCACACGATATTTTGGATGTAAAGCGTAGTATAACAGCACGAACAGGAGCGTCTCACCTTTCTGAGGACCCCCGATTAGTACGACTGCTTTCAACATCTTCAGATAAGTCACTCTGTCAGAAATAATCCAAGAAACCCTGAAAACCTGTTTACTTTTTTGTCACCTTTAGTAGAATAGCACGTGGATTATAGTATTAAACGTATTTGCACAGCATGTGTTTGAAATTCTTGTTTCAATCAAAAGCTTCAAGTTTTAGACTCCCAGAGCAATCCCGTGTTCACTGGCATTACAGTGGCTCCAATAACGCGGAAGATTCTTTCCCGCAGCAGTGACGGCAGCAGTTCCTCCGCCTCCCCTGAGCTGCGGTTAGGTGGCGCCCTCTGCTGCACGGTAGAAAAACCTGCTGGTGAGAGGAGAGCTGTTTGAGTAGGACGAGTTTGTGGATGGATGGATGGATGGATTGATGGATGGATGGATCTTTATTGTCATTCCTCAGTACAAGTATAGGCAGTCAAATGCAGATAGCATCTACCAGAAAGTGCAATAGTAGCATTGTGAGCTGAGCTGTGTGTCAGAGATAATTGTATAATATACAATTATATATATATATATATATATATATATATATATATATATATGTATATTTGTATATTATACAATTATAATATATATAAAAATATATAATAGGCTAGGATCTACTACACTAGGCAGGACCCCCGATATGGACTGTACAAATAAAAAAAAAACTGAACTAGTGTGCTAGCGATAATATAATAATATAATAAATATTAAAAATGTGAGAATATATGATAAATATATACACAATATAAACATGATGTATAGGTTAATATACCTACACCTTAACCTGCTTTTTAAATGACACGGTTTAATCCACCAACCAAATTCTGATATTTTTACATTCATGGCTCATATTAAACACAAGAATTTGGCTTTGCTCAAGAAAGCGGATGAAAATGGTAGTAAAAGTACTGTTACTTTAAAATAATAATTACTCAAGTAGTCATTAACATTATTACTTAAGTAAAAGTATGAAAGTATCTGTTAAAAAGACTCAAGTAGTGTTACTTCATAGGAACTCATTTATCCTTAAAACATCACACACTCTGTTAAGGTTTTCTTCAAGTGCAAAATCAACTCACTATGTCATGGCTTTTGATTAGATTAAATGTCCACAGCCTACAGCATTTTCTAGTTAACTTTAAGATGATGATAGAATGGTCATCTCATCTAAGGCAAGACTTTCTTCCTGCTTTGGAAAATGACCACTGATGCCAGGGTGGTAAAAATTACATCTCTACACCACTAGATGGCAGACCTAATCTTATAATGTTCATAACCATTTCAGAGACACAGTTTTACATTCATTTGAAATATTTCTTTGTTGTTTTCACATGTGGGAACTATTGTTAGAGGCAAGTGACTGTTCCAGAATTTTCATTAACAATTGACATAAATGAGACAACATCACATTTATGTGTAATTATCTTACTAACAGAGCTTGCCT
Source organism: Electrophorus electricus (assembly GCF_041902795.1). Classification (NCBI taxonomy): domain Eukaryota; kingdom Metazoa; phylum Chordata; class Actinopteri; order Gymnotiformes; family Gymnotidae; genus Electrophorus; species Electrophorus electricus. The sequence continues at coordinate 10,435,437 of NC_137499.1, read as the reverse complement.
TATGATTCAAATGACTGAAAGCGTGGGACCTTGTCTGAAACATCTCATATCTACCCACAGCTGGGAAAGAGAGGTCGCCACAGTAATCTCGACTCTGCAGTCTGTGCTAGGTTCCAGGAGCTTGATGGATCAAAAGATAGAGGTCTCAGTATGTACATATATGGGACTGGTGTGGAACCAAGAAGGACCACACATGCTCTTTTATAAACTCTGCCCCTCTGTATATGTCTCCCAAGATAGAACCCTCCAAACAAAAAGTTAGGGTTAGGATTAGAGTTAGGGTTAGGGTTAGAGTTAGGGTTAGGGTTAGGGTTAGAGTTAGGGTTAGGGTTAGAGTTAGGGTTAGGATTAGAGTTAGGGTTACAATTAGAGTTAGGGTTAGGGTTAGAGTTAGATTTAGAGTTAGGGTTAGGGGTTAGGGATTAGGGTTAGGGTTGGGGTTGGGGTTAGAGTTAGATTTAGAGTTAGGGTTAGGGTTAGGGTTAGAGACGATTAGAGTTAGGGTTAGGGTTAGGTTAGGGTTAGAGAAGGTTAGGGTTAGGGTTAGAGTTCGAGTTAGAGTTAGGGTTAGGGTTAGGGTTAGGTTTACAGTTAGGGTTAGGGTTAGGTTAGGTTAGGGTTAGAGAAGCTTACCCTTCAAACATTTTTATCTCTCTGTTTTCATCTCCTTATTTTGTATTAACGTTTAAAACATCTTCAGTCAGAGATTAGTATCAAGCAAAAATGCCTTGCAAGTACACTTAATATGATCTATTATGTCCTTCTATTTATGCATAACTCTTTATGCATTTAGTATTAAGAGAATTTTCAGCCCAGTAAATGGATTTTTAAACCATCCCTGTGCTGTTTGCATTCTGCCTTCTCGTCCTGCCTCTCGGGACTCTGCTTCTCACAAGACACCAGGAAACCACATGAGATCTGTGTCTTTGGAATATTAATCAGAGTCGCCTGTTACTCATTGGTTTGCTTGTATTTAAGCAGGTTCAGGACACTTTCCTGTTTAGAGGTTTGTCTATCTTTAGTACGCATTTTGAACGGTTTCTCTGGACTGCATCCCGTGTATCCAACCCTGCCTGCTGACTGCACCATGTTTTTTTTTCCCCTGGTAATACATTATATGTTTTCTGCCTGCCCAGGGTTGACCTATGCCTGTCTCCTGTATGTTTTTGACCTAGGCTTGTCTCCTGTATGTTTTTTGACCTACACCTGTCTCCTGTATGCTTTTAGACCTATGCCTGTCTCCTGTATGGTTTTTGACCTACGCCTGTCTCCTGTATGGTTTTGACCTACGCCTGTATACTGTTTTCATTTTGGATTTGCCCTTCTTTTAGTACACTGTTATCGTTGAACTCTATCTGCAAGTGTCTGAGTTCCTGTCTGCACAGCAGCATGTATGTGGACTCACTGGACACTTTATTAGGTAGCAGATATTTTATTGGTGTATTTTAACATTCCTAACGATAGCCCATAGCTATGGCATCTCTTTACCACTGATCACTGCTCAGTCTCCAAACACAGGACCACTGCTAACCAGATATAATTTGGCTGGTAAATCATCCTCAATACAAAATTAAAATTGACATGGAAGAGTCTTGGTTGGTAATGTTAAGCTGTTTCACACTTGAATTAGTTTTAAACATGGGATTTTACATGTCAATGTCATTGCTGGGTTCAGAGTGGAATGGCAAGCCCCCCCCCCAAAAAAAAAAAAAACTAACAAAAGCAGAACTGTGACCATTGATAAATCACTACAGGATGGCTGACCAATTCCACATGGAAACAGAGACGTGTTTCTGCTAAAATTATGTTTCTAATAAAATGGCTGTTTTGTATATACTACGGTTAAGTACATGATGCAGGAGAACCCTTCCTGAGTGCACACCCACCCACATTTAAGAGCGTCTCTCTGTCTTGACTGCTGACAGTTGAGTTGAAAATGAGTTTATAGGTTTGACAAAAGGGCTTGCACCATGGTGGCTGTTGTTTGTTTATTAATGTGCTGTTTGCCACGCTCGCGGGTGACGCCAAGGTCCTATTTCGTGTTAACAACTGAGCAGAGCTCGGAAGTATGCTGAATATGTATACAGACACCATAATCCAGGAACGCCGTCTTGTCTGTAACGCCAACGCTGAGGGTGCGTGTGCAGTGTACATGATGAAACTTTAGCCTTCTGTAGTGCTTAGGAGATGGAATAACTCCAAAATCAGATTCCAAAGAAAAAAAATGTTTGTTATAAACATTTGGCTTTTAAGCCATGGTCTTGTATTCATCAGTGCCAATCTTGTGTTGTTTCAAACTGTTGTTCTGACTGCAGTACTGGATGTAGACTGAGCACCGAGGGATTGTGGATCCCCAGGGAACCAGCAGATTACTGCTGCAGGAAGTGCACTGTAGCCATGAGGAGATGGATTAGTAGGACCTTGTGTTCACATTAACTTTAATTTTCACAGCATTAGCCAAGTATAGTAGTATTAGATATGAGTAAAGGGCTCACACAAATACACTGACAGGCACACACACACACACACACACGCACACACACACACACACACACACACACACACTGACATTCTCACTCACGCACGCTCAAGTACAGATGTACACATATTCATACAAGGCAAAAGTTGCTCTAATCACATATGTGCTGTGGTCAGATGTTCTCTGCTTTTCCTCTGAACCAGAGACCTGCCACAGGGGCAAAAGCATGCAGTCAGCAATAGGTAACCTTTAACCCTAACCCTAACATTTAACCCTAAGTCTAACTTTTAAGCCTAACCCTAAGTCTAAGCCTAACCTTTAACCCTAACCCTAATGCTAAACCTAATATTTAACCCTAAGTCTAACCTTTAAGACTAACCCTAACGCTAAACCTAACATTTAACCCTAAGTCTAACCTTTAAGACTAACCCTAACCCCAACATTTAACCCTAAGCCTAACCTTTAACCCTAACCTTAACCCTAAAATTTAACCCTAAGCCTAACCTTTAACCTTAACCCTAACCCTAACCCTAAACCTAACCCTAACCTTTAACCCTAACCCTCACATCTGATGTACAGTCCTTAATGTAACCTGGCTTTATTTATCATATAATCTATGAGACTGTTTAATGGTGGTATGCATTGAATACCTCTTAGGGTTAGAGTTATGGTTTAGGGTTATGGTTAGGGGTTATGGTTAGGGTTAGGGTTAGGGTTAGGGTTAGGGTTAGGGTTAAGGTTAGTGTTTAGGGTTATGGTTATAGTTATGGTTAGGTTTAGGGGTTAGGGTTGTGGTTAGGGTTAGTGTTTAGGGTTATGGTTATAGTTAGGGTTAGTGGTTAGGGTTGGGGTTAGGGTTAGGATTAGGGTTAGTGTTTAGGGTTATGGTTATAGTTAGGGTTAGGGTTTTAGGCTTAGAGATAAAGGTATGCATGTGCATGCTTAGATCCCTGGCCACACTGGTGTGGTTCTACCTCAAAGCCAGAGCAAAATGTGCACTGAGTTGCAGTGAAAAATAAGACAAGATCTCCGTTTGCTCGTAACAGGTCTGTTCAGTGATCCTCTCCAACAAAGGAGCTGAACTGCGACACTTTTCCCACAGGTCCTTTATGGGTGGCAGGACCAGATAACAGATCTGTAACCACCTGGTCATTTATTGTGGCCCGGAGCATCCAATATCCTGACTGGCTGAGATCTTTGGAAGGAGACCCCCCAACCCTAACCCTGACCCTAATCCTAACCCTGACCCCGACCCTGACCCTGACCCCGACCCTGACCCTGACCAGACCTGGACCAGGTGAATGTCTATAGAATCTGTTTAGAACTGCAGAACAGAAAAACTCCACATAAAAGAAATATTTACTTAAAAAAAAACTAGCACAAACGAATCCAAAAGATTTTTACTTATAACATATTTATATCAAACACTATCAGTCTAGAACATGTAATACTCAGTCTGATTCTACAGAGGAGAATAGACAGAGGACATTCTGTACAGAGGAGATCTGGGTCCATCGGCGTTATCAACCTGTAGGGTAACAGTGTTGCACAAATACCTTAACATGCAAATTGATTTACTGCAGTGAACTGTCTCTTAACTTCAGATTACACTCTTCTGTGCTAGGTCACGATACTCCTGTAGATAACAGACATTTATAATCTAGCATAGGAGCTGTAAATCCCTGACATTTCCCATTTACAGTGTGAATTATGAGGTATTCCTTTTTGTATTCTGCAATAGCACAAATTTACTAAACACTTGTCAAAGTACTAACAGTGCTGTCTTAGGATATTAACTCTTCTAACCACTCTGTTGAAGTCCATCCTTTGTGTCCCCACACCCTTACGCACACATCAAGCCTGAGGGTAACCGAGACGTTTGGCCATATAAGGCAGCCAATGTAACATTTTAACATAAACTGTGGGAGACACGCAACTTGATCCTGATTGGTGGAATGCATCACTAGACCGTCCAATGAGGGGCTCCCGTTTGTAGAGAGGTCAAGGGGTTAGGCACATCCAAACAAGCACCCATGGAAAATCCAGAACACTTCTCTTCTGGTTTCCATCCAAATGCAGCCCCAGCCTGTCTCTGTCTCTTTGTAGCAGCATTACAGGAGCTGCAGTAATTCTTGGCCATATTCGCTTCCCTGCTGTTCATTCTGTCCCTTTTTAATCCTCCTTCTATCCTTTCTGCATCCTGCGATGTTCCCAGCGCTCCGACTCATGTAAGAATGTCCATATACGGCGCCGTGCTGACATGGCCTGCAGAAGACATGTGGTCATTTTCCACAGTGAAATCCACCTCTTCTTTCTACTTGAACCATACAGGTTGTTTAAAAATCCCTATCTGATCTCCAGTCAGCCCGTGATGCTATCCCCAAGTCCCACATCACTTGACTGTGTCCAAGAGATGCTGATCCTGAGTCAGTGGTCTTCTCTCAGAGGTTGTTTATCTTATTTCACTGTCGTGCGTGTATGTGCCCATGCACTGGAACTATTTCCCTAATATGGAGGTTCCCACTGATGCCATGCAGACATGAAATGTGTCGCGGTCTCCAATTAACCTATTATAGAATGGCGTCTAAGTTTTAAACACCCCTCCTCCATCAGCATCCTTCGGCATCCCTCTCTACAGCCCCCCTCATTTTTTCTCATGCGCTCTCTCTCTCTCTCTCCCCCCTCTCTACTTTCTCTCCCTCCCCCTCTCTCTCTCTCTCTCCCCCCCTTCCCTCTCTGTCCTCCCTTTCTCTTGTCCTGGGCGTTTGTGCCAGGAGTAGCTCGAGGAGAGAGGCTGGAAGCACAAGGACCAGGATTTCCATACAGTTCCTTAACAACTGACATCCGTCTTCTCAATCCAACAAGGCAGGAAGAGGACACGGACCCCCTCCCCCAACGCAGAGGTCTGGTGGCGAGGGAGCTCAAGCTCCAGGGTGCAGCAGTAACTTCCAGCAGTCGCAGAGTCTGGTCTAGGAGGGCAGATGGACTTCAGGGCGACTCTCAAGCCCCGGCCAGGGCCTAAGCTTGGGTCAGAGGTCAAGACAAATATACCAACCAAAGTGGATTTTAGGTCAGTGCTGGGGAAGAAAGAAGGGGGCTCATCCAAGCCCCCCCTGCCAGAGCCACTGGCCAGCAGCACGCCTGCTGACTTCAGGTCCGTCCTCAATAAGAAGAACCTGGAGTCTGAGAAAGCAGGAGGCAAACAGGTGACTTCAGTGCCGACAGCCGGTAACAGCAAGCAGAGCAGCATGAATGGCATGAACGGAGCTGCGGAGAACAAGATGACTGGCATGGCAGAGAAAGGAGGTACACAAGAAAAAGTTGATGGGGGTGTTGCAGAAAAGAAAAGCAAGTCAGCAGAAAAATTGAGCCCAGCGCCAAGGACAGATATTGGGGCAGCAGAGCCAAAGACCAGAGACACAGACAGCACCATGGGACAGGAGACCAGAAACACAGACAGCACCATGGGACAGGAGACCAGAGACACAGACAGCACCATGGGACGGGAGAAGACCAGCGATGCAGATAGGGGCCGGACTGAAAAGACTTCCAATTCTGTGGATGGAGAAGATGAGGGGAAAGTGCCCTCATTCACACAGACTCTGAAGGACGTCACTGTTGTGGATGGAGAGAGACTGAGGTTAGAGTGCATGGTGACCTCTGAGCCTCCAGCTGTCATTACTTGGTTCTTGGATGGGAAGCTTGTGAAACCATCAAAATTCATTGTCCTATCTCAGGAAGGTAGGCGTCAACAAATCATGACTTCTTTACCACATATTTACTGCAATTAGATTAATCAAATCTACAATGCTCTGATTGTGATTCATCATGTAAGTAAGAGGCATTTTGTATTACTGACTATAAAAAGATATTTTGTATTACTGACCACTGATCAGGTTAACTTCACCTTTCAATTTTCCTAGTAGTTCAGGTGCTAGAGCTGTGTGTATCTGGTTCATGTATGTCAGAGAAGAATGCTTCTGGAATCCAGCTCCTTCATGTTGATGATCTCTTGAGTTAGGGATTGCTCCTGTGTGTTTGGGAGTGCTCCCCACTCTAAAGTGCCACTCATCGATGATCAATAGCTCATAGAGCCTCGTAGAGAGCAGAAAGCAGGGAGCCTTCTTCACAAACGCGACAGCAACTCCCGGAACGTGCTGTTATTTTTGCTCAGTGAGCTCACAGCAGCTGAGTCACCCGATATGGGGGCTCAAAACCTGCCCCTGTATTCAGGCACAAAGAACCCCTGCCCCCTGGGCACAGTCAGAACCCCTGGAATAGCAGTGCAGGATTCCCTGGGCTTCATGCAGGGTTTAGAGGTGTCCCGGACCCCCAGACGTTGGAACCGACCCCTCTGTTTTCCTTACACTGTGTCACTGTACATTAATACCCGTCTGGCTGGGCAAGGCTAAGATTTCTGGAAATAATATGACTGACTTCTTCTTACGCCTGTGTATGTTTATCATATTTAATACAGATTTTCAGTCATGTGCCCTCAGTCCCAGCTCAACCGAACCAAGGCTTTTATTATTAATGACTGTTACATTAACTGGCCATGCATAAGATAATGTAAAGTCCAGTTTGAATGTCCTATATTTAGGTTTAGCAGATTATATTGCTAATCTCTCACTTTGTCTTTTTCAAAATCAGGAGGCAAGTGCTCTCTCACCATAGACAAGGCTCTTCCGGAGGACGAGGGGCGCTACAAGTGCAAAGCAGAGAATTCTGGAGGGAAAGCCGAGTGTTCCTGCATGGTCCATGTAGATGGTCTGTTCCACAGGCAATCCGGCAGGGAAGGGCCTCTGTTTGTAGATACGCTTTAAACTAGGGTTATGGTTAACCCCTACCTTACCCTAACCTTAACTTTAAACTAGGGTTAGGGTTAACCCCTACCTTACCCTAACCCTAACTTTAAGCTATCCTTGGTTTAGGTTACTATTTATTAATGATTATTATTATTATTACTATTATTATTATATTTGGGAACTCTATGCTATGTTTCTTTAGATCCATCAGCAGAAAATAAAAACAGGAAAAGTTCTTCTGCAGCTACTACAGAGAGTAAGTTCAGACAAATTCATGTACTTTATTTATGTTTACCTCTTTTCTTGCTTATTAGATTAAATATGACATGAGTGTTGGTCTGAGTATTTTGTGGTAACGTCTTTCATTTCCCAGCATCCTCTTGTGTGGCCCTGACATCAATTTAAATGACAATACCATGATACTCTTGGATGAGTGTGTGTGTGTGTGTGTGTGTGTGTGTGTGTGTGTGTGTGTGTGTGTGTGAGTGTGTGAGTGTGTATGGGGTCTGCTGGTGTTGGTGGACTGTTGTGGAGGTGAAGGTTTCTGGTCTGCTTGCTTGTTGGTTTTGTCCCAGACATTTACAGTATATCCTCACTGCTAATCCATGGGCTCAGTGAAGCTCCATATTACAAACCTGATCTGGGAACTTTTAGAATCCCATTATATCCGCAGGGAGCAGCTGATCCAGGAACAGTGCTCCTACAGGACCAGTGTTCAAACTTTGAGATGTTTAATAATCTCTAATTGTTTTGGAATACCTTTCCAAGAATTATATAGGTGCTTTACCAGTATCTAGGATTTGAGAACATTAACATTAACATTAAAGCTAGGCTGAAAGAAAAGAAGGGAAATGGAATATGTGTAATGGAGGCAGGGCACAATGTCCTAAAATGGTCTTGGTCGTTTTCTCTAGTGCTGAGGGCCTCCGTCTGCGGCGTCTTCCTAACACGTCTGAGTGCTTCTGAGCATTAGCCCGATTTATGTGTTGCATTGTTTCTTGATGGTTATCAAACAGTCGAATAAATACTGGTGGGGGCGGGGGGGCATTTCCAGAACCATTTCCTGGATTCTGGAGGCCCTATTTTTAGCATATCTATAAAAGGGGAACTCCAGCAGACAGGGTGAGACAGGCCAACAGGTCGTGATGCTTCCTCTGGATGTCCTGCACATTCTCCCAGGCGTCGCAAAAAGAATGCTCACCAGGTTCCAGGATAATGTACCACACATACTCACCTTTGACTCCCCCTAACTGAAAAGGTCAGCCCTTTAGGACACTGTGGTTCACCTGAATGCTTCAGAGTTTGTTTAGAAGTTTCCTTTCACAATAACTTTGTTGAGACAGTTCAGTAAAATCTGGAAATAAACACTTACATGCAAACTCCCATATCATGTCATGGCAAACATATATAAGGAATGTTGTGTTTGTCATGCAGATGAGGCCCGGATAAGAAAGAAGCCAGCCCCAAAGACTCCCACCAAACAGGGTAATGTTCTAACAACAGCTTATGAAATCTTACAGAACTGTTAAACGATTAAACTGCTAAATATCTCATGAAGTCTGAATAGACAGTTTCTAAGGGAATACTTAAAAAATTAAGGTAATAATGGTTGTAAAATATAGTAATTTATAGAGTTTTATATGTGTGTGTGCATGTGAATGTGTATATGGGAAAGTGAGTTTGTTACTGTGTGTATGGGGGGGTCAGAGAACGTGTGTGTGTTTGTGTGTGTGCGTGTGTGTGTGTGTGTGTGTGTGTGTGTGTGTGTGTGTGTGTGTGTGTGTGTGTGCGTGCGTGCGGATGTGTGTGCGTGTGTGTGTGTGTGTGTGTGTGTGTGTGTGTGTGTGTGTGTGCTAGGATTGGGGTTATATGGGAGGCCGGTTAGGGCAAAATTAGTGAACCCCTTGTGCACACACACACTACTAGCACATAGATTAAATGAGAATAAATCTCCTAAAAAGGAGAAGTCTATAAGACTGTGCCAGATTTGACAGGGGATTATATTAACCAGTGTCTGGATCTGAGATTTAATGAAATCGCTTCAGTTTTTGGAACTGATCTATGGATTATTTGACACAGACAACATATTGGTGTCCCTCCACTAAAACACACATGAATGAGAAATTTAAGACAACTTTGGAATACACTTGCTGCGCTAACGAAAACTATGTTCAGATAGTTCACATTCCAGTGTGAATTGAATTAGAATTGATAAAATTATATGCTATGTAGCCTGAAGACCTTATGTAGCACATAATCTTATCATTTCTAATAGCAACAATGTCCGATCAATAATCCACAATCATAAATCAATTTTCAAATTTGCCTAACTCACCAGGAGTTCTTATACCATAAGAACATATAGCTCATTTAAACAAACGTCAGGGTGCTCTATGCTTTATTTTCACGAGTGTTCTGTACACATGGAAAACATTCCTGTTATAATGAAATGACACAGGTATGCCTGCATAGATACAAGCATAGTGCAAGTGTGTGTATATGCAAATGTAATTTATCTTATGCAAATGTAAGTAGTGTATATGTGCAGGTTTTAAGTGTAAGCAGTGAGTATGAGAGTGTTTCCTAGGTATGTGAGAGTGTTTCTTATATATGTGAGAGTGTTTCTTAGGTATGTGAGAGTGTTTCTTATGTATGTAAGAGTGTTTTTTTATATATGTGAGAATGTTTTTATATATGTGAGAGTGTTTCTTATGCACAAGTGTTTCACTGATTTTGCCTTAGTAGGGGGGCTATATCCAGTGTTTCACTGATTAAGTTTTAGGGTTAGGGTTAGGGTTAGGGTTAGGGTTAGGGTTAGTGTTAAGTTAGGGTTAGAGTTAGAATTAGGGTTAGGGTTAGTGTTTAGGGTTATGGTTATGATTATAGTTAGGGTTAGGGTTAGAGTTAGAGTTAGTGTGAGGGTTAGGGTTAGGGTTAGGGCTAGAGTTAGGGTTTATGGTTAGGGTTAGAGTTAGAATTAGAGTTAGAGTTAGGGTTAGGGTTAGGGTTAGTGTTTAGGGTTATGGTTATGGTTAGGTTTAGGGTTGGGGTTAGGGTTAGTGTTTAGGGTTATGGTTATAGTTAGGGTTAGAGTTAGTGTTAGGGTTTAGGGTTAGGGTTAGGGTTAGACTTAGAGTTAGAGTTAGTGTTAGGGTTTAGGGTTAGAGTTAGGGTTAGGGGTAGGGGTAGGGTTAGGGTTAGGGTTAGGGTTAGGGTTAGGGTTAGGGATTAGGATTAGGGTTACGGTTAGAGTTAGAGTTAGTGTTAGGGTTAGTGTTAAGGTTAGAGTTAGGGTTTAGGGTTTAGGGTTTATGGTTAGGGTTAATCCTATCATAATCCAACACCATATGTCTGTTGCCTTTGCAGGTTCTCCTCCCCAGGTGCTACAGTTCCCCGGAGACCTGAAAATCCGAGCAGGAGAGAAGGTGGAGCTGTTGTGCCAGTTTGGAGGCTCCACCCCCATGACCTGCATGTGGCTGAAGTTCAAAAAACCAGTAAGGGTTAGGGGTCAGGGATCATGGATCAGGGATTAAGTGTTAGGGTGCACAGAAGGAAAGGTAGTGAGAGCGGAAAAATGGAAGCTGGTTACAGATCCACATGGTGTCTCCTCCACCTTAACACTGTCCTGTCTCTCAGAACATGACGTGTACCCTTTCTCCATCCCAGATTCAGAGAGGAAGTGGAGGCATTACCATAGAGAGCAGTGAGAACAGCAGCCAGCTGACAATAGCAGCGAGTGAGCAGCACCACTCTGGCTGCTACACGCTGGACCTGCAGAACAAGTACGGCACCAGGCAGGCCTCACTCAACCTCACCGTCGTAGGTATGCCACACATCACCTGCAGGGTTAGGATTATTTATTAATGATCTAGCAAAACCCTAACCCTTTACCCAAAGCAACTTACAGTTATGACTGAGTATAACTTGAGAGTTAAGGGTCTTGCTCATGGGCCAAACAGTGGCAACTTGGCAGTAGTGGGGCTCGAACCAGCAACTTACAAGTCATGTACCTTAACCATTGAACAAGCACTGCTCTAACCCTTGCCACATTTCTCTGCTTCAGACAAACCTGACCCACCAGCGGGTGTGCCAGCCGCCTCGGACATCCGTCAGTCTTCACTCACCCTGTCCTGGTACGGGCCCACATACGACGGTGGCAGCATCGTCCAGTCATATGACCTGGAGATCTGGAATTCCCTGGAGGAGAAGTGGCGCTCGCTCACCTCCTGCAACAGCACCTCCTACCATGTGCAGCAGCTGCTCACCGACCGCCAGTACAAGTTTCGTGTGCGGGCTGTCAACATGTACGGTGTCGGCGAGCCAAGCGCCGAGTCCGAGCCTGTGACCGTGGGTGTGCCCGAGGAAGCAGGTGAGGGAAAGAGAGAACGACAGAGAACAATGCAGAGAAAGAGAGAAAGAGGCAATAAGAGTGAAAGAGCTTGACAGAAACAATGCAACTGAGAGAGTTACAGAGAGAAAGAAAGAGAGATGAAATTTGCTCTGTTTGTTAAAATGTGAATGACCTTGAGCTCCCTCTATAGAAAAAAGAGAAGAGGAAGCCGAGCCTGCAGTGTCTGATGATGGTGAGGGCTCCGGGACATCCACCCACCTGTGCCTCCACCCCTACATCCACCCACCTGTGCCTCCACCCCTACATCCATCCACCTGTGCCTCCACCCCTACATCCACCCACCTGTGCCTCCACCCCTACATCCATCCACCTGTGCCTCCACCCCTACATCCACCTACCTGTGCCTCCACCCCTCCACCCACCCACCTGTGCCTCCACCCCTACATCCACTCACCTGTGCCCCCACCCCTTCATTCAGTTCAACTCTGTGAATTGCTGAATTCTAGAAGTAGTCATTTCTTTCTTATTCTCTCAGTTGCTCAATAAAGCTGTGGCTCTTCTCTCACAATTTCTCAGATTCGGACAAGGATCCTGAGTACAGGGACGTGGTTATAAAGAAGGATTGCAGTGTTAAGGATTTCTATGATGTGGAGGATCGTCTGGGAACGTAAAACAAAACTCCACTCATCCTGGTAGCCCAAAAATGTACTTATCTACTTGTCTACTGCTACACATTTAAACTATTTTCTTCTCTCTCTCTCTCTCTCTCTCTCTCTCTCTCTCTCTCTCTCTCTCTCTCTCTCTATCTATCTCTCTCTCTCGGTCTCTCTCTCAGAGGCAAATTTGGTCAGGTCTTCAAGTTAGTTGAGAAGTCGACCAAAAAGGTGTGGGCAGGGAAGTTCATCAAAGCCTTCTCCCAGAAGGAGAAGGAAAATGTCCGTCAGGAGATTGGCATCATGAACAGCCTTCACCACCCGAAGCTCGTGCAGTGTATAGACGCCTTCGAGGGCAAGTCCGACATTGTCATGGTTATGGAGATGTGAGTTCACTACACCTTTCTTAACCAGGTGGCGCACAGACCAACCAAACTCACTTATCTGGTTCTAAAGCAGCTTTTTACATGAGAAGAGCATGATGGTGGTTTTTAGGGGAGAGTGATGATTGCGCACTTTTCTAGAACACTTCTCAACAATCCAGGATGTTTGTATGGTCTTTTTTTTTCTCCCCAACACCCTTAAATCATTTCACAAGTTTTTCTTTTTAAGGCGATAGCAGAGCACAGAGACAGAGGCGTGTGATTAGGAAGGCAGTGGTCACATGTCCTTATATAGCTCGAGGGGATGAGAGGAGGAGAGGAAAGAGGGAATGAAAGGATGGGAGTGAACAAGAGAAGGGGAGGAGAGAGGGAACGAGAGCAGGGGAGGAGAGAGGGAGGAGCCTTCTTGGGCTTCAGCTTGGCAGCCATGATGGAAAAAAGGCCCAGATTTGAATCTTGTTTCAGGATGAGAGTTTGCATTCTGCACAGGGAAGAGAAATAAGTGAAACGTTTACTGGACCTGCTGATGAAATGTGTTAAGGCTTCTTCTTCTACTTTCTATCCCATGTTGATTTCTACATGCCACTCCAATTCCAAGGTCGTGAACCTGCTGCTGATTAGTGAGGACACCCTGTTCCCTGTTCCCTGTTGGCTACAGGATCTCTGGCGGCGAGCTGTTTGAGCGTATCGTTGATGAGGATTTTGAGCTGACGGAGCGTGAGGTCATTAAATATATGCTCCAGATCATTGACGGAGTTCAGTTCATCCACAAACAGGGCATCGTGCACTTGGACCTCAAGCCTGAGAACATCATGTGTGTTAACAAGACGGGCACCAAAATAAAGCTCATTGACTTCGGCCTGGCGCGGCGGCTAGGTACTGACCACCTCAGAGCTCCCTGGCCCATGAGGTCATCATACAGTTTAGCTTGTACACAAATGAAAAACATGATCTAGAGATTGTAAAGATTTTTCAGTCAAAGCACAAAGTGTATGTGAAATGACATGAAACTGGTTTGTGATACAGTACTGTCCTATCAGTCAGTCACTGAGTCAATCAATAAAATTGTAATTATCCCCGCAGGACAATTCTAATGTGTGCATAAAACATCCAGTGCACAAGACACACACAGAATAAAACAAACAACAGTGAACAGTGGTCCTCCAGTTCTGTCTTGTCCACATAGTCCAAAGTTTAAAAGTCCCAGTAATCAATATGGTTAAGATTTTTAAAATTGTTTATTGTTTTTCCACATCCTAAAGATCCTTTAGATATGAAATATTTAAACTGATGCTAGTGGGTCTTTTCATCTGTTCTCAGAGGGCTCTGCCTCCCTCAAGGTTCTCTTTGGGACTCCTGAGTTTGTGGCCCCAGAAGTGATCAACTATGAGGAGATCAGCTATCCAACAGATATGTGGAGCATCGGTGTTATCTGCTACATCCTGTATGTTAACCAGTCTTCCTCTCACTCTGACCCTGGCCCTAACCCTAACCATCCTATATGTGACACAGTCTTCCTCTGACCCTAACCCTAACCCTAACCATCCTATATGTGACACAGTCTTCCTCTGACCCTAACCCTAACCCTAACCATCCTATATGTGACACAGTCTTCCTCTGACCCTAACCCTAACCCTAACCATCCTGTATGTGACACAGTCTTCCTCTGACCTTAACCCTAACCCTACCCATTCTGTAAGTGACAGTCTTCCTCTGATCCTGACCCTAACCCTAACCATTCTGCATGTGACAGTCTTCCTCTGACCCTGACCCTAACCATTCTGTATGTGACAGTCTTCCTCTGAACCTAACCCTAACCATCCTTTATGTGACATAGTCTTCCTCTGACCCTAACCCTAACCCTAACCATCCTATATGTGACACAGTCTTCCTCTGACCCTAACCCTAACCCTAACCATCCTGTATGTGACACAGTCTTCCTCTGACCTTAACCCTAACCCTACCCATTCTGTAAGTGACAGTCTTCCTCTGATCCTGACCCTAACCCTAACCATTCTGCATGTGACAGTCTTCCTCTGACCCTGACCCTAACCATTCTGTATGTGACAGTCTTCCTCTGAACCTAACCCTAACCATCCTTTATGTGACATAGTCTTCCTCTGACCCTAACCCTAACCCTAACCATCCTATATGTGACACAGTCTTCCTCTGACCCTAACCCTAACCCTAACCATCCTGTATGTGACACAGTCTTCCTCTGACCTTAACCCTAACCCTACCCATTCTGTAAGTGACAGTCTTCCTCTGATCCTGACCCTAACCCTAACCATTCTGCATGTGACAGTCTTCCTCTGACCCTGACCCTAACCATTCTGTATGTGACAGTCTTCCTCTGAACCTAACCCTAACCATCCTTTATGTGACATAGTCTTCCTCTGACCCTAACCCTAACCCTAACAATCCTGTATGTGACACAGTCTTCCTCTGACCCTAACCCTAAACCTAACCATCCTGTATGTGACACCAGTCTTCCTCTGACCATAACCCTAACCTTTCCTCCAAGCTGTGCTCAGCACTTGAAACACAAAGTCTAGAGTTAAAATAAATTGTACTATATCACATCCTGAATGTAAATGCAAGTGTTAATATCTCTGACACTGATAACACCACCAGTCCCCTAGAAATGTCAATACTGAGAAATTTAGTAGATACGTATTGACTGAGGTTTTGTCCACATGTGTTTATGCACTGTGCAGTTTTCATTATGAAGAATGTGAAAGGTTAGGGTTGTGTTATGTTTAATTGCTCTTCTCTTCCCTGATTTTATTCTCAGTGTGAGCGGCCTCTCTCCATTCATGGGGGACAACGATAATGAAACCCTTGCCAATGTTACCTCGGCAACCTGGGACTTCGAGGACGAGGCTTTTGATGAGATCTCGGAGCAGGCCAAAAGCTTCATCAGCAGGCTTCTGAAGAAAGACATGAAGTGAGTTCAGAAGAGAAGGTCTCCACATAAACCTGTGACGGTCATGAACCCGAAGATTAAGGGCTGTGTCATGTGTATTCTTTTATGTGATATCCCTGCACTTATATCACATGATCACATTGATCACATACCATATGTCGAGCTGTTGATGATTTTGTCATCGTCAACACACTGTAAAAAATCTTTACATAAATACCCTTGTAGTACATTCACACTGGATGTGAAATTGGCAAGAAGACACTTCATAAAGCTTTAAGATTAAGGATGCCCTCTGTTGGCAATGTTTGTGCACTGCAGGGCCAGGTTGACCTGTGCACAGTGCTTGGAGCACACATGGCTCAAGCAGGACACCAAAAACATGGAGGCCAAGCAGCTGTCCAAGGAGCGCATGAAGAAGTACATACTGAGACGTCGGTGGCAGGTCAGAAGGTCCCACACTGAGAAGACTACTACCCTGCATTCTGCTTGATGTTCTATTAAACAGAAATTGGGCTCATAATTGGTACATAAGAAGAAACTGGAAAATGGTTTCCTAAGATTGGATAGACAAACACTGTCAGGGGTTGTTTTTTTTTTGTTTGTTTTTTTGGTTAGTTAATTTTGTTTGTTTGTTGGATGTGGTCAGGAATTAAGCACATTTTATACATCTTGTGTATCAGAAAACAGGGAACGCTGTGCGTGCCATCTCCAGATTCAGCTCCATGGGAATGTTGGGAGGGATTGGCCCAAAGAAAAGTTCTCCAACAGAAGGTAATGGAGCAGGCCTGCATGCCTTCACGCTATCAGAGCACATGATGTCATTGCTGCAGACACGGAAATGCGTGTGTGTGTGTATGTTTAGAAAAGGCCCCTGCACCATTCTTAGAGACTGTGGAAGATGAGAACCACACCCCTGCACCCCCCAGCTTCTCATTGGTGTTCCAGGATGTGGAAGTCGTGGAGGGCAGTGCTGCTCGCTTCGACTGCAAGATCGAGGGTAATTAGCAACACTGCATAACGTTAACATGTCAGAACGGTCTATTTCTGTAAATGTCCCTAATCTGAGTTACTACAAGATGTACTGCCCCTTGGGACAGTCTTACAAACTGGCACTTTAAAGCTACTTAAGAGTACAGATAGAACAAAAGGCTGTGTGTGGTCTGTTAACTCCCTCTGTCTGGGTTCCTCAGGCTACCCAGACCCTGAGGTGGTGTGGTACAAGGACGACCAGCCCATAAAGGAGACACGACACTTCCAGATCGACTACGAGGAGGACGGGCACTGCAGCTTGGTGATCTCTGAGGTGTGTCCCGACGATGACGCCAAGTACATGTGCAAGGCCGTCAACACCCTGGGAGAAGCCTGCTGCACTGCTGAACTGATGGTGGAGTTCATGCAGGGGGAGGAGGAGGAGGAGGAGGAGGAAGAGTAAAGAGCAATGGGATGAGCCGGGACACATGGTTAAACACATGGTTAAACAGATGGTTAAACACATGGTTAAACAGACGGACGATCAGATGCGGCAGACGCTACAAAATCCCCTTATGCTTATGCTACTTCTCAGCTCCCTTACAGACATTAAACCCAACCCTTATAACCACTAAACCCAACCACTAAACTTCACCTTTACAGACACCAAACTCAACTCTTACAGACACTAACCCTAACCCTTACAGACACAACCCTAACCCCTGCAGACACTAAACCCCACACTTACAGACATTAACCCCAACCCATGCAGACACTAAACCCCACCCTTACAGACACTAAACCCCACCCTTACAGACACTAAACCTCACCCTTACAGACATCAAACACAACCCGTGCAGATACTAAACCTCACCCTTACAGACACTAACCCTAACCCTTACAGACACTAAACCCAACCCTTACAGACACTAAATACAATGTTTATGGACACCAAGTCCAACGTTTATAGACACTGACTAACCCCAACCCTTACAACACTTATAGCCACTGACTGTATAAATCTTTCACTGATGTATCTATTTATGCACTTTTGTCTTTACAGCACAATAGTAATGGGAAAGTATTGTTTAGGGTGATCACCAGGACAAAAGACATTCCACTGTGCTCTTGGTTTCAGAGGATTCCCAACATCTGAATATTGAATATTGTTCTTGCCAAAAATGGACTGTTATGCGAGATGTGATACGAGAATTGCTTGCTTGTTGATGCCTTTGGTACTTACACTTGGATTATTAGTTTATTGAGTTTGTTTTTATGAACGTCTTCATCAGTGTCGGATTACCAATTAGGCAGCGTGACCTTTAGGGTTCCAGCGACATCGGATTTTAATAAAACCGTTTCAGGAGACAATTGGCGAGATCGTGGCTGTCTATGAGCCGCCACAGTTTAATCCGGTACTGGTTTTCTTTTTTTTCTTTTTTCTTTTTTTTTGCGAAACAATTCACGCTCCTTTAGCTTCCTCAATGTCCATCAATCGTTTTATGCACGCTTCACTGTTTTTATTCCCAGTGATGAAAAGGTTTTATTGATTTAAGCACTAAATTATCTTAGCGTGATTTTCTCCTCCTAACCAGAGGCTGCAAGATCAAAGACACTCTTGGAGACATAACTGTATAAAAGTGTTGGAATTGATTAAGATCATTTGACTCCTGTGTTGAACACATTTGTAGACAAAAAATTACACTTCTTCAAAGAAGAAATTTGTATGGCGTTTTTGTTGATGATATATGATTAAAAAAAAACAAAAAACATTAATGAATTTCTCCACACAAATAAACTTTTAATTTTAGAATTTATTTTATTCCCTAGTCCTCTAAAATGCCATTAATGTGAAGCCACCCAATATATTATAGCTTCGACTGTTTCATTTCTGAAGGTTGTTAGCCTTATTTTAGCAGCAC
This sequence comes from Electrophorus electricus, assembly GCF_041902795.1. Classification (NCBI taxonomy): domain Eukaryota; kingdom Metazoa; phylum Chordata; class Actinopteri; order Gymnotiformes; family Gymnotidae; genus Electrophorus; species Electrophorus electricus. Next base: position 10,416,949 of record NC_137499.1, on the reverse strand, counting down.
ACGTGCATGATCATGGCGCAGAGGCGAAGCTCCCGCCATACCTTGTGGCTTTGAATTAGTTTAACTGTGAACTCCAACTTGTGTCTGGTGAGTTTTACAATTTACCCATTAGTTCAGAATTAGTCCCTCATATTTCTATTCCTATTATGTAGAAACAAATATTCACTCAACATTTCAGTGAAATAAAGATTTAAGTAAAATAACGAAGAATGACAGAGCAAACTGTCATCTTAATCGAGGAATCGCTTAAATAAAAACGTGATGTAAACTTTAACACAGATTTTCCTGCAAGGTCCTCGGTGCGGCTTGGGAAAATTTGAATTCAAATGAAAGTTGTGTTTACATAGTAAAATAACTAGACTTTCTCCTAACGTTAATCTTCGAATGGCTAGGATAAACTACATCATGTCTTCATTTCTTGGCAAGATGCATATAATAAAGCAACTAACAGTCTTATATTCTAAGTTTGACGGGTTCAGAGGAGCAATGTAGGCTGTAGCTGGAGCCGGAGCCCCACTAAACTCTGAACTACAGTTACCAGCATGCAACAGTGCCAAACGCCCTCCGCCCGTCAGCACGGCGTTGGCACGCCCAGCGGGATCAGCGCTGAACTGGTTCATTGTGTCGGGGACTGGACGAGAGTTTGCGCTCAGGCGTCTGTGATCAACACCACGGATCCACCAGCTTGCCATGCACGCTGTCAGCCTAACGGGGATCGAGGCGTTAACGGCGCTGGCCACATAGAGAGGCCGTGACACGCTGAACAGGAGATGAAGAGTGAAGCAAACTGGCAAGATGAGGATTAATGATGATTAATGATGTAGGGGTGCTGGGCTCGCGCAGCTGATACTCGCGGCTTGATGTGTTTTATCTCGTGCTTGGGTGGAAACGTGTAGTCATCTGTAAAAAAGCACAGGATTTGTATCTACATATCTACATCTTTATGGATATAGATCCCATCCCACATCGCGCTGGGTCTTGATCGTTTATTTATTTGTTTGTTTGTTTTGTGTAAAAGTAAACGTTGGGAAGGTTCGTCGTGTGCCATCAATAGCGAACAAAACATGGGGAACGCAGAAAGTATGGATACCCAGCTCACCGATTTCAGGGCGAGAAATAAGCCCCCAAAACTGCCAATGCCAGACCCAGCAGAACTGGAGGAAAGATTTTCAATTGCTTTGGTAATTATTCATCAATATTGTCCAGGAATTTACTTACCAAGCGTAGCACGCGCCTTCTGTAGTTGCGCTGGTAATGTTGGCAGTCTCGTGCAGATTTAGGCACTCATCTATTGTGTGCAGTCGCATGCGTGCCGCTGTGGGGCTCATCAGCCACATAGATCGCCTACTTTTTGGGGGTGTAGAGCATTTTGCTATTTACAGCATCGGTAGGCTTATTAAATGTAAGCGTGTAAATGTATTTCTGCTATTTGTAGGTGCGATTAGTCGTGTATCAGACCCCATGACCATGAATTGGGAATAAGGAGCAATCCACTGTGAAGTGGCCACTAGTGTTTGCCTTGGTGTCTCAAAGCTATTGTTTTGGGATCGTGGTTTTGACAGCGCTTCATACAGCATGTAGTACTGTTGCAACAATACACAAAGTGCAATATGGCACTAACGGCATAGGCTAAACGTACTAGTTTATTACATTGTTGCAAATTTAGTAATGCAATAGTTGGAAGATTTTTCTCTATGGAATGTATGCTGCATGTGTTAAAAACAATGACAGACGTAATATTACTAATGTTATAATATGCTTTTGAATGTGCTATGGGACTTCCTCCTGAAAGGGGTACATTGTTATGGTCTGCAGATGTATGGCAGGGAGCCTTTCTCTTAGAGGCATCTAAACTCACATGTTCCGTCTACCTAACAGAAATAGATCTGTGCTGAGAACCGATAAGATCAAATCAAAGTTTGCTTGCTCATGACGGAAGCAACATCAGTGTAACTACGTTCTGTGTGAGTGCGCACGTGTGCGTAAGGAGGTGACAAGACAGAAAATGGAGGGAATGCAAATCATTTGGATGCTTGCCTCATTTTCACAAATTTGCATTCCAAATTCTGACCAGTAGCAGAGACTGCAGTCTGGAGTCTGTACCTAGTCTGTCAGATTAGAAGACCGCTCCTGCCTTTTCACACATTTAATCATTCTATCATCCATGAGATGCATTTTGTTTCCAAGTTATGCGCTGTGTGCCTCAGCGGGGACACGTGGGAAACTGGCAGTAAAGCAGTATACTAGGGTGTGTGTATATAGTGGAAGTATGTGTATTATAGTGGACATTTGAGTGTTGGATTTGTCCTACTGCTTTAAAGAAAAAAAGTGTGACCCTCACACAGTGGCTCCTTCACACCCAGTCAGCCCGTAATCAGAGGCATCAGCTGTGACGCAGTAGTCATGTGTGGGACCACAAACTGTTTTTAAACTGCTTCTAACCAAATTCAGACACCAGTTTAAAATTAAAAGCTACATGTTGGATCCCTCTCATGTTGCAAATACCTTTGCAGCCATCACAAAGCAGGGGTGTATCTTGGCAGAGTATAACAACAAACAAGGATGCTCTTGATTTGATGGGTGCTGGTGTGTGTGTCTCAGAATTCCATGAACCTTCCACCGGACAAGGTCAGACTTCTGCGGCAGTACGACAGCGAGAAAAAGTGGGAGCTGATCTGCGACCAGGTGAGTGACATGCCTCAAGTGACCAGGCAAGTCCTTGCAGTGCTGCTCATACCTGAACATCAGTGTCAGAGGTCGGGGTTAGAGTCAGAGACACTTTGTTCAGAGTCCCAAAGGTCCTGCCAAAAGGAAGCTCAGAGAATTGCAGTATTGTAACGTTGGCATGCTGTGTCTTCTGCTGCATCTGAGAACTACTTGAATGATTATATTGTTTTTTCAGAGCTGTCCAAATGGTGTGCCTCTAATCGGCATGGCAACCCAGTTATGGGAACTGTCGTGTTCAGTAGTGCAGCCCTCTGCCTGTCTGTCTCCATCCACCACCTCAGATCTCACAAAGCTTTCACCTCTCACTAGTGAGCAAACATGGATTCCTTATTAAAACATATCCTCTGCGTCCGCCATGTCTGGTTACCATGGTTACGCTGACATGCGGCCGGGAGAGTGGTGTGTGCAGAGGTGACAGAGCAAATAAGGTATGAATAATAAATGACATGCGCTTGGCACCATGGTGGGAGCACAGGGCCAGCACCCTGATGGCAGCACAGGGCCGGAGGTGACGGGACTAGACAGACTGCTCAGAATAAAACCGAAAGGGTGTGCCAAGGAGTTTGATGAGAATAGTTGTGACCAATCAGAGGTCACATATTTTGCAAGCGGGTCAGCTATGTTCCAGTTTAATTTTGCTTTGACTTTGTGCCAGATCTGTAATCATGTTAGTTCTGTGTTTGAGTGTAATTTAAAAAGGTGTCTGTGTGTATAACAGGAGCGTTTTCAAGTCAAAAACCCTCCGCACACCTACATCCAGAAGCTGAGAGGATTTCTGGACCCTGCCGTCACGAGGAAGGTGTGTTACATGTCATACCCAGTCTGTGTTTCAGATGGAACTCTCTGAACTTGCAAACAGTGTTATTGTCATCTTTGAATTTTGAACAAAACTGAGGAGCACCTGAATGTGATGTTCTTCACTGATGGCCTGACCTTTAACCTGGGACACACCTTTTATATGCTGGTCCTGGTATCAATGTGTCAGAGGGTGTGGAATTTTGTTGTGCTTAGCATGTGTTTGTGTCTTTGTGAGTGTACACACTACGGAGCAGCACAATCAGTGTCCAAAGTTCTGCACAGAAAAAAAAATGTTGTGTGCATTTTTACATTTTCAGCACATAGCAGGAAAGGTGGTCAGACTGCCCAGTCATTCTCCCAATCTCACAGAGAAACTCAAAAGGAACCCCACTGCGTAAAAACCCAAGTGAACCCCACTGCGTAAAAAAACCAAAGTGAACCCCACTGCCTTAAAAAAACAAAACAGTAAATCCCAGTCATGGCATATGTTGGTATGGTGCTGATATTTTAGTACTGGGCAACTGAAATATTGAGGCTTTTCCGGCAGAAATTCAGGAGGAGAGTTCAGGAATCCACCCAAGTGCTCCGCGAGCTGGAGATTTCGCTCAGGACCAATCATATTGGGTGAGTGGTCCTTGACCTGTAAATCAGATTGTTTTGACTATTTAATCCCCCACATTAAGTGGAGCTTTGTTTACCAAGGACCATTGTCCATTTAACTGGGTAGCAGGTGTTCTGCAGAAAGAGGTTTTTGAAGTTTAGACTGATCTTACTGTGTCTTCAGGTGGGTGCGAGAGTTTCTGAATGAAGAGAATCAAGGCTTGGATGTGCTGGTGGAGTACCTGTCCTTCGCACAGTACGCCGTTACGTAAGCAGTGTGCTTCTTTTCCTCCATCCCTCCCTCCCTCCCTCTCTCCCCCTACTCTCTCTTTCTCCCTCTCCGTTCCTTTCACTCGCTCTTCTTCTCTCTAAATCTGACAAGATTTTGAGCCGTCCTATCACAGCTTTGCAGACAACACTCTTGGCCCTCTCCCCAGACAACTATGGTCCCCTCATCCCTCTTTATAAGAGTCTTGAACACATCATTAAGTGGATGGGCCAAACCCTTCTGCAGTTTAAGATGAATTAAGATGAAACAGATTCTTAGATTTGGCAACAGCAATGAGAGGTATAGACTGGCTTTTTGGATTCATGCTAGCTCATAACCTTGGTGTACTTGTAGACTGTGATTTCCTGTTTTAGCAATCTCATCAAATCAGTTACTGAATCAGCATTTCATCACCTTAAGAACATAAACAACATGAGAGATTTCCTGACAACTCCGTGCTTTTATGTCTAGTAGAGACTACACAAAAACCACTCAGACAGCTTCAGTTCATTCAAAAGCTGCTGTAATTCTCAATAAAAGAGAAAGAAGAGACCACACCTCGGCCAGACCCCCACACTGGTGACCAGTAGATTACAGAGATCACTTTAACGTATTAATACTGGCCCATCAGTTGCTTAATGATCTAGGACCAGTATATCTGTCTGATATGCTGCAATGTTATGAGCCAAGCAGAACTGTCAGATCATTAGGGTCTGGTTAGTTAGTCCTGACAAACGTATAGACTTAGAGTGGGAAGGTAGCGTTTAGCTGTTATTCTGTTTTTAATGGAACCGGTTGTCAGGATCTTAGAAGAGCAGCAACACTAGATGATCAGATTTTGGTTAGTGACATTTTTATTTCTTAGGCTGTTGGCTCAGATCAAACCTGAATTTTCAGCTCTACAGGGCACTTTTATTTACGTTAATTCTTATTTTCTTTATTTTCATCTTTTATATTTTAATCTTTCATCTTTTATCTCAACACTTTACATTTTTATTTGTCAAATTTTAATTCAACATTTATCATCTTATTTAATTTTGATGATTTTAATTATGTGTATGGGTATGAAACATTCTGTACAAATAAACATGTCTCACCTTGCATGGCTCTGCCTGTCTCACCTTCCCGGTCTTTGCATGTTTCTGCCCCCTCAGCTTTGATGGCGATGCAGCAGAAGGCGCAAGTGGGGAGGCATCCGTGGAAACTCCGTGGAGCAGGTCTATCGAAGATCTCCATGGCGACAGCAACCTGCCCTCGCCAGTCAGTAGCAGTAGCATCCCACGCGCCACACGCCACTCCTTAAGGTACACACACATACACACACGTGTGTGTGTGTATATATACACACATAACACTCCTTAAGGTGTACACTCACTCGTGCAACTCACTCCTTAAAATGTACATGCATGCTCCACACAATCCCCACGTGCCTCTCTATAAGGTGCACACACACACACACACACACATACATACATACATACATATTTACACATGCGCGTGCGTGCACACACCCATATACATACATACATACATACATACATACATACACACACACACACACGTGCACGCGCACACACACGCATATATACATACATACACACACATACATACACACACACACACACGCACGTGCTTAACACACTACTAATTAATGCGCACACACACACATTCCACACAGCATTCCATAAGGTATAGACACATAGATACATGCTTCACACACCAATAATTAAGGCACACACACATTCCACACACCAATAATTAAGGCACACACACACAGCACTAATTAAGGCACACACACACACTCCACACACCACTCCTTAAGACACACACAGGCAAACACACAAAGAACAACACAAATGTTTCCATTATATTGGCTGAGCTACTGTTTTGGTTCTGTGAAACTGTGTGATGCCATCTCAGGTCCAACACTCTTCCCAGCCGAAGGACCCTTAAACACTCTCGCTTGGTGTGTAAGAAGGATGACGTGCACGTCTGTGTCATGTGTCTCAGAGCCATAATGAACTATCAGGTATAACAATGTTATTTACTGAAAGTTAAACCTAATAACCATAATAAGACACAAATGCCATCTAATGGCTAAAGCTCATCTACAGCTGTTTCCTGTGGTACATCTTCATGTTCTCTCTGCATACAGTATGGCTTCAATATGGTCATGTCACATCCACATGCGGTGAACGAAATTGCCCTGAGCCTCAACAACAAAAACCCCAGGTAAGGCTATGTACAAACACACGCACACATAGTATGTATGTTGTAACGTCAGCATTATTTTGTAAAATCTGACTTCATTATTTGACCTGTACATGCACTTCTTCACTTATCAGTCAGTACTGATAATAATCTGACAATTAACATTTCAGCCAACAAACTTGATCAAAGACCCTCATTGAGTTTATAATCAACCCTAATGATAAACTCAATGATATCATTAGGGTTGATTATAAATTCTTTGAGTTAATAAATCATTAGGGTTGATTATCAACCCTATTGATAAACTCACTGAGTCAATACTCAACCCTAATGATCAACTCACTGAGTTAGTGACCTCTTGTATCCTAGATCTGCTCACTGATCCTCTGAGGTGGAATTGATTGTTTGATCTTAGTTTCCTGTAATGTAGTGTATAATCCCTTGCTGTAGCTCATAGAGACGAGCGTTTCCTGTAGAGAATTCATGCCTCTGTGTGTGTGTGTGTGTGTGTGTGTGTGTGTGTGTGTGTGTGTTGTTCGTGTGCAGGACCAAAGCCTTAGTCCTGGAGCTGCTGGCTGCTGTGTGTCTGGTGAGGGGAGGCCATGAGATCATCCTGGCAGCCTTTGACCATTTCAAAGAGGTACAAGAATGATTTGCAACCATTGTGTGTTTTTTTTTTTTATTCTGTTTTAAATGCATTATAATGATGCTGCAGTTTAATTAATTAATGATGTTTGTAACAATCAGAAGCTCCATGATTTTGTCCTGTTTGAGTATGTGCTTTTGTGGGTTCATTAGGAAGCTTATTTGTGGTCTGTTCCTTTCTCCCAGGTCTGCTCAGAGACCCAGAGGTTTGAGAAACTAATGGAAGACTTTAAAAATGAAGACAACAATATTGATTTCATGGTGCGTTAATATGAGAGCACTCTTGGCCTGAGTGCCTTCCCACTCACAATGTGCACTTGCGGGGTTAGGGTTTATGGTTTAGGGTTTAGGGGTTATGGTTAGGGTAACCCTTAACCCTAACTATGTTTGCGGCCGCCTTGTGTGACCCGCTGCAGGTCGCATGCATGCAGTTCATCAACATCGTGGTGCACTCTGTAGAAGACATGAACTTCAGAGTGCACTTGCAGTATGACTTCACCAAGCTCTCCCTGGACGAGTACCTAGAGGTAAGGCTCTGTTCCTGTGCCAAAGTGGGAAGAGACCCTACTGGGTCAGGGTTAGGGTTAAGTACTGAATGTAGTAGACCATATCACATGTACAATTAAAAAGTGTATGTTAACATTGTTGAAATAGCACATGCATTGGGCACGGTCATGGTAAAAAAAAAAAATGAATGTGGAACCACTGGCCAAATTCAACTGGAGTAAATCCTTCTTCTTTTTTTTTTAAACAGTATAACAGCTTATACACACACTCCTGTAAGGCACATGTGTGTTGCGCGTGTGTTGCACGCATATGTATTGAGTGTATGTGTTTGTCTATGGTTCAGAGGTTGAAGCACACAGAGAGCGATAAGCTGCAGGTGCAGATCCAGGCGTACCTGGACAACCTGTTTGACGTGGGTGGACTGCTGGAGGACGCCGAGACCAAGAACGCAGCACTGGAGCGCGTGGAGGAGTTGGAGGAGAACCTCTCCCACGTACGGCAAGCCGACCACCACTGCACCACCATTCTCCTCCCACTGCAAGCGCCTGCACGTCCACTCATGGGCTTTCAGATGCCAAATGAATCACTGTCAGACTGTGTAACAACTGGGTCATCCATTAGACTCTTAATTGCCAGATCTGTTTGCTTGCGGCCTTTCTGGGAGCTGACATTAATGAACATAGTTACGTAGTCATAAGGAAATAATTTTATTCATTAATAAAATGTTGTGTCCTGAGGGATAACCTTGAGAATTAGCTTGGGCTGTTCGGAGGCCAAACCTGTTAGTACAATATTCTCATTCTCTCTCTCTCTCTCTCCTAGTTGACAGAAAAGCTGTTGGACACAGAGAATGAGGCCATGTCCAAGATCGTGGAGCTGGAGAAGCAGCTTATGCAGAAAGACAAAGAACTGGACACCATACGGGTGAGAGTTACAAACACACAGCCCAAAAACATTAGTTCTCTAAAACATTTTTTTTTTTTGCAAGACCCTTGTTGCTTGTGATCAGTTTTATAATGCAGCTTTATTATAAACTGTGTGCAGACATCATACCCTCATATGGGTTAGATATGGAACTATTGTGGAATTATAGGAGGGGGTAAAATTTGTTTGGACTAGGGTTCTGGGAAGCCTCCCCTCTGCCCCATCAACAGCAAGGGACAACTCTAACCCTAACTCCAGCAGTCTTGAGGGGAGGTGTGGGGCAGGTGAGCTTCATGGAGAGTGAGTAGGTTGTCTGACTGGCATGTTTGCGATGCAGGCCGTGTACCGGGACACCAGCTCGCAGGTGCACACGCTGCGGCGCATGGTTCGGGAGAAGGACGAGGCCATCCAGAAGCAGTGTGAGCTGGAGGAGAAGGCTCACCTGCTGGCGCGTCGAGGTAGCCAGCACGTGCAGGCGCGTGGTGAGGGCGACGGCGAGGGCCAGGCTTGCCCGCTGCCCTCCCCTCCGCTGCCCACGCTGTTGTCACCCTGCCCCTGCCCCGATGCCCTGGCGGTGGCCTGCATGGGCGCCGCGTACAGCCCTGCGAGCACCTCGCAGAGCGGCACCCCGAGGAAGGTGGCCGCGCCTGCTTCTACTCCACCCCCCCCTCCTCCACCACCTCCACCACCACCCATGCCATGCTCCTCTGGTGAGTTAACAAGACAGAGTGGTCTGATGATCCACTGTTTGGTCAGCCTTTTTATTTGTAGTTAATAAATACGGATGGTCACTAGGAACCATCGGCGCTAAGGGAGCTTCTGTAAGGTGAAGGCTGCTGAAGGTGTGTGTGTGTAGCATCAACACGGCCGTGGTAGCTGGCCTGAAGAGTGAGCAGTGTCCTGCTCTCTGGCACATTGCAGCCCAGTTTTAAGTATAGTTAAGAAGGCTGTTATCTGAATTTCATCGTGGTTTCATCGTAGTTTCATGGTCCAGTGTGTTGCCTTTGTTCAGATGCATTTTGTGTTTGTGAGCCACGTCTTCTTTCTTCTGCCATCCAGTGCCTAATGGACCTTCAGATGTTCCTGCTCCACCTCCTCCTCCACCTCCACCACCACCTCCACCTCCACCTGGGCGTGCCATGGAGATGTCCACACCACTTCCCCCTCCCCCTCCCCCTATAGCCCCTCCCCTTCCTGGCTGTGGCACACCCACTGTCATATTCAACTCTGGCCTGACAGGTGTGTATGTATTAAAGTCTTTCTGGTTTTGCTTTTAGAGTTTTCATGCTTATTTTCCTTTGTAAACTTTGTTTGTGCTTTTTTTTGTCCTCTACTTTTTACTCCTTCCTGCCCTCAAAGATGGACCAATCAAGCTCTTCTGTACGTTCCCTCCGTTTGGGTGATCTTTGCTGTGTCGTGATTTATTTTTGGTGTTTTTATATCATTAATGTGATCACTTTTTTTACGCCTTTTTTGTCTGTGCTGTCTTGTGTTGCGTATACTGACCCCAGCCATGAGACATGTTAATTAAAACCTAACGCACTCCATCTGAACAAAACCAGCACTGACACTCTCACCTGTGCCTCTACCTGTCTCCAGCTGTGAAGATTAAGAAGCCAATCAAAACCAAGTTCCGAATGCCGGTCTTCAACTGGGTGGCCCTCAAACCCAATCAGATCAACGGTACTGTCTTCAATGAGATTGATGATGAAAGGATTCTGGAGGTATTTATCTGTCATCAGACTCGGACTTCCTGACATTGATTGGACTACATGACACTTCATAACAGTGATTTTAATTGCAGTATACTACGTGTGCCACCAAGGGATGGTCGTACTTAAATTAGGTCAACGCTAACATGATTTTTACTGTAAAAACAAATTCATATTTTGAGGTGGAATTGCCCTTCTGTCTCTACCAGGACCTGAATGTAGACGAGTTCGAGGAGCTGTTTAAGACCAAGGCTCAGGGCCCAACGGTCGACATGACGATGAGCAAACAGAAGGCCCCGCAGAAGGGGCCCAATAAGGTGTCACTACTGGAGGCCAACCGGGCCAAAAACCTGGCCATCACCCTGCGCAAGGCAGGAAAGAGCTCAGAGGAGATCTGCAAGGCAATTCAGACGTGAGCGCTCCTCAAGGACATTTCACCTCCGAAACCTGTGTACAGCCAATGACCTAGAATTAGGCTCCGAAATATTGTGTAAATGAAGATAAATATTAATAAAAATTACTTTAAGATATATTTATGTGCCAAGTTCTCACTTTCCAGTACATTAAAACAGCAATAGTAAACTCGGCAGCTAATCACCATAAGAGCTGACAGTGTGTCATTGAAGAAGTTCTGTCTTTTTTCCTGCAACACTGCAAAACGTCTCTAGAATCCTCTAAAGTTCTGGCAGCAGTTTTGTCTGTCTGGTTCCGCTGGCCTAGTAACACATGCGTCGCTCAGCCCAGCCCCTCTCTGGCTGTCCCCCAGGTTCGACCTGCGCACCGTCCCCGTGGACTTCACAGAGTGCCTGATGCGCTTCATGCCCACAGAAGGGGAGGTGAAAGTCCTGCGGCAGTATGAGAGGGAGCGGCGCCCTCTGGTGGAGCTCACGGAAGAGGACCGCTTCATGATGCTCTTCAGTAAGATTGAGCGCCTACCCCAGAAGATGACCATCATGGCCTTCACGGGGAACTTCAACGACAGCCTGCAGATGCTCACGCCGGTATGAGTCACTCATGAACAGAATGTAAAATATAACCCAAATATAACACAAATATATCATAAATATAACACAATATCCTTTTTTGTTACAGCAACTTCATGCGATTATTGCTGCGTCTGTGTCCATAAAATCTTCCCAGAAGCTAAAAAAGATCCTTGAAGTTAGTAGCACTTCACACTGACCTTAAATTTGACAGTGTTTCTGATCCTGTGCTGTCAGTCTGTGATCTGGTGTTCTCTTCTCAGATTATACTGGCCCTGGGGAACTACATGAACAGCAGCAAGAGGGGAGCTGTGTATGGCTTCAAGCTCCAGAGCTTAGACCTGGTGAGTCAGTCAGAATCTGCCACATGGTTGCTGAGGAAACCAAACTTCGCCTAAAAACACTGAAACATGAAATGTGGAGGCAGTTATGAGTGCCCACCTGTTCCCACATTCTCTGTGCAGTCACACATCATCTCCATTTTGTTTGTTTGTTTTGCCCACAGCTGCTGGAGACCAAGTCCACGGACAGGAAGCAGACTCTGCTGCATTACATCGCTAACGTGGTGAGGGAGAAGTACATGGCCATGAGCATGTTCTACAATGAGCTGCATTATGTGGAGAAAGCTGCTGCTGGTAAGACTCACTCTGTGTGCTCTTTACCATGCAGCACACACACATATACACAGAGTGTCACAGTGTAGCACACACGTATACACAGAGTATCACATGTACGCAGAGTGTCACAGTGTAGCGCGCACACGCGTACGCAGAGTGTCACAGTGTAGCGCGCACACGCGTACGCAGAGTGTCACAGTGTAGCGCGCACACGCGTACGCAGAGTGTCACAGTGTAGCGCGCACACGCGTACGCAGAGTGTCACAGTGTAGCGCGCACACGCGTACGCAGAGTGTCACAGTGTAGCGCGCACACGCGTACGCAGAGTGTGTGCAGAGTGTCAGTGTAGGGCGCACACGCGTACACAGTGTCACAGTGTAGCGCGCACACGCGTACGCAGTGTCACAGTGTAGCGCGCACGCGTACGCAGAGTGTACGCAGAGTGTCACAGTTTAGCGCGTATGCAGAGTGTCACAGTGTAGTGCGCACACACGTACACAGTGTGTTACTTAGGAAATAGAATTTACAAAGTAACACACATGTACACATATAAAGTAGCATTTACAGTGTAGCACTTTTACTTATACAAAGTGCCACATTTGCTGTATAATGGATACATATTCTTGATGCAGCTTACGCTGACCACAGGAAATTTGTCATGTTATATGACTCTGTAAGATGTCATTGTTATTTACCCTGTGTAAGATGTCATTAGGTTTATTAGAGAATTATTTGTGTTTATGTATATCTAAATAAGAGAAGTTTAGCACAATGTGGTGTTTGACTGGCGGCTGTAAAAAAAAGGGGGGTTCTCGTGTTTCAGTCTCTCTGGAGAATGTCCTACTGGATGTGAGGGAGCTCCAGAGAGGTATGGACCTCACACGCCGAGAGTACAGCATGCACGGCCACAACTCGCTGCTCAAAGACTTCATCCACCACAACGAGACCAGACTGAAGCAGCTGCTCGACGACGCCAGGATTGCGCAGGTACAGCTTGGCCAAACCCGGAGACACAGGACCGCATGGCCAAACCTGGAGACATGTGTCTCTGAGGACTACATCAGCTGGACAAGTGCTGGTCCTCTCATCACAGCTCACATGCATGTTCTCACAGGATGCTTTTGACGACGTTGTGAAGTACTTCGGGGAGAGCCCCAAGACCATGCCTCCCTCCGTCTTCTTTCCAGTGTTTGTGCGCTTTGTCAAGGCCTACAGGGTGAGCCAGGCTTCCACTCATCCACACATCACTACTTCCACCCATCTTTCAGTCCAGTTCAGGTCAGTTGGAATGTGTCTCTCTCTCTCTCTCTCTCTCTCTCTTTCTTTCTTTCTTTTCCCAGCAAGCGGATGAGGAGAACGAACAGAAGAAGAGGCAGGAGCAGCTGATGATGGAGAAGCTTCTGGAACAGGAGGCCCTGATGGAGGAGCAGGAGGACCAGCAGGTATGGCTTTACCAATTAGCATTTTAGGGATCCCGTGATGCAAAGGATCCGGAGAAAGCCAGCTAAACTATCATAATATTGTAAGTGGGATACTTTCTAGGAAGTTGCTTGTCTGTCTCTCCTAAACACACTAGTCACCATCACATAAGGGCAAGAGACAGCAGCAGGATCTGATCGCTGAGCTGAGGAAGAGACAGGGGAAGGACAGCCGTCACGTCTACGAGGGCAAAGATGGTGCCATTGAGGATATAATCACAGGTACAGCAGACGCAGTCAAGGGTGGCGTGCCTGCTCCCACCTGTGAGAGTGATTCTGTCATATACTGCGATAAAGATACTTCTGTTTCTCTCAGGTGCTTTTCTAGAGCTAGAGTCAGTGTTGTTTTTGGCTGTTGTCTTGCTACAGTGCTGAAGACCGTCCCCTTTACTGCGCGATCGGCCAAACGGGGCTCGCGCTTCTTCTGTGACCCCGCCCACTCAGAGGACATCCATTACTAAACTAAATTCTCTCCCTCAGAAAGGTGGCTTAATGTCTGTCTCTCTCGCTCTCATCTTGCCTTGCTTTCATCCATCCCTCTCTCCATCAGTGTTTCTCATTCTGCATGAATGGGCGAATAACGTGTGTGTTAACTGTGTACACGCGATGAAGTGTGTTGCCTGTGTACAAGTGATGAGGTGTCTTGCCTGTGAACAGGTGATGGGATGTGTGCTGCCTACGTGTTGCCTGTATACAGGTGATGAGGGGCAAGTTTAATCAAGTCACCTCTTCTCAACATTTCATCCTTCCTTCTGTGATACCACATGCATGGCTGAAAATATTGCGCAGATGTAATTTCAGATGTGCCCATTGCTCCATATGCATGAGCCGCTGCTCGTGGTCAGCGCTGCAGGTCGTCTCATATATGGAGACAGGTGTCTAACTGTCACTCTGTTGCCACACGCAGACCTGCGTAGTAAACCCTTCCGTTGCACCGACGCCCTCCAGACGAGTAGGACGAGGAACTTTTGACACCTTTGAGCACCTTTGGTACTCTCCGAACAAGTGACGACCTGCTAATCCACCTTACTCAGCCAATGAACAGAAGTGGGTGTGTCTACTTATTAAAACAAAGGAGAGGTAGAAAGTGCTCACCCCAGCCGCTTCTCCATCCTTCCACTCCACCCGCCTCTCCATCCTTTCAACATTCAAGCAGGAGGTGAATGAATGTTCATGTCCCCAAGATGTAGAAAACTGACTTTACTTGAGCACTGGATATGCAGGACACTCAAAACTTACAAAAACTGGAATCAATCAGTCAAACCCTCCGATCTCCAGTGGAAGGAGATGTGGTTGTGGTTGGGTTTTATTTATTTTTTTAACCCCAACCCTTTCTGACATTTTTGAAAGGCCAGTGCTCATGCTTTGAGAGAGTGTGTAGCCAGTGTAAAAAAAAACAAACACCCTGGCTGGGTGAACGGAATCGTCTTCATCAGGTGCTCGTGGTCCACAATCTCTTCCCTACTTTGGGATTCGATAAAGCTGAGCAGCTGTTACTGTCAAAATGGGAAAATACCCATGATGCACTTTGCTTATAAACATTCAGTTATTGTCCTTTTGAACTCTCATGCAAAAAGAACTGGTTAAGAAGAGAAAGAGTTGTGGGTCTGATTTCTACACTGGTACTGAGGACTATAATCTCCCTGTCTGCGGACTCCCTATTAGTTATGGTCAGTGTAACCCTGACCTATTAGTTAAAGTTTCCTGAAGGGAGGGGTTGTCTGAAGGACTCTTGTAACTCCGTGTATGTCCATCTTACTTCAAGCACAAACGTCCTGTCCTGCTTGACCTCTTGTGATGTATGATGTATGTAAACTGTTGAACAGAGTTTGCTTTCTTTTTTTAAAAAAAGACACTGCGTGGGGAAAATCCTTTTTTAAATGTAAAGATATTTTGCTACAAAAGTGAATCCCTTATTTTTTACATTGCCCATCCATTGTGATACTGTATATATTGTTGAAAAAAAAACAACACTGAAATCATTTGAATGTTATGATGTCACATTGTATGGCAGTATTATTTAGTTCAGTGGTGAAGAAAATGAATCAGTTGACTCAGTGCTGATATCTCTCCCTCTAATCAAACATACTCAGTATTGATAATCGTCTGTGATTGCACATTACACAAAAATGCTTGGACAGACATTAGTGGCACATGTAACTTTTTTTTTTTTTTTTTTTACATTGTTCTTTAAAAACAAACTGGAATCAAAGGTTGTCTGCAAATAAAGCAACAACATCAACAAATTAAATGTGTTATTGCTGCCTCGTTCTTGCAGTGGCTTATAAGACATTCATATCATACCCAAGGCTACTGGGGGTATTTCATAATACAGGTCTCTCCCACTCTCCCAGTGTAATGTTACACTACGTTTCTTTTTCAAGTCCACTTCTCCACTGACATGTTTAGTGCCTTTAACAAGTGATGTTCAGTGTATGGTGTAAGCTGTTCCTTAGCTCAGGTTATCTAATCAAACATACACTCCATCCAGTATGCCACAGCACAGGCAGACATGAGTTGAGCCTCCAGATATGTTTTTCTGTGATTACGAGAACACAGCATAGACTCTTGAAAGGAGTAACTTAATGTTTTACCATTATGAAATTGGTGCCCTAGCAACCCCTAATCCTAATTCTAACCCTAACCCAAGTTTTAAAACTTTCTCTAAAATGTAAGCAGTCAAATCCCAACTGATGGTGTTGAGTTTAAGCAGGGTGCCCCCGGGTCCTTAAAAATCTTAATTTGTATGAAATTACATTTTACAAATTTAAGGAATTGAGTATTAACTTGTTTTAAATTGAAAATTGTGTGGTGTTGAATGTTTTGCTTCAGACGCATATCTTTGCTGTTGCCCATTTCAATTACGGAAATTAAATTCGTGTGACTAACACAGTTAGTCTCAGACGCCCAAACGCCGATTATAAATCTGACAACTGCTTTTACTTCAGGAGAAGAGAAATGTACTTAATCAGCTGATAATTAAGATGTTTTTAAAACAGTTTGTTACCATGAGTCAATATATCTTCATCTGTAGTACAATGAAGGGCAGTGGTGGTACCATGGTTAAGATACTTGAATTGTGATTGGAAGGTTGCAGGTTCCAGGTTCCAGTCCCACCACTGCCAAGTTGCCACTGTTGGGCTCCTGAGCAAGACCCTTAACACTCAGTTACTCAAGTTGTACTCAGTCATAATTGTAAGTCAGCTCTATGCTGTAAATGTAACCCTCAATATAGCTTCATCTGCAGTACACCCTAGCCCTAGATATTATGTGAAGACCAAAATGAGGAACATACCCTGCATTTCTCATTAAGCCACAGCAGCAACCAACATTTAGTACCAGGAAGTTTCATAGAAGGTACTATCAGAACCTATTAAGCACACAAAGTATGATTTACTTTGCTTAATTACAGTACTATGTCCTATATCCTCCTTTATCCATTGCTCTTAGTGCTATAGAGTCCTGAATGCTGTAATTTATTTACACCCAAAAGGTAGCAGTTTCTGTTTCTGAGCGTGTCCTAAAAGACCCTCTAATATGTTTAATACCTGTAACAGCTTTAGGATACAAGGTTAAGGACTTTGTGATACTGTCTTACAATTGTTTTGTATTGTATTGTAATGAACAAAAAGCTTTAAAAATAATCACTTGGTTCATACAGAACTGCACTGCCCATTTATTGCACCAAACTAGGAAATCTGCCCTCATCTCACCCATTTCCCCTTATAGTTTGTATCTTTAATATTTGATACCTTACAAAGCATATCATGGATTTTGCCCTTCCTATCTTTCTGGATCCTCCGCACCCAGAGATGGAGATACATAAACATTATATATATATATAATGTTTATGCATGGTACATATACACACTATATTTTGTTTCTGTGCTTTAATTGGGTCTATTACTATGAAGGGCAATGCAAAAGAATGCACCATCACCTTAAACTATTATTAGCAGTACCACATTATAACCACAAGGTGGCAGCAAAATGTCAGGCCACAGAATAAGGACAACCCACTCAGTAACGCTTAAGAAGTAAATGAATAAGCATGATCTAAACGCTTTAAAAAATGTAAACAGTTACTACGTTGCTCACATTATTTTAAGACCTTCGCTGAAAAGGCAACCTAACAGACAGGCTGAAAAGAAAAGATCTGATTGTTGATTTTAGAAAGAAACAGAATGTCCCCCTTCCACTGTAAACGGAGAGAGAGTAGAAAGACTCTCCAGCTTCAGGTTCTTCAGCACATCTCAGAAAATCTCACGTGGTCAACCAACATAAACGCTCTGGTGAGGAAGGCACAGCAGTGGCTTTACTTTCTGAGAACATTTCGGAAAGCCAACCTGCCACCACAGCTGCTAGTGTCCTTCTATCAGAGCTCCATCGAGAGTGTTCAGACCCATGGGATCTCACTGTGGTTTGGCAACAGCCCTGTAGATGATAAGATGGTGCTGCAGAGAGTCAAAGACACAGAAGATCACCAACACTCATCTGCTCTGGAGGACATTTACAGCTCCTGATGCCTGTGGAAAGCATCCTGCATCATAAAGGACCCGCTTCACCCTGTCCATCACCCATTTGACCTTCTGCACTCAGGAACATGCTACAGCTCCATCAAAGCATCCACTACATGAGCACTGAACAGTTTCTATGCCAAGGCCATCACCACACTGAACTTAGCACTGAAAGAGCTGAACGTGTAAAGAACTATGCTGATCTCTTTACACTGTACTCTTTACGCTGCACTAAGGAACAACAATATATAATGTAATATATATGAAACGCAATATTCATTCTAAAATAGCTACCTTTGTGCAATATCTGTGCAATACTACTTGTGGAATTACAGTGCAATTCTTATTCTATCTGTGAAATACTCTTAAATACTTACTCTGTAAATATAGGTGCAGTATTTATCATAAGAAAACTTCTGGGTACACAGGATGTATACGAAGACACCCACTTTGTGAATTGTATATATGTCTATATATTTTTAATTCTATATTTTTATTTTGTCCTGTTTTAACATAAGAGCTCTATAATTTCGTTGTACACATAGCACAACGATAAAATATCAATCTTAATATATGTATGCTAGTTAACGTACGTGGTCATTTATATGGAATTATTTTTTTTTTAAAGAAAGATTCCGATATCTATACTTTCATATATCCCAACTATGATATAGATTAAGTATGAGGTAAATACAGTAACCACTGCAAAGCCTAAAATGTATATGCACTACATACACACGCCTAATGAAATATGTGCAGACCTGCAATTGCGCAATAATCTGGCCAACGCTGAACTGATCCCGACAGTCACGAGATGTTAGACGAGTTTATGAGGCGGTTTGATTGATATCAATTCCACCCGGTCCTTTGGGCGAAAGCCGTAGATGCGTAATTTGGATTGGACAAAATTGTTATAGGCGGTGTCTTCTCACGGCTGCGGAAGCACAAACCGCGATGTTTTGAAAGCGGACAAAATCCTAAACTTAAAAAAAAAACTTTACTCCTTGTAAAAGGATTAGGGTTTACATATATGAACTGTACACGTTCTAATATTGTTCTGAGTAAACTATTGAAAACTCAACCTTTACTATCTCAACTATCCTTTAGAACAGTAGAGTAAACGCTAGCCGGCAGGCTAGTTTGTGTTGGCTATAAAGCAGAATTCCCTTTTCTCCGCTTCAGCCATGTGGAGAGGCAGAACAACCACGTGGAGAGGTAGGAAAGGTCCTGAGTCTTTTTCCGGAGACGAATGCGACGCGAGTGTGGCAGTGACGGCTGAGTCCGGTGCGTCCCCGGAGGAGAGAAGCGCGCCCCGGCGCGTCTGGAGCGGCGGACACTGGCCCGCCCGCATACTCTCCGTGCTGTGTTGCCTCGTCATTTTCTTGTTCATTGGTGTACTTGCCTCCTTTCTCTATATCATTCTGAAAGGTATGAGTCCATTTTGTAAGTCCCGTCAGTGTTTTATTAACACCCCCCGGTTTGAAGGATCTGTCGCTAACTACCTCAGTATTGTCCTATCCTGCGTTGTGTGTCTTCCAGATCTAAGAGCAGAGAGAACCACCACTCCAGACGGAACAGAAGTAAGACTTTTAGGTAGGTCTAAGTTACATGTTCGTTAAATGTATTTCGCGTAGACAGTCCGTGTCATGTAGTCTAAGATACGTATTTGTTTCCAGGGTTTTGGAGTATGTTCATTCTTTCCTCCCTGGCTGGACTGCTATGTTGCAGTTTCTCCTGGACTCTTACCTACTTTGACTCATTTGAGCCTGGAATGTTTCCCCCCACGCCACTTTCCCCAGCCAGACTCAGGTACCTCCAGTTAAACACCAACACCACCTGCAAAATTCAAATTACGCACCAACTAACCAAATCGATGGCAGTCTAACAGCCTGGTACCAAAGTCACAGTGTTGTACAGTGTTGTATTAGTGTAATAGTGGTATACAGCGTTAGTGTAACAGTGTTATACAGTATTAGTATAATAGTGGTATACAGTGTTAGTGTAATAGTGTTGTACAGCATTAGTGTAATACTGTTCTACAGCATTAGTGTAATAGTGGTATACAGTGTTAGTGTAATAGTGTTGTACAGCATTAGTGTAATACTGTTCTACAGCATTAGTGTAATAGTGTTCTACAGCATTAGTGTAATAGTGTTATACAGTATTAGTATAATAGTGGTATACAGGGTTAGTGTAATAGTGGTATACAGTATTAGTATAATAGTGTTCTACAGCATTAGTGTAATAGTGGTATACAGTATTAGTGTAATAGTGTTCTACAGCGTTAGTGTAATAGTGTTATACAGTATTAGTATAATAGTGGTATACAGGGTTAGTGTAATAGCGTTATACAGTATTAGTATAATAGTGGCATACAGTATTAGTGTAAAGTGTTGTACAGCATTAGTGTAATAGTGTAATACAGTATTAGTGTAATATTGTTTTACAGCATTAGTGTAATAGTGTTATACAATATTAGAATAATAGTGGTATACAGCATTAGTGTAATAGTGTTATACAGTATTAGTATAATAGTGGTATACAGGGTTAGTGTAATAGTGTTATACAGTATTAGAATAATAGTGGTATACAGCATTAGTGTAATAGTGTTATACAGTATTAGTATAATAGTGGTATACAGGGTTAGTGTAATAGTGTTATACAGTATTAGTATAATAGTGGTATACAGTGTTAGTGTAATAGTGTTGTACAGCATTAGTGTAATACTGTTCTACAGCATTAGTGTAATAGTGGTATACAGTATTAGAATAATAGTGGTATACAGCATTAGTGTAATAGTGTTATACAGTATTAGTATAATAGTGGTATACAGTATTAGTGTAAAGTGTTGTACAGCATTAGTGCAATAGTGTTATACAGTATTAGTGTAATAGTATTCTACAGCATTAGTGTAATAGTGTTATACAGTATTAGTGTAATAGTGTTATACAGCGTTAGTGTAATAGTGTTATACAGCGTTAGTGTAATAGTGGTATACAGTATTAGTGTAATATTGTTTTACAGCATTAGTGTAATAGTGTTGTACAGCATTAGTGTAATAGTGGTATACAGTATTAGTGTAATAGTATTGTACAGCATTAGTGTAATAGTGGTATACAGTATTAGTGCAATAGTATTGTACAGCATTAGTGTAATAGTGGTATACAGTATTAGTGTAATAGTATTGTACTGCATTAGTGTAATAGTATTGTACAGCATTAATGTAATAGTGGTATACAGTATTAGTGTAATAGTATTGTACAGCATTAGTGTAATAGTGGTATACAGTATTATTGTAATAGTATTGTACAGCATTAGTGTAATAGTGGTATACAGTATTAATGTAAGAGTATTGTACAGTATTAGTGTAAAAGTGGTATACCGTATTAGTGTAATAGTGTTCTACAGCATTAGTATAATAGTGGTATACAGCATTAGTGCAATAGTGGTATACAGCATTAGTATAATAGTGTTTTACAGCATTAGTGCAATAGTGTTTTACAGCATTAGTGCAATAGTGTTCTACAGCATTAGTGCAATAGTGTTCTACAGCATTAGTGTAATAGCGTTATACAGCATCAGTGTAATAGTGTAATACAGCATTAGTGTAATAGTGTTATACAGCATTATTGTAACAGTGTTTTACAACATTAGCGTAATAGTGTTATACAAGATTAATGTAATGGAGGTATACAGTATTAATGTAATAGTGTTGTACAGCATTAGTGTAATAGTGGCATACAGCATTGGTGTATAGGGAGCAGTTGCAATATGTCATATAGAATGTTTCTTGCTTTCTAGAGTGATTCAGCTATTTTGCTTTTAGCTATCAGCCCAGGGGCTGCATGATAGTCAGTAAAATGGAACATTAGTCTTGTTTCTTCACTCTGGTTGGGCTGCGCTGGGGTGTGTTCATCACGGGCAAGAACAGAAAACCAATTTTACTGTAATTGGCTTCCATCATGCAGCCAAGATACTAGAGCTCTGCAGAATGGTCAACATCTAGTGGAAAAATTGGCCTGATTGGGCTTAGTGATGCTTAAAGCCCTGTGAAATGTGGGTGAACAACTCCTCTTCTGCTACCGTGAAACCTTTCTAGGAAACTGACGCATTGGGGGGACAGGAGAACAGTCCAGCCAGTTTTAGGAAATATCACTTTCTGTTCCACAATGAATATTGTTTTCTGTTTTGTATTTATCAACAGAGGAGGAATGTACCTCTCAAACAGGCATGAAGTGTTTTGGGATGTTGTTGGACTTGCTGTGAGCCAAGTGCTAGAGAAAAGGACTGAGCAGGCAGCACAAGATTATCTGAAGCTTATTTACAACAGCACAAGATATTGAAGGTTAACAGCTTCTGTGAAGGTTTTGATACAGTATCTAAGAGTGGCCAGACTCCTTATCTGGGATTCAGGGAGCTGCAGTTGTCTCTATGACTTTCAGTGTGCCGAGCACTGCAGCAGCACACACACGATATTATTACCAAAATATTTCAACCATTCAGTTGTATTTATTTAACTCTATTTTCCTGGGGTTATTTCAGTAACACAAGCAGCACCAGTGATGTTCCAAATTTTGCAAATACTGTGGGGTTTTTTTTATTGTTTTTAAAAAAATCTTTTGGGATATAACTGAATTGCTCTCAGAGACAGAAGGTGTTAAAGTTGTATGTGGTCCCCTCAGTCTGTGCCAACCATGTTTAGTTGCTGTAACTAGGAGGGCAGTGGTGCAGGGTAATGCAGCATGCCATTGCCATGGCTACACAGTAGCGTGCTCTTCCTTATCCAGGTGAACTCCTGGAACCTTTTCTCTGCTACACATTCATGCCCTATTCCCCACCTATTCCTGCCCTATTCCCAGGCTATTTCTGCCCTATTCCCCACCTATTCCTGCCATATTCCCAGGCTATTCCTGCCCTATTCCCCTACCTATTCCGGGCCTATTCCCAGGCTATTTCTGCCCTATTCCCAGGCTATTCCTGCCCTATTCCCAGCCTATTTCTGCCCTATTCCAAGCCTTTTTTGGCCCCTTCTCCATCTAGGGCCAGTGAACAGGAGCATAACTGAAGGGTTTGATATTGGAGGTTGGGGTGAAGTGAGGTTTGTACTGAACACCAGGCACTATTCTCAGTCAGGCATGATGCTTAATGGTACGTTAAATGAGGACTAAGTGTTTGCATGTACACCTCAGGATTTCATTTGTTTCTCGTTTGTCTTTTTGATGGTGTCCAGCAGGGTTCTCGGATGAGGCCAAGAGGGACAGGGCCAAGAGAGACAGGGCTCAGAAGGACGGGGCCAAGAGGGACAGGGCCCAGAGGGACAGGGCCCAGAGGGACAGGGCCCAAGAGAGACAGGGCCCAAGAGAGACAGGGCTCAAGAGAGACAGGGCTCGGAGGGACAGGGCTCGGAGGGACAGGGCCCAAGAGAGACAGGGCTTAGAGGGACAAGGCCCAGAGGGACAGGGCCCGGAGGGACGGGGCCAAGAGGGACAGGGACCAGAGGGACAGGGACCAAGAGAGACAGGGCCGAAGAGGGACAGGGCTTGGAGGGACAGGGACCAGAGGGACAGGGCCCAAGAGAGACAGGGCCCAGAGGGACAGGGCCCAGAGGGACGGGGCCAAAAGGGACAGGGACCAGAGGGACAGGGCCCAAGAGAGACAGGGCCCAAGAGAGACAGGGCCCAAGAGGGACAGGGCTCGGAGGGACAGGGCTCGGAGGGACAGGGCTCGGAGGGACAGGGCCCAAGAGAGACAGGGCTTAGAGGGACAAGGCCCAGAGGGTTGGGGCAAGAGGGACAGGGCCAAGAGGGACAGGGCTTGGAGGGACAAGGCCCAGAGGGTTGGGGCAAGAGGGACAGGGCCCAGAGGGTTGGGGCAAGAGGGACAGGGCCCAGAGGGACGGGGCCAAGAGGGACAGGGCTTGGAGGGACAGGGCCCAAGAGAGACAGGGCCCAGAGGCACAAGGCCCAGAGGGTTGGGGCAAGAGGGACAGGACTCGGAGGGATGGGGCCCAGAAGCACCTCAGACAGTCTCTGCATGGCATGAGACATCTGAGCATGTAGATGTTGTTGAATCTCAGCTGCTTCAGTGCTGTGACAGCAGGCCACGTGGTTACTCACTGATGGCAGGCCATGAAGACAGGAGTGACTGATACAGCCTAAAACATGTAGCTATCCCCCCCTGCTGGCACATCCCATTAACAGGCTGTGGTTCACAAGTTCAAGGGCTCTTCATGTTGCACTCTTTTCTTTGTCTTCAGATGAAGTGTCAATTTTACTGTAAATGAGCCATGATCCGCTGTTTACTTAGTCAGGCTTCAGATATGAAGGGTCATACTGCATAAAGTACGACTGGAACAGCTCGTGATTCCTGAAGCATTTATAAACATTTGTTCATGCTTTTCACATATTCTGTGAGAGCACTTCAGTGTGAGAGGACCAACATCTGTGAACAGCAGGTGCCTTCTTTGAGTTTAACGAGATATTGCTAATGTGATTAGGAGTGTTACAGTTACTGATGAATGTTTAAATACATTTAAATGCATGTGGTACCTGTCAGCTAATTTCTAAGTCTGTGCTTGAGAATGTTGTAAAGAACATGGTGTGATAGGGCATAAACAGTGATGTTGGAGCATTGTTTGTGCATTCACCTCAGCTGTACTCCTACGTGGGAGGAAATGTGCTCTCTGCTGTGCCTTAATCCCATAACGCCTGCTACTGATTGACCAGTACGGTAGAATATCATCAATCATGTCTGGGGGAAAGGGTTAGGCTGAGCTCGCAGCAAAATGCAGGGTCACTCCACGGCCCCCGTGTGAGCTTGTTATTGCAAGGTCATTATTTAATCACACACTGCTGCTCTGCTCATGATTGGACCAATGTGGCTTTGACATATAGCCTGGAATGCTAACGGGGTGTCAACCAGGACTGCAGCTATATAGGACCATCATCAGTCTGCCATCAAACCGCCATCAGCCTACCATCAGACCGCCATCAGACTGCCATCAGCCTGCCATCAGCTCGCCATCAGACTGCCATCAGCCTGCCATCAGCCCACCATCAGCCCACCATCAGACCGCCATCAGACTGCCATCAGCCCACCATCAGCCCACCATCAGCCCGCCATCAGACTGCCATCAGCCCACCATCAGCCCGCCATCAGACTGCCATCAGGCCGCCATCAGGCCGCCATCAGACCGCCATCAGACCGCCATCGGCACCAGTGGCAGCTTCAACATGGACCCCTGCTTTCACGCTCCAAATGTCTGACCCAGAGGTTCTTCTGTAGTGGCTCGCCTCAATAGCCTACAGCCATAGCACTGCTAAAATCACAGGCATGAGAAGGTCCAGCCTAGCAGAGAGGCAGTGGTCTTTAGGTCTGAGTATTGCCAGTAACTTCACGATATGATGTGCATCGCAATGTGGGCTTCACGATATAATGCAATACGACAACGAATAGTCTGATATACAAATGACCAAAATTATTATTATTATTATTTATTTATAATAATAACATATAACGACCAATAACACAACCAATGGGGAGAGTAAATTTAAAGTACCAATACAGAGAAAGCAAAAGTAAAAGTTAAAAATAATTCCTGAATACAGTCAATAGCTTCTCACCGACCACTACCAGGAAAGACACTGATCTTTATTAGAACTCAAAAATGTTGAAACACTTGATGTAGAGTTATCAATTCATGTAGGTGATGTAGTGCTATCAGACCATGTAGGTGGATGTAGCTTTATCAGATCATGTAGGTGGATGTAGAGTTATCAGATCATATACGTGATGTAGAGTTATCAGATCATGTAGGCAGATGTAGCATTATCAGATTATGTACATGATGTAGAGTTATCAGATCATGTGCGTGATGTATTGCTATCAGAGCATAGTTTATTCTTGGGCAGAGCATGGATCTGTGACAGCAAAGTCGGTAGAGCACTCTGGACTACACGGGTGTTTGCTGAAAATATCTCTAGTCCCAAAAAAACAGGGGCATTCAAGACATTGATTAGGTACTGCCCTAAATTGCTACTTACGCAGTCAACCAAGTCCTTCCGATCTCTTTCAGATATGGCATTTAGCCTTTCAGTTGTTCATAGCTGATTGTCTATTCAGGGCACTTATAGTGTGCGCTTGGAAGAAAACAGTCTGATCTGCAGCTCTTCAATTGAAGTGGTTGAAGTGCTCGTAAAGTGATTGAAACACTTCTCAGATGACGGCCCTGGTGAGGTCAGTCTGTCTTATGGGTGCAGGGTCTTGGCTTCCACCGTATAAGCATTTAGTGTCTTATAGACAAACAGTAAAAAGAACCTTTTAAAGCACCTGTGAGAGTGCTGGCCACTGGCGCCTGCTGAAAACATGGGGTGGTGGTGATGTGGCAGCACAGTTAAAAGGCTAAACAACACAGAGGAAGCTCAGGGTTTGAAGTTTCATACAAAGGTAAAGACACCATATTATAGTGTATAATGAATTGCATACTGTTTAATTCCGTAGCTGATCTCATATGAATATCACATCAGCCAAGGAATCATTAATTAGCTTAACAAATTCCAATTAAAATGCATCACAAACAAACAAAGCTTCCATTCATGTCCAGCACGTCATGTTTTACCTTATTTACAAGTGTCTTCCATTCTTTGAATCATTTCAGTGTGCTATAACTTGGCAAGCATAACGTTACTAATGGGGTAGGGCTTGTATATTCAGCATATGGGCACAAGAGAAATGGATAGTGTTCAGGGGGTGGCCCCTTGGGGGCGCTCTTGCTCCTGGCTGTATTTGTCCTCTTTATCTTTAGAGAACTTTTGACTGACGAGATGGCCACACACACTGGGCCCATAAATTACATTCTCAAATATTGTCAAAATTTAAATAAGTGTCGATGGTAAGCAGATAATTGTTCTGTTGATTTCTGTCACATTCCATTGACATGGCATGTCTTATTTAAACATTCCTTTTGTTCAAGCAAAGTCTAATCTATGTTAGTTAAAAGCAGAAAACACTGCATTTGATTTATGGTCAAACAAACACAACATGACCAACTAATTAACTACAAATTTTTTCAGAATACTACCTGAAAAGATTATAACATATTTTAAGTCTGGCAAAGAATGCTAGGATTCATGCAAATGGTATACAGAAAGCTGCTCTCCAGTAGAGAGTGAAACGTTTTTCTCCAGAAGAGAAGGTCTAAGGTGTCAGTGCATCAGTAGTATTCTGGTTTCGCACAAAATTAACAAGGAGAACATGTTTAGAAGTGTTCCATAACAATAAGCTCATCATACAGTGTTTCTTTAGCATCTTTTTAATTTTCTATCACTCTCCATCACTGAGTTGCAGCAGTTCACTTATGTAGCGGTTACAAGAAAAGGCTCATGTGGCTAAACTGAGGAACAGTCCTGTAACTCACATACTTCTTAACAGAATTTGCAACACGATATCACTTCGTGCTATAATTCTGGAGACAACAATTGTTTGCATTACCGCCCAAGCCCAGTCTTCGGACATCCCTATATTCCATTTCTCTTGTTCTCTAAATGGTAGACAGGAATTTAAGTATTTAATTTAAGTATTTAATATACACTATGAACTGGTACACGATTTCTTCCATCTTTATTGTTTATTTGGTGATCTTCTACAAACGACAATGTTCTGAAGAGCTGCAAACAAAAAGAAAAACATTAAAATGTAAAAGTTAATTGATTATTAAACTGGGGAAATAAATAACTTAAAACCAGAAGATGAAATGCATGAATAATTTGAATAATCATTTAAATAATTTGAAAATGAAATAACACTGGATGAGCAGAAATATTATGGATCTTCACTGATATTTAACATTTCAGCTATGTCCCAATAAACTGAGACACAGATTCTGTGCAGATTGTCCAGGTCCACCACATTAGAGAAGCAGATTCAGATGTTTTGTGAGTCGATGTGTGTGCGTGTGGTCTCTGCACTCTCCGCCTGCCTGGGCTGCTTCAGAACTGAGTACAGCAGGAACAAAGACCTTTAGAAAGCAGCTTTGATCATAGTGGTCAGTCTCAAGGCATTTTAAAGATCTAATAGACTGAGAGTGAAGCTGGCTCCTCAAGAAAGCATTAGACAAATTGTCCATTATCAGGAGCCAGAGTGATGTCCTGGGACACTAGGATGCACTGTAATGGTGTTTTTATGTGGTTCTGTTCACTGTTTCACAGCTCTTACATTAACATGCTATGGCCTGCTTGCAGCACTGCACACGCCTCCTGGAGCAATTAGGGTTCTCTGGCCCCATTGGACTCAGCCACCGTAGGCTGGCTGTGTGTTGGAGAGCTGCAGTAGAAGTGGGACAGGGCTCGTGGGGTATTGTAATGACAGATGTCTATCGAACAGCGTGAGTGTAACGTGCATGTGTGTGTGATGTTCAGGCAGGTGACGGGCCACTCTTTCCATATGGGCTACAGCATGGCCATTCTGAACGGCATTGTGACAGCACTCACCGTCATCTGGTGCCTTTGCTGAAGCAGCTCAGCTTTTGAGGCTGTAGACCAGGACTTCTTCATCATCATCATCAACCTTCCTCCTCCAGCATTTATGGCTAATAAAAGCAGACCATGTATATTCTCGCCATTTTGGATATATTGATGAATGCCTTTGTATTTCTTCTTTGTCCACTACCATGTCACTGCCAGCTTGGCTCGCTGATTTGTTAGTTCTCACCAGCCTATCAGCATGAACATTACATATTTTAACAAAACTGTGTTCTTATGGTTGTTGAGTTAGACACTAACCAGATTCATGTGATGTCTGTTTTGTAAAAGTGTTTTGGTTTGTCCATACTTTCTGAGGATGTGCCACATTTTTAAAAACTTTATGAATATCTTGAAAGTAGCATGCATAATGAGTTTTAACTGAAAGGAACAGATGAGTTGTACAGGGTGGCACCTTGCTGGGAACCACTTTGGGCAATTATGCTTTCCTAGTCATATAATTGCATTTGTTCTGCTGCACTAATGTTTTCCCCTACAGTGACATAAATGCCCTTCAGTGACAGTGCATTAGCCTCTGTGGTTGCCCTTTGCTCCTGGACTTTCTGTGGTTTCCACAGCAACAGCACAGCTACAACTTAACTGCTCTAAAATTAAATGAATGTACCTTTTTAATTCTGCAGCTTAACCAAGAGCAGAGGCCTTTCCCCCATGCTTTATTAAGACACCAGCCGCTGAGCTGATCCTTGAAATGGGAGAAATTGCTTTTGAGAAGGTTATGGATATGGCGGAGGGTGTGTGCTAGAGGCGGTTAGTCAAGGCTAACCATAATCCTAACGCTAACCCTAACCCTAACACTAACCCTAACCCTAACGCTAACCCTGCTACTGTGCATGTATATGTGTTTGCCTTTTATAGAACTTTATAGTATAGGGTCATAACACTGGAACACTCAGGGATGAAGAACTGTGAAACAGTAACACCCCAGACTGAGCAGCATTCCACATTCTTTCTCTGGATGTACATGAGAAAGAGAATACTAGAATGTGTGAGACTGGTTTAATCCATGTGTGAAAGGCACAAAATGTCAATACTAACACCCGAGCTTTTCTTCTCTTTCTTTTCTTTTTTTTAAATATGTATGATATTAATATAAATGAGGTATATACAGTTCCACTGAACCTCAGAACACTGTTCAAGTACCAATGCAGTGTAAAAGTGACTTTCATAACAACAAATAAATAAAAATAAAGTGTTTCTTTTGTCCCCAGTCATGACTGGTTTGCATGGCCATTGTGACAAACGTCAGGGTTCTCTGTTCAGATGCTGCTGTGTAGGGAAGCAAGTATTAAACCACTTTGTTTGAAGTGCTTATATCTGTTCTGAACAAGCAGTGAAACTGATGAGGACATTGAATAAATAGATAATAAGTGAGGATGGAACAATGTTTCATTGTTCAGCAAAGACGTTTTATGACATTACATGCACCAAAGCAACAGCACACCCCAAAATTGTCTCAAAAGTTCTTTAGTCTTCATTAAAGCAATTACTATTATTATTCACAACAGCACTTGCACAGTGTTGTACAGTTTAATTCTTGTTGTTTCTTGTACAGTGCTGAACCTGCTCGAACGCCAACACAACATGGACATCACACGCCCTGTTTGTCCTGCTTGTGCAGTCGATGTATTGACGTGTGCAGACCACTACTGCTCCTCTGTGGCTCAGCAATCGTGGAGTTTGTCTTTTGAACACTGTGATCGTACACCACACTAGGACATGGCTAGACTACAGACATCAAGTGCCAGAGAAAATTGTGCAATGCACAGCTAGAGGCTTTTTAAAAATAATAATTACCCTCCACCCCTCAACCCCCAAACACAGAAAGATTTTTTCTGTAAATAATAAGGCAGCTCAAAGTAGTAACGGAGATGTGTCTCACCTTAGAGAGCAATATCTAACCAACCTTATCAGACATGACTAAAATCACTGAGAAATGCTGGTAATACTTCACCCTCCTCCCCATGTAAAACTCTGTCGACATAGGGCATTAAACGTATTTAATAAGACTTAATTTAGTATTAGTACTTTTAGTATTAAATTATTTTAATCCTGTGTGAATCAATATGTGTGAAAATATTTCATCATGTCATGGGGAAAAGGTTTTATGCATTTTTTCTCAAGTATGGAGGGACTCGAGTCATTTGGTTTCTTCGTGCATGGCACAAATACCTCGGGTGTAGATAAGTTATTTAATATTTTATTCATCATAGGTAATAATCATGTTGGGCAATATTCCATATTTTAATTATTTCTAGTTATTTTGAACCTGGATTTGGTGTTTTGTACCCTTCACCACCAACCACAAAAGCCTTTTGTCAAAAGCCTTTAATGTCATCAATTTTTTTGGGTGCAAAATTTTAATGTTGATGGCCAGCACCTGAATTCTAGGATGCCAGCATTTTCTAGTTCATTAACAACAGAACAACAGAAGCAATGCACATTTTTTAGAGGTGACAGTTGTGTATAAATCAAGTAGCCACTCCCATCTCATCTTATTCTGTGTGAATCGGTCATATATTCTACAAATATCCTGTAGTAAAATTACATTACTCCACCTCCCCATGTAAAAATAATCCCGTTAAAATAGGGCTTTAGACAGCAGCATGAGGCACTGCTGCATACGTGCCTTTCCTTCCTGTCCTGCACTGTTATAGGGGTCATGTGTTTAACCCTAACCCATGCGTTTAACCCTAACCCATGCGTTTAACCCTAATCCATGCATTTAACCCTAACCCATGTGTTTAACCCTAACCCATGCATTTAACCCTAACCCATGCATTTAACCCTAATCCATGCATTTAACCCTAACCCATGCGTTTAACCCTAATCCATGCATTTAACCCTATCCCATGTGTTTAACCCTAACCCATGCATTTAACCCTAACCCATGCGTTTAACCCTAACCCATGCGTTTAACCCTAACCCATGTGTTTAACGCTAACAAATGCATTTAACCCTAACCCATGCGTTTAACCCTAACCCATGCATTTATCCCTAATCCATACATTTAACCCTAACCCATGCATTTAACCCTAATCCATGCATTTAACCCTAACCCATGTGTTTAACCCTAATCCATGCATTTAACCCTAACCCATGCATTTAACCCTAATACATGCATTTAACCCTAACCTATGTGTTTAACCCTACCCAATACATTTAACCCTAACCCATGCATTTAACCCTAATCCATGCATTTAACCCTAACCCATGCGTTTAACCCTAACCCATGCGTTTAACCCTAATCCATGCATTTAACCCTAACCCATGTGTTTAACCCTAACCCATGCATTTAACCCTAACCCATGCGTTTAACCCTAACCAATGCATGTAACCCTAACCCATGCGTTTAACCCTAACCCATGTGTTTAACGCTAACAAATGCATTTAACCCTAACCCATGCGTTTAACCCTAACCCATGCATTTAACCCTAATCCATGCATTTAACCCTAACCCATGCATTTAACCCTAATCCATGCATTTAACCCTAACCCATGTGTTTAACCCTAATCCATGCATTTAACCCTAACCCATGCATTTAACCCTAATACATGCATTTAACCCTAACCTGTGTTTAACCCTACCCAATACATTTAACCCTAACCCATGCATTTAACCCTAACCCATGCGTTTAACCCTAACCCATGCATTTAACCCTAACCCATGCATTTAACCCTAACCCATGTGTTTAACCCTAATCCATGCATTTAACCCTAACCCATGCATTTAACCCTAACCCATGCGTTTAACCCTAACCCATGCATTTAACCCTAACCCATGCATTTAACCCTAACCCATGCGTTTAACCCTAACCCATGCATTTAACCCTAACCCATGCATTTAACCCTAACCCATGTGTTTAACCCTAATCCATGCATTTAACCCTAACCCATGCATTTAACCCTAACCCATGCGTTTAACCCTAACCCATGCATTTAACCCTAACCCATGCGTTTAACCCTAACCCATGCGTTTAACCCTAACCCATGCATTTAACCCTAACCCATGCGTTTAACCCTAACCCTAACCTGCGTGAGACCTCTGGAACACCTCTTTTGTATTCAGACTCTGTTCCATCTAGTAGGGGTTAGGGTTAGGGTTGTGGTTTTGCATTCAAGCTCTGTTCTATCTAGTTGCCTTTGTAAAATGTTCTGCCTACCTGTGAAACAAAACAATTAATAAAATGTTTTATAAAATGTTTTATAAGTATATGTGTATATTGTACGTACATTCCAGCATTCAGTTAATGTGCACAGGCCAGCTAAGCAAGTTGTGGTATATGTTTATAAAGTCTTAGACAATGACCCTACATGTGTCTTCATATAGCCACTCCGACAGCTGCTCAGTCTTCCATTGGTTCCCAATGTGTGCCAGTTCCACTGCCAGTAATGTTACTTCAACTGCAACTAATTACATTTCTTTCTGTGGTCACATTTACTCACAGAATTATGACATGTAAATATACAAAAAATAAATAAAGTTATAAATATCTCCCTGTAACTATAAGAGGGCATCACTGATGTATCATGACCCTTTTGTTCCATCAGATTATTCTTATTTCTAATTAAGCACAACTGCATTATTAACATACAAAATAACAAGAGTAAACCAAAGGCAAACCAGACTACTATGAAAAGACACCAAACTCCCCAAACTAGTGAATTAAAAATGCTCATTTATTTAGTAATGTCAATAATGTAATAATGTAACATTTAAAAAGTCCTAAAACACATCTACATAACCATGCCTGTGTGTCAGTGTTATTCACGTAGCAACCTATTCATTATTAATGTAATAAAAAGTATTCCAAATTATAGTTACTAAAAAGAAAATTGAAATTACTCAATAAAGTTTATGCGCTTGTCAACCTGTGTTTCGATTATTTACTTAGGGACATATGCTATTGCTGTAAACAAGCTATAATTCTAACTCAGTAAACAATTTAAATACATTCCAGCCCTGGTTCCTGAGCCTAAACCTGCCATCGCATGTGAATATTACCAGCCAGTCCTGCCTCATGATTACAAATAAATGTGTAATACTAACACAGCACAGACTGAATAAACGTATACTGGAACGAGAAGTACAATGTTTTAAAGCTGGACTGAATAAATACAAATGTAATATATAATTTTAAAAACCTGCAAAAAATACTCACGTATCATTAAAGCTTAATCCAACGCAATCTCACATGCACTGAGAAACGAAACGCAGGAATAAGACTAGAAGAGTACTGTTAAGTAAATTGCATTTATTTGAATGTAACATGGACTTTTTGTTCAAACAGTATTCAGGTTAGATTAAGTTAAATATCACAACTCTTTGCTAAACAGATTTGTTTATTATCATAATCACAAAAAGGAAATGCAGATCAGTGGATTCCAGTGAAAGTGTCCGGAATGTCACGGTTTCATGCGTCTTGAACAGCATATACAGTTCGTGTTGACGTGTGCCTGGTAATAGATTATTGGATTAGATTTTTTCTGAGAGGGCATCAATGTGATTGTGGCGTCGGGTCAAAACGAACTTTTCTGCACTTCTTCATGCATAGCTTCATGCACATGTCCACATTTTCAAAGCTAGGAGTTCCATCTTCTCTCAGTTCACGTTTGCCAGCGATGCCAACATATTTTGCTCATTAATATGACCCCACTATGACCGCTTCTACGTCCTTGGAGGATCTTCTGTCTTTGACCATAACGTTTATCATTCCTTCGGACTTGATCAGGAGGTTACATACCAAGCAAACGACGCCAAAAACCACAGTAAGCGCGAGCACGCACATGACAGTAATGTGCGCCACGCTGACTATGAAGCTCCGCTCACGCAGACCGGGGCTCGCGGAACCGCTGTCCGTGACAGCCGATGACAATGTGCAGCAGGTGAGAAAGCTCTCAGTACTTGGGCTGGAGAAGAAACTCATGTCCATATCGTCAATTGCAGACGAATTCATCGTGGTTTAGGATACTTTCCGGGTCCTCTCGTGAAAACAGAAACAAGTGCGTAGAAATCTGGTTTCTTGTATATATAAAACAAGGCTAAAATTGATGCATATTTAAAGAAGTCGGTTATAAAAAGCAGCTTAGGAGAGATTCTAGGTCTTTGCTGTTGGGACAGTTAGGTCTATATACATCCCAGGCGACAGACAGGGCTCGTGTGAGCTCGAGGTTGTTGAGCAAGTTCGAGACGAGTGCAATGGAAGTGTTTGTTTCATGCTAACAGCGCCTCCCAAAGCATTACAAACACTTGCCTGGCTTCATGCCTCATTCTTAAAACCAGGTTTTCTTATTACACAGTCACCGCTGGAATGTTATAGATACACTGGAATTAAATGTCTAAAAAAAAAAGGGCTTTCCACCTACTTTTTCTATTTCAGAAAATTAGGTACTTGCCACAGCTGTTATCCTAAAAGGTTGTTGTTGTTGTTGTTGTTGTTGTTGTTGTTGTATTGGTTCAAGTATCTTCAGTTACTGGTTAAAATATCTACATGTAATTGTTTCAAGTATCTTCAGCTATTAGTTACTTGCATGTATTGAAACCTATAGATGAAAATACGGTCAATCCAGTTTTTTTAATTGTCATTTCAGCTATATACAGGAATACAGTGAAACGAAATAACCTTCCTTCAGGACACTTCTGCAACACAAAAGGAGAACATACATCTAGACAATAAATATGAAAATACAGATACGATATAGGGCAACACCAACCACTACACGTCACTGAGTAGATGTGCAAAAGATGTACCATGTTGTAATATTTTAACAGATATGCTTACAGCATACAGCAGCCAGTACACTAATTTAAGAACATATAATTGTTAAATAGAATACAATATTTGTTCACTATTTGTTGTCATGTACTGGGAGTTGAGGAGTCTGATGTCATGGGGGAAGAAACTATTACAGTCTGGCTGTGAGGGCCTGAATCCAAACCAGGCAGTGATGCAGCCATTCAGGGTACTCTCTACTGCCCTTGTAGAACATGGTGAGGGTGCTCTCTACTGCCCCTTGTAGAACATGGTGTAGATGGTGTTAGGGATATGAGCTTTCCTCAGCCTCCTCAGGAATTAGAGTCACTGCTGGAGTCCCTGCTGGAGTCACTGCTGGACTTTCTTGGCTATGGAGCTGGTATTGAGGGTCCAGTTGAAAGTCTCTGCTAGATGGACCCCAAGGAAGTTGGCGTTTGTAATGATTTCCACAGAGGAGCCATTAATATTGATTGGACCTGTGCTTTCCTGAAGTCAACTACCATCTTTTATTTTTTTCCACATTCAGAAACAGATAGTTGACTTTGCACCAGTCAGTTAGCTGCTGCACCTCCTCCCTGGATGCTAACTCATTGTCCTTGCTGATAGGATCCATCACAATCATGTCATCAGCAAACTTGATGATGGTTCAAGATGTGTATTGCTGCACAGTTAAGGATCAGCAGAATGAACAACAGTGGACTGAGCTCACAGCCCTGGGGGACCCCAGTGCTCAGTGTGGTGATACTGGAGAGGCTGCTCCCAATCCAGACTGGGGTATCCAGTCACAAAGTCCAGGATCCAGTTACAGAGGGAGGTGTTCAGGCCCAGTAGTCCCAGCTTTTCAATCAGACACTGAGGAATGAAGGTGTTGACTGCTAAACTGAAGTCTACGAGCAGCATTTTAACATGTGTCCTTTTTGTCCTGATTGGTAAGGCCCAGATGAAGGGAGGTGGGGAACGGTTGGGGTGATATGCGAACTGTAGGGAGTCCAGTGAGGGGCAGCTGTGTCCTGATATGCCTCTCAAAGCACAAGTCTCTCAAAGCACTTCATGATGATGAGCATGATTGAGACGGGACAGTAGTTGTTGAAGAAGGACACTGAAGATTTCGTCCTAACCCTAATCTGGCCCTTGTCACTGAAGGTTTTTATCCTAACCCTAATCTGGCCCTTGTCTCTGAAGGCTTTTATCCTAACCATAATCTGGCCCTTGTCATTGAAGACTTTATCCTGGGCAGTGGCAGCTCAGAGGTACTTGACTTGGTATTGGAAGGTTGCAGGTTCAAGTCCCACCACTGCAAAGTTGCCACTGTTGGGCCCCCGAGCAAGGCCCTTAACCCTCAATTGCTCAAACTGTGCTCAACCATAATTATAAATCGCATTAGATAAAAAGCGTCAGCTAAATTCCATAAATGTAAATGATATAGCCAGTCACTGATGCTGTACACTCCTCCAGGTTGATGGTGTAGATGGCAGTTGTGGCTTCCCTAATTGTGCCCCAGACAGTGTGCTTAAAACAGTCCTGAAAAGCATGGATGGCTCCTGCTGGTCAGTATATCACCTGTCTCAGAACTGGCTTGGAGCATCTGACAAGTGGTCTGTATGCTGGTATTAACATAACAGAGGTGTGGCCTTAGTGTCTGAGGTGGGGGTGGGGCTCTGCTTGGCATGCATTAGGGATGTTTGTGTAAAGAAGATCCAACATGTTCACCCCTCAGTGTTCAAAACAGGCTGCAAAACGATTTGTTTGAATAGTGTTGGTGTTTGTCAAACTTCTTGAAATAAAATCATGGTATTAGGGTTTGCACTTGTTAGTAATGAATAAGTTGTAGCCAAAAATGTAGGACACAGAACTTTACAAATAATCCCCCAAATTCTCAAATTGGCAGTGATTGCTTGACTTGTACAGCAGAGGGCAGTGCTGTACGTCCAGAAATAAATGTACCCAAAGCAGACCACGCAGTGTCTGTCCTCTGAAGGTCGGTAACGCAATAGTTATCGTTCTCATTTTACGCGAAAGTATTCAATTTTCATTCCCCTTTTAATCTTTATTTGTCGTAAAAATGAACTAAATTATTTGATTCAACATCACGTGTCCTATGAGTCATTAAATCATTGCCACTGCCAGCAATTCATACAGACTTACTGTGCAATAGGATAAGTATGTTCTGGTTAAGTATCGCCTTCATAAAGGATTTACTGGAAGTCTATAACAAGCCTTGATTTTTAATATAGTTCTAATGATAGACCTTATGTATTTTGTGCTTCTAGGTATCAGCATTCATCCCTGTATTCTACAGTATTCTAGTTCATTGGCATGTCTGATTCTAACCTACTGTATTGTACTAGGATATATTCTATGAGTAAATGACAAATCACTTTTGTAAGTCGCTCAGGATAAGAGCGTCTGCTAAGTGCCATAAATGTAATGTCTGTCTGTAGTTTTAATGCCTGTCTGTAGTTGTAATATCTCTGTAGTTTTAATGCCTGTCTGTAATTGTAATGCCTATTTATGCACCATTGCTATTCAAAGTGCTCTTCCATCTGAAAGGGTCAAATTTGTCTCAAGTGAGCACTTACCAGTAGTTTTAATGCCTGTCCACACTTACCACATCTTCCCACTGTCTGATCTTCCCACTGTCTGATCTTTTGTGTTAGGCATGGCAAACTACATGTCTTAAATGCTCCTTTTTGTGAGCGAGGCTTTTTTGGGAAGATCGATCATGAAGGGTGCTTCTCTGCTCTTAAACCTGGCCTTACTGTCAACCATCTCTAACAGCAGTGTGTGAATTATTTATTTATTTATTTTTCACTGAAGTGTGGTGGGTTCACTTATGCCGACTATTTGGCATGTTCTTACTCCTACGTAAAGCTCAGACCAATCCAGGGGGAGCAACAAAAAAGTGGGGGTGGAAGGAGAGAGAGAGAGACAGAAGAGAGAGAGAAGAGGCAGAGAGAGAGAGAGAGATGAGAGGACATACTGCTATTTCTGTCTGGGTGTTTCTGTGCATTGTTGAAATACACTCTCTTCAGATGTGCCTTCTGTGAAGAGCTTTCTCCTTTCTCAGTGGTGTGTGTGTGTGTGTGTGTGTGTGTGTGTGTGTGTGTGTGTGTGTGTGTGTGAGTGTGAGTGTGTGTGTGTATGTGTGTGTGTGAGAGGGAGAGAAAGAGAGAGAGAGAGAGAGATGGAGACACACACAGAAAGATGATAGACTTGGCATGGAGAGAACAAGGTGCAGATGGGAAGAAGAGAGGGTGGAGTAGCAGGGAGACGTGGGGGGGAGAAAGAAGGGTGAGGCAGTGAGACAGAGGCAGGAACAAGGGGGAGAGAGAGGAAGAGAGTGAGGGGGAGAGAGATGGGGAGGCAGGGAGATGCATGGAGGTATAGATAGTGAGAGAAAGCTGTTGGCAGTCACTGAGGGGCACAGTGCTAGTGGACAAGGAGTGAAATACAGGGTGAAATGAGGGGTTTGGGGCTGGGGTTTTCGGGGTGGTTGGGTGGGTAACTGATGGTCATCCCTACGCTATTCTGTTCCATAATTTTCACTGAGTAAACAAATGAAGGTTAGGGTTAGTGTTAGGGGTAGGGTTAAGGTTATCCCAGCAAACAAATGAAGGACAGAAGCAGAGGATGTGCGTCAAGCTGCCAAGACCGAGTGTTTTTGTGAGTTAGTGAGTGTAACTGCCCTGAGCAAAGTCCTGTTTTTTTTTGTTTGTTTGTTTTTTTGGCATTTTATTTTGCTGTTGTTTGTTTGTTTGATTGTTTTTTGTTCATTTGTTTTGTGACATTCAGTTTGTGAGTATACTGTGACCCATATTTTATTGTTTTGGCTCTGTGACTGTGAGGTTGAAGTGTTTCCATAACCCATATAAACATGTAAATATGGCTCTTTTGAAACCTGGTCTTCCCCTTGCAGAGGCCCAAGTAACTGCAAACATTAAATGAAACAACTTTAATGGAAATGGCCTGATTAAACAGTGATGGTCCACAGTTCTCAGCCCCATCATGGTGTTTCCCTGGTCAGGCCTGGAGAATGACCAGTAACCTTCACGTTCTGCTTCTTTTTAGGGCTCTTTTGGTGCTGTTCGGTGGGGTCCAGATGTTTCACTTGCCCAAGAACACTGCACTTTTCCTGAAAAACTCTAGATCTGCTTCAGTAGTTTATGAGTCACTGTCCTGCTGCAAGGGGAAGCCTTTCTTTGGACCAAAGCAGCTCATATGCTTCTGTATAGGTCACCATTCTTCCTGCTGGTGCTGTTGGTTGTCAGACTGTGAGTATAGATGGATGAGCCAGTCCCACTGGCAGTTATACGTGCCCACGCTGCTGTGTTGCACAGATGAGGTGCTTTATTCTGAACCATGCACACTGACTTTATTCTGAACCCTTCAGACTGCCTTTATTCTAAACCTTGCACACTGCCTTTATTCTGAACCCTTCACACTGCCTTTATTCTGAACCTTGCACACTGCCTTTATTCTGAAACTTGAACACTGCCTTTTGCCCATGCATTCCACGTCCTTTCTGATGCATGCTAATCTGCAATTATGTTAATCTAACCCTCTGCAGTCTGGGAGCATCTGTCCATGAGGTTTGTCCCTGACCTCTACATTCTTTATGTTAACCAGTGGACACCATATATGGTATTTTTTGTTTGATGATAGTTTTTAAACTGTCTAGGCCAACATCCTGGATGTTACATATTATGATTAACAATTTTGCTCTTAACTGAATGTACCTTTCAGTCATGCACTACTATGGCCTTCCATAGTCAGCTATGTGGTAAGATATTGCTAACCTCACAAGTTTGTGTATTTCATACAATTCTAGCTCATGATAGCATGTGTTTTATTTTTTTTTCAGTCAGCCTCATTCTTTGGTCCTCATGTTCAGAGCCTGTGGTTGCACTGAAGATATAAATGCCACATCTTAAACAGACTGCTGCCCCTAGTGATGTGGTGTAGGAACTGCAGCCGGCCAGCATATGCAGCGCATATATATATATATAAAAAAAAGACTTTCTGTCATCTCTGATGCTCTCACTGGTCTTTATGACTTTTGTGAGTGTGTCTGTGTGTCTCTCTGTGTGTGTGTGTGTGTGTGTATCTAAACCCTTATGTTTGTGTGGATAGTATCCTTGGTGTCGACATTTTCCTTCTGAGGCAGTCACATATTCTGCATACGATATCGTCTGGTTGAGATCCCTACAGACCATACATACAGTGTTTGCAGAAACTCAGATTTGTTTTACACACATTTATACAGCTCTCACTCTTAGACACCACTCACCCACCCAGTGAAGCTACTGATCCACTGACGCAGCACTGACCATCAAGTACAACCACTACATTCACTTTCTTATAGAATGGTTGGAGATTGGTAGCACATGGGAACAGCATGGAACAGAATGGAGACCCACATACTATATCTGCTCAGTGGCCTGAGACAGTAAGTATAATAGAGCTTGTTGCAAGAGGCCATAAGGACAAAATACAGTGCCCTTCATACCTGACCAGTCTCTCTGACCTGACCATTCTCCCTGACCTGACCAGTCTCTCTGACCTGATCAGTCTCCCTGACCTGCTCAGTCTCCCTGACCTGACCAGTCTACCTGACCTGCTGTTAACCACAAATGTCCTACTTTACATTCAGAGGAATAAAGTTTAGGTTGAATCCGCTTACATTTTTATTCTCAGTTTATATAACTTTAATATGAGTTTTGTTTTGTTTACTAGGGTAATCCTGCTAAGTGCTGATGTTACCGTGTTAAATATTCAGTCTGCGGCGTGTTGCGCGAGTGAGATCAGGGGAACAGAACGCTGCTGAATGCATGATCAAATCTTAGATGCTCTTTTACCGATCAATATATCAATATATGAAATCAATATATTTTATCCTAATTTGATAATATATGGTTTGTCACAAAATTAAGGTAAACAATTATACTATACTCAGTTTGTTTATTTGAATTGTCATTTTATTCTGGAACAGGCTGATATAATATTACAGATTGTATGTTCATTATACTAATGTGTAATACCATAAACTGTATGTAGCGTATATCTATGTGTAATACCATAGACTGTATATACAGTATATCTATATACAATACCATAGACTGTATATACAGTATATCTATGTGTAATATCCAT
Source organism: Electrophorus electricus (assembly GCF_041902795.1). NCBI lineage: Eukaryota > Metazoa > Chordata > Actinopteri > Gymnotiformes > Gymnotidae > Electrophorus > Electrophorus electricus. The sequence continues at coordinate 10,375,522 of NC_137499.1, read as the reverse complement.
GCTTCAAGTACTCTGCTTGTTTGGACTGGCATGTATTTCCATGGCAGTTATCCAGCTAATTCCAAAAACTAAGTACACAGAAAAGGACTCTACAGTGGTGTTTTGATTTTGTTGCTCACCAGTATCCCCCACAACTAACAACTTATTACTGAAGCCCAAAATATATACCACAAAATCAGGTGTTATCTTTTATTTAACCCCTCAGAATAGGGATATTGAAACATGCAGATCCCCAGCACTGCAAATGTCTCACCAGTGGGTAAATAATAGAATTCACTCCCATCACACAGGAAACACGAGGCTAATTTTCAACAACTGTAAGGACACACCTCTCGGGTGGTGGCTCAGGGCCTGGAACATTTGGGTTCTGAACAAAAACACTGAAGGCTCAGAGTCACGAATCCCAAAGCTGTCTGCACACTCCCAGAGTCCCAGGGCTGTTCCCAAGCAAGAGTCATAAAAGAGTCAACATGCATATGATCGGTATACCTGCCTACCTTCCCTGTACCCTTTGACCTGTATCCTAACCCTGTCTTCCCTGTGCCCTTTGACCTGTACCATAACCCTGTCTTACATGTGCGCTCTTTAATGTTAGCCCTGACTTCTATATATGTACGGAGACTGAATGGTTTCTTGTATTCAGTTGGTTGCACTTTACTTAAACGATAGATCTGTGAACATACGATCCTGCTTGGTCTGAATACTGAAATCAGTAGTTCTATGAAGGAATGCGTGAGGCTTTTGGGAGAGGCTGGGTAAGAGAATAGTGGTGAGTGATGCATGAGATGGTGATATGTAAGCACCCTCCAGTACAGTTCATCACTGTGGACAGCACTAACACCTACAGAGCTTCACAAGAAACCTTTGATAGGACCCAGGCCATTTGAATGTCTCTAAAATAACACGCTAATGGTGTTCTTATCTTTTTGCTCCCTCAGTCAGGGTTACAGTGGGGAGATCGCTTCAGAGGTGAACACACACACATGAACACACACACAGACACACACACACTTTTAAGGGCTTATGCAAAGATATTGTCAGGAAATATGTGATAAGCATAATGGCTCCACATCTGACCACCCTATTATTGCAAGTTGGTTTCATGATCAGTACACTCTGCCTTGGTCCATTTATTCCGACACAAACACATTACACTAATCACGCGTGCAGCAATCGCCTCGGTCATTTTGGCGTGTAACGGCTGGCTTGTTTATCTCCACTAGCGCACTAGCAACAGCGTGATAGACGTGATAAATGTTTGTGTTTGTGATAGCCCTGTTTTACTTCATATTAATTATAAATTGGATGACATAGTACAGTACTTAAACACGACTTTAAAAGACAGGGAGAGTAGCCCGTATCGTCTTCACATTTTATGTAGATAAAGAGAACTATCTCGTGTTTCTCTACTATCTATCAATAGCGTAATAAATTGGATGAATGTGCTCATAGCACTGACCTATCTAATATTAATTGCAAATTAAATTGCAGAGTACAATATTGAATCACCCTTGACAAAATAGAGAATTGAGTGTATCCATCATCAAGGACACATGTGCTCACCCCCTCCCCACCGTCGCTTCCTCCTCCGAGAAGTTTCTCATATATGCCGGGGTGGCTTGAACTGCGCAGGAGAGCAGCATTGCGCAGGATGCATGAAGAGAGAGAACACGGCGGAGCTAACATGTCTCGATAAAGTGTACTAAAGCTCTCCTGAACATCGTGACAAATAAAGTTGTACCGGACATTGTGAACGTTGACCGCGTCTATTCGTCAGGTCAGTGGCTCCAACCCCCCTTTTGGAAAGCCTCGCGCGGCAGCAGACTGCACCAAGCTGGTGTGAGAGCGCGGTTTCTTCCGCGGTGTACCGGCTGTGTTGCGTCTGTCTACCTGTTTCCAAGCATCTCCTACGGTGCTCTGCTGATGGAGAACTGAAAGTCGATACCGAATCTGCTTCATCGTGTCCCATGAGAGGCGCGCTATAGACGCGCACTGGAGAAAACTCCGGTCCACAGTTGAGGAGGTCGCCGCTGGCGCCCGTGGGAGGAAGCCCGCACTCACGAATCCAAACGCGCTCTCGCTCGCAACACCGAACCGCTCGTTCCGACAGTTGCTTTCATTTGTAACTTTTTTAGCGTATTTGTTAGAAATGTGGGGAGGTAGGCGTTTGCGCGTGATGTCTGAATAAACCAGTAAACATTGGTTATACACAGGAACAAGAACATTTTGGAGGTTCTGCCGTGTTCAACTTAATTGGCAACACGATGTCAGCGTTACGGAAGAAATTTGGGGACGATTATCAAGTGGTGACCACATCTTCCAGCGGCGGGGGATTTAACCAGGGCGCGCCCGAGAAAAAGAAAAAGCGCCAACGTTTTGTAGACAAGAACGGGCGCTGCAACGTCCAGCACGGGAACCTCGGGGGAGAGACGAGCCGATACCTCTCTGACCTCTTCACCACACTGGTTGACCTGAAATGGCGCTGGAATCTGTTCATCTTCATTCTCACCTACACGGTGGCCTGGCTGTTCATGGCCTCGATGTGGTGGGTCATTGCCTTTATTCGTGGGGACCTAAATCAAGCCCACGACGACAAGTATACGCCATGCGTCGCCAATGTGTACAACTTCCCATCGGCCTTCCTTTTCTTCATCGAGACCGAAGCGACTATAGGCTACGGTTACCGCTACATCACAGACAAATGCCCCGAAGGCATCATTCTGTTCCTCTTCCAGTCTATCCTAGGCTCTATCGTTGACGCCTTCCTAATCGGGTGTATGTTTATAAAGATGTCCCAGCCAAAGAAACGGGCAGAGACGCTAATGTTCAGCGAACACGCTGCTATCTCCATGCGAGACGGCAAGATGACCCTTATGTTTCGCGTGGGGAACCTGCGCAACAGTCATATGGTCTCCGCGCAAATACGCTGCAAACTACTCAAAGTGAGTAGATTTATGTTTAAAGCTGCACGGGAATGTTGGAATATGCCACATTCAAACATTCCCACACACACACACACACACACACACACACACACACACACACACACACACTCCCTTTTAACATTTATCTATTAAAGGCACATGCAGGTGTACAGCTAGAAACTGCCATCCATCTGATTTCATTACCTGGGTTACTCATCCACCAACTGTTCATCAGTGTTGCGTTACCCACCCACCAACTGTTCATCAGTGTTGGATTACCCATCCACCAACTGTTCATCAGTGTTGGGTTACTTATCCACCAACTATACATCAGAACACCTGCTGGCTGGGTATGTATTTGGGTGGGAGACTCAAGACAGCAGTGACACTGTGACACATCAGAAATCTCCTGCAGCACGGCTGTGCGTGGCACACCCAATGCACTTATAAAATATGTGTATCTAGTTAAGGGGCTGGTAAGTGTAGGAATGCAGTAGGTGATTCTTATCAAATTAGTAATTAGGGTATATATGTAATAAATGTGATAATTGAGAATTGCTTTTCTGTGAGTAGACCTTATTTAACACTTTGGCTCTTAGTAAATAGTGTGGAAATTATTTTAGGTGTTGAAGTTCTGAAATGTATTTTCTACCAAAATGTGTAGTTAAGTTAGTAATTAATGTTGATGAAATTTCCCCTTTGTGTCAGAGGATTAGGAAGGGTCAGACGGATTCATTATAAAACAACATGCTCTCCTGCTGTCTCTCTTGCTCCCCCCCCCTCACTCACACACACACACACACACACACACACACACACACACACACACTCTCTCTCTCTGCCCCTAGTCTCGTCAGACCCCTGAGGGTGAGTTCTTGCCCCTGGACCAGCTGGAGCTGGATGTGGGTTTCAGCACGGGCGCAGACCAGCTCTTCCTGGTGTCCCCTCTTACCATCTGCCATGTGATCGACTCAAAGAGCCCCTTCTACGACCTCTCTCTCCGATCCATGCAGACCGAGCAATTTGAGATTGTTGTAATCCTGGAAGGCATTGTGGAGACCACAGGTGAGACTCGATTCCCCAGTACTCTTAGGAATGACAGCTCAGAAATGCCTCCTTGTTACCAGTCCCAAACATATTCTAGTGTCACCTCTGTTTTAGAGCTACCTTTTCAATCTTTTCCCGACAACAGTGACAAAAGACAATAGTTGAGTTGTTTGGTGCTGGTAGAGTAGCATTTAGCAGGTTGTATTAGACCCAAAGTGCAGGACGTGAGTTAGGTGCCCGTCTGTTGATACAGATGAGCTTGTTACATAGCAAAGACATTGTGAGCAACTAGCAGAAAGCAGGAGAGAAACGGGGAGATAGAGAAAAGGGAGGGGGGAGGGAGAGAGAGAGGGAGTGAGAGGGAGTGAGAGAGAGTGTGGGGGAGAGAGAGGGACAGGGAGATCGGGTGTGCAACAGCCTCGTTATGTAAGATGTGTGAAACATGAAGGTAATCCTTTGTTCAGCACCGTGTATCTCAATAGCTGAATATGCACTGACATCAGTCCACCTCTCTATCAAACCTCAGATCACCTACGCACTTTGTCCCCTTCAGCTCCTAACGCACTGGCCCATACTAACAAACCAGACAAATAAGACTCGGTGAAAAAAATATACAATATATACTCAGTCATACTGACACCAGTAAACAGCTTTGCATGCATTGTACACATACACACAATACACACACAAATACACACACACACACACACCCTGACAAGTCTTCCACACAAACCAGTTTATACACAGCAGTGAGCTGTGCATTTGAACATTCCACCCACAGATAGTGAGTGGATTTGTGGGTAAAACGGGGAGGGGGGGGCCCACAGAATTATGTACAGTTAGTCAGCACTCTGTTCTCCCCATTGTGAGTCAGTTTCCATAGCAACTAAATCTCCCCCTCCTTCAGTGGTCTCGGTACAGTAAGGTCTCACAGCCTGTATGAGGTAAGGAGAATGAGCCACTGAGCTGTTTTTATATACTCATGTATTATGATCAAAAAGTAATTACCACATATTACTACAGTGTGTCAGAAGTGGTTAATTGTGTGCTGTTGCGTGTGTCTCTATGCATGTACAGTTCTACCGGAGTGTGAATTTTGGAATGTGCAGTCTTCTGACATGTCTGAACTTGACGTCAACTTTGTGAGCCCATGCAAAGAGACGTCTGCAGGTTAACTTCACCAACAGTCCACATTATTACTGGCCAGCTGAGGGAGTAGGAGTCGTCACAGGCCCTGGGCTGTCTTCTCACTTGCCGTGCACCTCCAGAGAGGTTAGCATGAAGCCAGTGATCTGAAAAGCCAGTGATTTACTGGCAGGAATAAAACCTGTAACCTATATATATATATATATATATATATATGTATGTACCAAGAATAAAAACGCAACCATACACGCCACACTCCACCTTCCACACCCCACCCCCCACAACTGTACACGCCACACCACACCTCACACACCCCACCCCCACAACTGTACACACCACACCACACCTCGCACATCACCCCCACAACCGTACATGCCACATCCCACCCCCTGAAGTGTATGGTCATGCTGTATGTCACAGAGTCCACAGAGAGGACAGATCTTAGCCACATGGTTGATTAGAGTTCAGTGCATCCCAATACCCGAGCAGACTGCAGAGGGAAAGAGAAAGAGTGAGAGAGAGAGAGAGAGAGAGAGAGAGAGAGAGAGAGAAGAAAAACAACCAGATCAAGTTGAAGAAACAGCAGGGAAGATACAAGGGGTCAGAGAGACTACACGAGAGGTAGACAAAGGGATAGAGATAGAAAGAGATGTTGAGGACAGAAAGGCCACACTGGAAAGAGTCGCAAAACTAGTCCACCCTGCTGGGCTGCACTGGGAGGTTGTGGAGAGAAAAAGAATCAAAGAATGACACGTAAAAGCACCAGAGTCACACAATGCAGTACAGGCAGAGTGACAGGAAGAGAGAGGAAGACGACAGAAACGGGTCACAGAGAGAGAGAGAGCACCTCTGCGCTAAGCGCGTAATGACGGTCACCATAGAAACGCATTATTCCTCTTGGAAATAGAAACGGTTCCCACAGCCTCCAGCAGTATATTTTTGTACACTTGTTTGTCTTTTTATTCAAACATGGCCGAATGTTATTCCACTGTGTGCAATTTTGTTGAGAAGCGTGAACATCCCAGCACCAGGACACGTAAACATCTGAACCAGATTGCCTACATGAGCACACATGAACATCTGAACCAGACTCCCTACACGAGCACACATGAACATCTGAACCAGACTCCCTACATGAGCACACATGAACATCTGAACCAGACTCCCTACACGAGCACACATGAACATCTGAACCAGACTCCCTACACGAGCACACATGAACATCTGAACCAGACTCCCTACACGAGCACACATGAACATCTGAACCAGACTCCCTACACGAGCACACATGAACATCTGAAGCAGACTACCTACATGAGCACACATGAACATCTGAAGCAGACTCCCTACATGAGCACACATAAACATCTGAACCAGACTCCCTACACAAGCACACATAAACATCTGAACCAGACTCCCTACACGAGCACACACAAACATCTGAACCAGACTCCCTACATGAGCACACATAAACATCTGAACCAGACTCCCTACACCAGGACACGTAAACATCTGAACAAGCCTGAAACCAGCACCACCACATGTAAACATCTGAACCAGACTCCCTACACCATTACACGTAAACATGCTTAATATTTCATGTGCTGAATAATAATGTTTCAACTTGCTTGCATCAGGGAAGCCATGGATAAGAGGCAGTGCGTGCTTTAGCCCAAAAGACCTACCGCTATGTGTATGTGCAGTGTGTGTGCAGTGTGTGTGTAGACACACAGGTCTGAGGTAGCTCATGCAGAGCTCTCCACCAGTTATCCTGAGCCCTGCTTTGGGGCCAGGCAGCATCAGTCCGGCACAATGCTCTGCAGCCTTGAAGGCCTGCGGGGCAGACTGCTCTGTAGCCTTGAAGGTTTGCAGGGCGGACTGCTCTGTAGCCTTGAAGGCCCGAAATGGGGAAGGAGAGAAATGGGGCCTCCTAGGTTGATTCAGAACCTTTTCCTGTTTCTGTTTTGTGTTTCGGTGTCTGATTAATCATGGCTGGAGTTATTCTTGGGCGAAATATCTTCATTTTTGTTATTTGGTTTGGGTGAGGTGCAGGTTCAGAAACATTCTGTTCTTGATTTCATATGAAGATTCTTTTTATATCTGAGGCTTCACATAGATTTAATTAAAGAGTCATGGTGCAAGTAATGCACAGGCCTAATGAATTTCCCTCTGATAAAGCTCTTGTTTTCATGCAACCAAATGGACCGTGAACAGACGTTCCCGTGGGCGTTGCTCCACAGTAAATGTTGCACCCATGTGCGTGCATACATGTGTCTGTGTGTGTGTGTGTGTATATATGTGTGTGTGTGTGTGTGTGTGTGTGTGTGTGTGTACGTACGTATGCATGTCTTTTGTGTGTATGAATGTGTTAATAATGCATGTTTTGTTCGTGATTACATAGAGCAGTACTTTATATATTTAAATAATTTTTGAATGTGTCTTCTATGCAGTGGCTTTTGGGTAAAATGTTGTTACTTTTTTACTCCTTTACTTTTGATTTCACATTTTTCCCGTGTGGCCGTTCATTCAGGTATGACGTGCCAAGCTCGGACCTCGTACACAGAGGACGAGGTTCTGTGGGGCCATCGCTTCTTCCCAGTCATCTCACTGGAGGAGGGCTTCTTCAAGGTGGACTACTCCCAGTTCCATGGCACTTTCGAGGTGCCCACGCCTCCCCACAGTGTGAAGGAGCAGGAAGACAGCTTGCTCCTGTCCTCGCCCCTCACCGCCCCCTCACTCTGCCCCAGCACAGTGGGCCTGACCGAGGGCAGTGGCACGCTGGAAGGCCTGGAGGTCCAGAGTGACGCAGAGACTGGCTCTGTTAACATGGCTGCCCCACTCACCAACACCAAGCTCCCTGCCAAGCTGCAGAAGCTGACAGGCAGGGATGGGGGGCGGGACGGAATGCCCCGGAAGTTGCTCCGCATGAGCTCTGAGATCACCTACAACCTGGGAGACCTGCCTGTCAAACTGCAGCGAATCAGCTCGGCGCCGGGTGTGGCCGAGGAGAGGCTGCCGCCCATCAGCTCACTTCTCAGCCCCACAGAGGACAAGCTGCCTGCCAAGCTGGGACTGATGGGCGGGATCGAACCCATTAGCCAATCGGTGACAGACCTGCCCCCCAAGTTGCAGCGGTTGGCTGGAGGGATAGGTGGAGGTGGGGTTGGAATAGGAGGAAGAATGGATGGTCACTTGCCTCCCAAACTCAGAAAGATGAACTCTGAGAGGTTTACAGGGTTAAGTCTGAAATGAACTGACATATGTTCAGCTACTCACTTACCTCCTTTGTAATGAGATCTGATTTAAATGGACAATAATGTTATATAGGGAACATTTTATATATGAATATCATATTAACTTGATATTCCTCAGCACAGTCTGGCATGTCGGGTTTTTCTCCCACAATGAGCATGAAATAAGGACACATATTTAACTAATAATTAATAAATACATTATCAGTGTTGAAGGACTCAGCTTATAGTCTCTCCACACTTCTTGGGAGGTTTACTATTCTTAACAATGTTAAATATATGTTTAATATATGTTAAATATATGTTTAATATATGTTTAATATATGTTAAATATATGTTTCTGTAATATGTTAAAACATCTAGATATTGTTATCAAAGTGAATTAGAGATTTGACAAGCAACAGTTCACAGCACAAATGTTAAAATATTCTTGATTGTTGAAGAAATGGAAAATTGAGTGGCTTCTTTTCTGCCTGAATTAACTCTGTTCAATCTGTTCGGTCTGTGTTCACAGTGTGTCCAGGCCGACATTCTCTGTCTTAAAGTATGCAATAGGGTAAAGATAGAGCAGTGAAGATAGAGCAGTAAGGGTAGAGCAGTAAGGGTAGAGTAGTGAGCCTAGAGCAGTAAGCGTAGAGCAGTGAAGGTAGAACAGTAAGAGTAGAGCAGTAAGGGTAGAAAAGTGAAGGTAGAGCAGTATTAGACATCTGTGTCAGCTGGTACCCTTTAGCTCTTTGCCTCATCCACGTTTTCCTTCAATTGCATGTTTATCCTTTTATCGTTTCATAACCAAAACCAGATGATGTCAACTTAACCAAAATAACTTAATTAACTGGGTTAAGGTTATGGATTGATAGGCTTAGGAACCGTTAGGGTTAGGGTAATATGATGTCTGGTCAATAATCTTTTTTTTCCTGTTAACTACATGATAGAGCACAGGGAGGTGAGATGTTAACTGTGTGACAGAGCACAGGGAGGTTAGATGTTAACTGTGTGTCAGAGCACAGGGAGTTGAGATGTAAACTGTGTGATAGAGCACAGGGAGGTGAGATGTAAACTGTGTGATAGAGCACAGGGAGGTGAGATGTAAACTGTGTGATAGAGCACAGGGAGGTGAGATGTTACCTGTGTGATAGAGTACAGGGAGGTGAGATGTAAACAGTGTGATATAGCGTGGGGAGGTGAGATGTTTTTATTTGTCCTGATGGACTGACATATTCGCTCAGGCAAATGGAACTCTCAAAGGGGCAAAGCGCCATATGATTGTGTTTAGTGGTCTTACACCTACTTTTTAAAAATCTTATAACCTCGTAATGGAATTGTTTAGGTTTTGTGTTTGACAACTGAAGCAATAATTGATACATTTGGTTACACGGTCTTGTGGCTGTAGTTTGTTAACCTTCGGTCATATTTGCAAGATTTCTTTTCATCTCAATACACTCAGATTGACTTCTAGCCAAAAGTGAATGTGCTATTTTGCATAGTTTATAAACATTACAGTGAATGTGCTAATTTGCATAGTTTATAAACATTACAATGAATGTACTCATGTGCATAGTTTATAACCATTACAGTAAAAGTATTTTGTAATAAGGACAGAATGATATGCCAGGTTTATGAGCACCAGTCTGAGTGTTGGTGCTCTACAGGACCAATGATGTGCTCATCAATACTGGTGGAGCTCCACAGTGTAAATATGATTCAACATTACCGATATGATGATTGGCTATTTTGACATTGCCGATGTGATGATTGGCTGTTTTCGACATAGCCGATGTGATGATTGTGCTGTTTTCGACAGCCAATGTGATGATCGGCTGTTTTCGGTATTACCAATATCGGCAATATCGTCTATGTAGCCGATGTGATGATTGGCTGTTTTCTGACTTCGGTAATATTTTTCATACTATCCCTGCATTGTTTTGGAAGGGTCTCTTACCTTTTCCATATACCATTATGGTCCTCTCATTATTCTAAAGCAAAAAGGTTATCTAATATAGAACTGCATTATGCCACAAAAGGCTTTTATTAAGAGCCAAAAAGGTATGTAAGTTTAGACTGTACTATGAATGACTAAGTATTTTCAAAATATTATCATTATCTTCTTAATAATACAGGCTTTACTGCATTATTAAGAAGCATTCCACATTTTGTTAAAAATACAATTTAACAGTCCATCTGTAAAACAGCGCATGCAGGAAAGTCAGGCTAAGACAGCAATTTCCATTTTTCTCATCCTGTCCACAACTGGACTACTTAGGGATGAGACATTAATTATTTCAGAGAGATGTTCATAAGAATTGTATGAAATAAATTATATTTTAAGGTTTCAATGTTAAATAGATGCCATGGAGCGAACCCCTATATGTATTAAAGTATTAACTCTCCACAGGAGGCCTATATCCTGAGTTTTTATCAGCAGGAAGTTAATTATGAAAATGCCTCTATGTGTGTGTGTGTGTCTGTGTGTGTGTGTGTGTGTGTGTGTGTGTGTGTGAGAGAGAGAGAGAGTGAGTGAGTGAGTTTGTGTGTGTGAGAGAGAGAGAGAAAGAGAAATGGAATAGAGAGAGGGATATGAGATGTAAAGTGAAAGAGACTTTCAGAGAAAGAGAAAATCATCTTGTCACAAAATGTCAGAAACTGAAGTAACAGATGAAGGTCAGTTGAAGGCCATCATTTCTCTTTCCGGTTGAACTCCTCATGGAAATTTCAAGCCATCACTCCCAATCTAAGCTTTGTGCTCAATTCCCTGAATTTAATACTTATTGACTTAATCACATGCTAGCTAAGTTAATATCCTGTCACTGAGCCGTTAATGAGCTCTTAATGAAGCATTTCTGCTTTCAAACGAAAATTAAATCACAGCCCCTATATAAGCACTGCTTTGCACTAGACTGGGCCTGACTCATTTATTACAAATGAGTGAAAGCCAAGTCTCATCTTGAGAAATATAAATATAAGTAATAAATAAATAATAAATAAATAATAAATATGTTTCTCAGAAGAAGTGTCTCATCAGCTGCTTTCTCATACTCCTTGGTTTATTTGGAAAATATTTGCTGTTGCATTCCATGCCCATTACCAGAAAAACACACAATGATCATGACTCAGTAACACATAGTGCACTTATAACTCACTGACTGCTAACCATGTGTGACATATAAATTCAGTAATGCTAAGGCAATTGTTATTGCCATTTTAGATGCTTCAGTCAGAGGTTTATGCAGCATTTCAGAGTACCATATGTGACAGGAAAACAAGTCAGCAGCAATTCCGCATAATTGCTGCTGTCCAGACTTTTATATAATTGTTAAATCTTCTGCATTGCATTCTGGAATCTAATATGCACATCTTTACACATGTACATGTACATCTTTGCCATCTAGCGAGCCGTGTCTGCTACTAATACTACCTCTGATCAAACAGAAAAGTTGTTCAGGTTAGGGTTATAGTTGTTCAGGTTAAGGTTATGGTGGTTTGGGCTAGGATTAGAGATAGGATGGTTTGGGTTATGATTAGTTAGGGTTTAGGTTTGGGTTAGGGTAGTTTGCATTAGGGTTAGTTAGGGTTAGGGTTAGTTGGGGTTTGGGTTAGGGTAGTTTGCATTAGGGTTAGTTAGGGTTAGGGTTAGTTGGGGTTTGGGTTAGGGTGGTTTGCATTACGGTTAGTTTGGGTTAGGGTTAGTTGGGGTTTGGGTTAGGGTGGTTTGCATTACGGTTAGTTAGGGTTAGGGTTAGTTGGGGTTTGGGTTAGGGTAGTTTGCATTAGGGTTAGTTAGGGTTAGGGTTAGTTGGGGTTTGGGTTTGGTTTAGGGTGGTTTGCATTACAGTTAGTTAGGGTTAGGGTTAGTTGGGGTTTGGGTTAGGGTGGTGTGCATTAGGGTTAGTTAGGGTTAGGGTTAGTTGGGGTTTGGGTTAGGGTGGTTTGCATTACGGTTAGTTAGGGTTAGGGTTAGTTGGGGTTTGGGTTAGGGTGGTTTGCATTAGGGTTAGTTAGGGTTAGGATTAGTTGGGGTTTGGGTTAGGGTGGTTTGCATTACGGTTAGATAGGGTTAGTTGGGGTTTGGGTTAGGGTAGTTTGCATTAGGGTTAGTTAGTGTTAGGGTTAGTTGGGGTTTGGGTTAGGGTGGTTTGCATTACGGTTAGTTAGGGTTAGGGTTAGTTGGGGTTTGGGTTAGGGTAGTTTGCATTAGGGTTAGTTAGGGTTAAGGTTAGTTGGGGTTTGGGTTAGGGTGGTGTGCATTAGGGTTAGTTAGGGTTAGGGTTAGTTGGGGTTTGGGTTAGGGTGGTTTGCATTAGGGTTAGTTAGGGTTAGGGTTAGTTGGGGTTTGGGTTATGGTGGTTTGCATTACGGTTAGTTAGGGTTAGTTGGGGTTTGGGTTAGGGTAGTTTGCATTAGGGTTAGTTAGTGTTAGGGTTAGTTGGGGTTTGGGTTAGGGTGGTTTGCATTACAGTTAGTTAGGGTTAGGGTTAGTTGGGGTTTGGGTTAGGGTAGTTTGCATTAGGGTTAGTTAGGGTTAAGGTTAGTTGGGGTTTGGGTTAGGGTGGTGTGCATTAGGGTTAGTTAGGGTTAGGGTTAGTTGGGGTTTGGGTTAGGGTGGTTTGCATTAGGGTTAGTTAGGGTTAGGGTTAGTTGGGGTTTGGGTTAGGGTGGTTTGCATTACGGTTAGTTAGGGTTAGTTGGGGTTTGGGTTAGGGTGGTTTGCATTAGGGTTAGTTAGGGTTAGGGTTAGTTGGGGTTTGGGTTAAGGTGGTTTGCATTACGGTTAGTTAGGGTTAGGGTTAGTTGGGGTTTGGGTTAGGGTGGTTTGCATTACGGTTAGATAGGGTTAGTTGGGGTTTGGGTTAGGGTAGTTTGCATTAGGGTTAGTTAGTGTTAGGGTTAGTTGGGGTTTGGGATAGGGTGGTTTGCATTACGGTTAGGGTTAGTTGGGGTTTGGGTTAGGGTAGTTTGCATTACAGTTAGTTAGGGTTAGGGTTAGTTGGGGTTTGGGTTAGGGTGGTTTGCATTACGGTTAGTTAGGGTTAGGGTTAGTTGGGGTTTGGGTTAGGGTGGTTTGCATTACGGTTAGTTAGGGTTAGGGTTAGTTGGGGTTTGGGTTAGGGTGGTTTGCATTACGGTTAGTTAGGGTTAGGGTTAGTTGGGGTTTGGGTTAGGGTAGTTTGCATTAGGGTTAGTTAGGGTTAAGGTTAGTTGGGGTTTGGGTTAGGGTGGTTTGCATTACGGTTAGTTAGGGTTAGGGTTAGTTGGGGTTTGGGTTAGGGTGGTTTGCATTACCGTTAGTTAGGGTTAGGGTTAGTTGGGGTTTGGGTTAAGGTGGTTTGCATTACGGTTAGTTAGGGTTAGGATTAATTAGGGTTAGGGTTAGTTAAGGTTAGAGTGGTTATTTTACTCGTCACTGCTTTTTTTTGCAGGCCACCTCATTCAGATGGACTGCAAGGGACAAAGCATAAACTAAAAGTGTTTCATGCAGTAATAACTGACACTCGTGTTTGTGTCAACATTTCATCGAATAAAAAGCACTTTTATGCAGTCTACTACAGACTCTTAATGGTGGTGGAGGATTAACAAACCTAACAGCCATAACCCTGACCATAAATCACGCCACAATAGAAGGAGCCCAGGCAACTTTTCCGCTACAATCAAAGACACACTCATGACTCCAGTTCCCAAGAGTTCTCCTGAACACTGACTATTGCTTCATATCACAGACACACCCTGTAATAGTTATTTACTGTCATCTCTGTCATTCATTGTCATGTCTGTTATTCACTGTCATCTCTGTTATCTCTCTCTTCATTATCTTCTCAGTTTGAAACCTTTTCAGGTGGGATTTGCTCTTGTCTTTTTTTCATACAGGGCAAGTTGATAGGAAGACAGCAGCAATCATTCCTGGATGATACTACCTGCTTGGAGGTGTTTACCTGCTAGGTGGTGTTTACCTGTTTGCTGGTGTTTACCGCAACAACCTCTTCATCATGGTCTCCTTCATCTGTCTCGCGCATCCCCATTTCACCAGCTGACAGCATCTAAGATGTAAAACAGAGAGCCCAGTGAATGCAAGGGCTTTCTCGTTCAGTGTGTGTTGTCTTGTGCCTAAAATCAAGATAGACGCTTGATCCTGTACAAGTGGCCTTCAGCATACTGCAGAGCTGCAGACCACAGCTGACCCGTCACTCCTCTAGTCTAGCAGACAGCAGCTGTCGGTCAGTAAAGGTGCCGAATCCCGAGTGGAGGTGAGCAGCGTGAGCAGTTACTCACCTTCTCAATCACTGCTGACATCATGGACTCAGAGGCCCCTTTCTTTTTCAGTGCTGATTGATTTTGGAAAGGCCAGTTCCCCTTTCTACAGATGGTGAAAAGGCTACGTTCTCTCTCTTTTTCAGTAGGTTTCAGTTTACTATTACTTGCTGACTAGAGTCAAAGAACACTTAAGCAGATGTGCTTTCCCATCAGTTTAGCCTGGATTCCATTGCGGCCCATGAAGAAAAACAAATTCTCCCTGTTTCTGCTTTCTAAGAACCAATACCTGGGACATAATAATCATCCTGGTAGAGTACTCATTGCCTAGGTTCCACAAAAACCAGTCAAAGTATAGCAAGATGGTGGAACTGCTGACTCTTTATGTATAAGTTTGTTGTCTCTCTTGCAAAACCCTGTTCAATTTGTGCCACCAACAAGGTACCATGCCCACGACCTGTAGCAATGTTGCTACCACTGCCCACTCCAGAAACCACGGCCCCTCATACCTGTATATAGTACAGGTATATATAGTCGCTGATCTGCTGCACTCTGAGCATAAAACCAATATTCTCCCATTTTCGATGGAGGTCCTGCTCCCTCTGGACTCACCTTCTCCTCCACTAGACATGGGCGGTGAACACAGTCCATCCCCTGCTAGACTTTAAAAAAAAATATGAAGAGATGGATGCTCTACTTGATGGACAGGGAGAGCTGCAGTCCTGAGTGAAGCTGGATTTCTGATCAAGAGGTGATCATCTTCACCCTGAGCAGCCAGCCTCACACTATCCTGGGCATCCTGGGGGAAGGATGGGGGTGCTGTCACACCATGACATGCGACATCATAGGAGTAGCCCTGCATTCAGGCAACAGTCCCAAAACACATTGTTAGGAATTCTGCCCAGCCCACTAGGTTTACCACACCCAGACCTAGATCACTTTCCCCTGAGTACCAATGAGCAACACCTGTTTATCTCTATCTGTTTCCTTATAGACTCCCATCTCCCAGACCTGTTTGTAAAGTATTGCCGTCCTAGTATGCATACCAATCATTCTCTTCTCCTGTTGATTTCTCTGGCTACCAACCTCTGTTCCTTACCCAGACTACGCCTCACTCCCAGCCCACAGCCTACCGGTTCTGACCCTGCACTTGACTTACTATTCTCTGCATTGTGATCTCCTGGTTACTAACACCGATCTACTCCTATGAACTACAACTACAAATTACTCCTTATCTGTATTGTGAACCTAATAAAAACTTTCGGATTTGGATCCAAACATATCTGTGTGATAGCATTTGTGACACACATCAAAACTCCAAAACACATCTCCAGTCAAAATACATCAAAATACCCAAAATACATCAAAACTCCAAAACACAAAACTCCAGTTCCCAAGAGTCCTCATGCACCCCAACTACCACTACATCACAGATACTGATGTCTGAAGCACCATTCATACCTTCACACATTTTTGATAGCAAAAATTTAATTCTTACTAGTAAAAAAATGATCTGACCCACTTGTGGGTTGGGAAAGGCTGCAGAAAGGCTGATTGTTAAGAACAGAGTTGGTGATCACTGAGATAGTTATTTAGGTAGTTATCTTTGCTAGCTGGCTAGCTACCATTCAGAATTACTACTCTATTATAACCAGTCTGGGCAAGCTTAGCATTGCTAGTAATTTACAAAGAAGATAAATAATAACCTCTTTATAAATCAGATTTTTATTCTATGGATTCTCACGTCATAAATATGAGCACAAATTTTAGTTGACAAGTTCTCACATTAAAATTACAATTACATTTTATATTACAAGTTTTCAGACAAGTTCTCCAATTGAGCGACATAATTACCTTCATATTCTGGTTCTTTTGTGGTTTTATTGCTCATTTTTGTTCATTTGTTCTTTGAATAAAGAACGTATTAGTTTTGGACTCATGCTTCACCTGTGATTAATACACAATGTCTTAATAATCTAATTATGTACATGAACAATCTCATTATTCTTGGTGAGTATCTGGCAAAGTCTCAATTTTTTATCTTCGATTAAAAGTTTAAGCATATTTTAGTCTAAAATTTACAAATTTAAAGTTTACAACCACCTCATATTTATATAAAACCCTCTAGTCAGCCATTTGCATCTGGAAGCTCCTTTGAAAATATGTTTCTAGATGAAAATCACTTGCCAGTAGCCAACAAATTTATGAGGGACAATGGATGTCCAAATTTCAAACACAACTGGATGTACACAAACTGAACAAGAGCAATCAGCAATTGCTTTGATTTATCATGTAAATGAGCTACCCACATACACATAAACAAATGTATTGTGGCTTTCTTACAGAATTTAATTTAAGGTAGGACTTTCCCTTTAATTTTGTAAATTATAAATAAATCGTGTTGAAATTAAATAATATAAAAAGACAATTGCATAGGCTGAGGCCACTGTTGAACATGGCATTTCCAAGGTTTATACACAGTTGGCCAAGATATATTGTGGAGGGCAGCAGGTATGTAGACAGAGAACAGAGTAATAGTATGGACTTTCCTTTCAGAAATGGGGCACTTCCTGTCTGAGAGTGAGAATTTAAAAAAGCAAACAAACACTTTATGGGCCTTCAGGAATTTATACAGCCAGGCTTTGTCCTCTTCAGTTTGTACCACTAGCCTATAGCAGCGGCTTTTGGGATAGACTTGATCTAGACTCACAGGGTCATTCCCTTCCAGCCTCTGAAACCATCACAGCATGCAGAAGAAACAGTCCGAGGAGTGAGACAGAACAGGGATTATTCAGGCATCCTGCTAGAAACAAGGAAACGTGCAGGAGCTTTCGGTGACACTTGTCTACGGTGTAAAATAATGTCATAGCCATAAGTATATTCTTGGCAAATATAACATATCAGTAAAAGTGTGGATACAAATTCTGAAGCAGCTTGAAAAATCTCCATTTGAACATTTACCTCTCTGTCCTGGCACTGCTAGAGCTGCTGTGGGAAATGTTGGGTTGGAAGCAACACCAATACCTTACACAACTGTGTTTGGACAACCTGTTCACGTACAATCACAGGGGTGCTTACTTTGCCATGTGACATCTGGAACAGTTAAGATCAACAACTTATCCAGGTGTTATCTAGGTCTATTACCACATATACTGTTTCTCTTCCTCAAGCACAGCCTTGTATTTTTACTATGTGAACATGTTAACATTTGCTTAGGTGGGAACACTTTGGCTATGGTAGCACAGGGTTTTATCACATCCATTACATCAACGTAAGTCAAGTTACCCTTGAGTAACTAACCAGTCAGTCAAGACTGATGCACCATTTGTCAGAAGATGATCCTTTTTATCCTCCCAAACAAAAATGCTCATTGCTTTGCAATCCGCCACATGTGAAAATGGAAATGGCCGTGGCATGAATGTTTTAGCAGAGACGATGACTGCAGCGCCACACAGAAATAGCAACAGCAGCAGAGTTGGAGCCAGGCACTCAGAGAGAGCATGAGTGGGCACAGTACAAGAGAATGTTGCTAGGTAACGCAGAGCCAGTGAGCGAGTGAGGGAGTGCCCTGGTGGTAGCTCTCCTATTGCAGAAATGAGGAAAAACAACTTTGTATCATTACTGTCATTATCATGGCTCCTGCAGGCTTTGCTGTAAACAGAGTATTATTACTTATGTAAACACAACCCTTCATCACACCCACACGAGTGTTTAGGTTCAAGCTAGTCCACTGTGGAAGTAGCCTATAGCTACATGTTATTTTTAAATAGGTTTTTCTTCCATCGTCTTTCTCTCCATAAGATTTTAACAATGTACTGATTTGCCGCATCAAAAGTTGTCCATAAGTCTACTGTAGGAGGCTGGAACAGTTTTAAACTGATTATTTTCCAATTGCGCTGACGCCCTCTGCTGTGTGTATCTTGTAAAACATCAAACAGTCACATAAATTCAGTGAAGTTCTTTCAGGGGGGTCCAGAGGCTGTTTCTTTCTCGCCAGCATAAACTTTCTGACTTTAATCACAACTAAAGTTATTTTTCTTTTTACATTGGTTTGATCTGCACCCATGAATACAGTTTGTAAATGTTGTGGTGAGTAATTAATACAGTGTGCTCCAGTGTTCATTATCCGAAAAAAAAAATCCCACAGTCATCTGTGCTTATAGCAGATTTAATTTACCTGTTTCAAATAAAACAAAAACAAACAAAAAAGATCATTTATCATACGTGTGTTTACCACATACCCACATCCACACACTTTAGTAACAAAAAGTAAACATGTCATTACATAGAAATACCTTTCAGCAGAGTACTGTTAAATTGTATTGGGTTATAATAAACAAATCTTTTGGAGGTTCAATACATTCACTGAATACAAGAATAAAATGAAATCTATACCAGCTTCTCTCTCTTCGTAAGGATAGCATATCGTTACACACGCTGACGAGCGCAGCGCTGTTGACACACATTCTACTTTACTGTCCTGTTTTCTCTCTTTGTGCTCAAGACAAACTTTAAACTGAAAACAGATATTCATCCAATGTGTGAAACAGAGCTGTGTGTAGATTAGGCATCAAAACCAGTCGCAGAGAGCTCTGTAGAGCATGACTGAGCATTCTCAGATCGACTACCACGTTAGCATGGAGGGTTACTGAGCTGCTCAGAACACTCGAACACGAGCTGTGCCTTCAGTAACTTAAACCACAAACATGAAAGCTTATGCCAAAAGCTACAACAAAAAGATATGGAATCTTGACATCAGTGTTACATTACTTCGACAGTACGTGACATTGATGATCATGACATTTCAAGCATATTTATAGCTATTCTCTACATGACACCAGCATGTGTAAATGTTTATTAATTTGCACTACATTGATTTTGAAACTTACATAGCTTGCATGGCACTCACATTAAAAGCAGAAACCCGTTGCCTAAAGGCTACTAAAAGCACAATCATCATCTGCCAATACCACCAGTTTAATCATTAGGGGATAAGAGAGAAGGATAAATGATACATCTGTGGCCTGTTTCCCTGAATCTTGTTCGTGGGTGATTTAACCATTCAACATCATTTCTACACAAGGAACCACAACTCCACCAGTAACCACACATTTTCACTCATTAGTAAAACTATTTGTGCAGATCACTACTCTATAAATATATTAAATATGCACATACGAGTGGTATGTTTCCATGGCTAAAATCTGTTTATGTTCGTCATAGAAAATAAACGTGACTATCATGGAGATTTTTATTGCTAACTGTCTAAAAACGCTGAAGATGATTGGTAGAGAAGCCAAAACAGAAGAATCTGTGAAAGTTTTTTGTTTTGTTTGTTAAAAAAAAAAAAGAGAAAGAAACCTCCCTGAATACTGAGACATCCGGGGCTGTGCACTCGCCCGACGGTGGCTCAGGTCCGGTCCACCGTGGGAGCTGGGGCACTGAGGTGAGGGTGGAGGTCGGCCGGGATCCTGCAGTGGTTCAGCAGAGGGGGGAGTGGGTGTTTGAGCTGGCCGGGGCGCAAAAGGTCCACTCGGGGAGCAGAAGGAGAGGAGGAGGCGGATGATAGTGCGGTGGCTGGGATGGTCAGGCTGCTCTCAGGAAGGTTGGAGAGCGTGGCAGGTGGCTGGCATGGGGCTGATTGCGTGGGAGTCAGGGGCGTGGCCAGGGTTGTGGACATCAGCAGGCCGTCCGAGGTGATTAGACTGTGAAATGAGGACACGTCACTGATCGGCAGGGCGAGCACACCCCAGGAGCCATGGGAGATGTCTTCATCCCGGGTGAGGGGCAACAGGTCCTGTCTGGGATTATCTGTTTTGGGTAGGAGGTGGCAGGGGGGCTGTACCTGTGGAGGCAAACCATCAGCCATGTAGCCAACTGAGGAAGGGGGGGTGAGAGGGGGCTGGGGAGAAGCCGGAGAAGGGGGAAAGGCGTCCTCCGTGGCAGGCAGGAGACTGGGGTCCAGTTCCAAGTTGGACAGGGTCTCAGCAGACAGGCGGGCACTAAGCAGGTCCACAACACACCCCTCCATCCCACGACAGTCTGACCCCTCCACTGGGCCTAACTCAGTCATGCCACTCAAACATGCAAGGGATTCTGGGTAGGAGCCCATGGCCTGTAGTACTCGCACTAACTCCTCAGTTTCCTCAGAAGTGGGTAAGAGCTCACTGGTTTTACCTGTGAACAAACACAAACACGCACACACACAGACACACACATACACATACACAAGGACCAACACACATACACACACACAGTTCATTATGGCAAATGCTAACTGTATGACCATCCTAGACCTAACCTCGCAGCCTACTATAGTACTGTAAATCCAAGGATTTACAGTGCAGTTTCTGGACTGTGACACACTGTGTTAATCTGGACAGTGATACACAGTGTTAATCTGTTGCTGTGAAACGCTTTAAAAGAAAATATTGAGAATACTGAAATTTATATTTTTTGTCCCACAATTTTACAAGAATTTGTCTTCTTTTTCAGTGAGCTATAACCTTTGTTTTTGTTCCTGATCATATCTATTATTTATTTAAAGTTAAGTCAACTTTCAGCATAAAATGGGATAGGTTTACAATTACTTGAATCAGTATTATTTGTCCATATCAGAATTATTTGTCCATTTTCTGTTCTAGATCCTCAGAGTGAGCTTGTCACCTTCAAAAAGATCAAAGTCTTGCAGATCATCCGGGAATCGTGGAAGGACATCAGAGAAGTCTTCCTGATTCAGTTCCAGGTCATGAGGAATATCGCTGATGTCACTAGTGATGTCATCGGGAAATTCATCAGCACTCAGGTCAGGTGTCAAGGGACTCCTAAGTGAGACCATGAGAAAGGAAACATGACACACAGACTACACACATGCGCGGAAACATCTACACCCACACACACACACAGAGGGAATTTACCTGATGCCTTTGGGTTGCGTCGACAGGCACAGGATGGACGGCACTCCCTTGATGCCCTGAGGCAGCGCAGGGGGAATGGGCTTCTGGGGCCGACAGATGGCTCCCCTTCGGCCCTTTTTCTTGTGCTTTCTGCTGAGCGCGGGAAGTTTGGTCTTCTTCAGACGCCGGCACTGCTGCAGCTGCTGGTGGCGGTGGTACGTCCTGCGACGGACGTCTCCGCAAAGGAAGTTATCCTGCACGCCACAGGGAAGACATGTTTACCCCATACAGTAACCACAGCAACAGAACCACTTAACCAGGTCCACATACACAACATGTGCTGACATAATGGTATATCCATGTGTTTCACAATGTACACATTAGACACCAAGTCGGACTGTAGAATTTAGATAAAAGACATATAAACAAGTTGTGATAGGTATCATTTGAAATATTTTATCATCAAGTCACAAAAGGACATCTTCATTTATGAAGTAGGACAGTCTTCAACCTTCTCTGAGCTTTGAGTTTTTTTATCTACTCTGCTGGAAACAAAAGGAACAACAGGACAAATGATGAAGTGTATGTTGAAAATCTCAGCTGAGTTGGCTGGAGAGACAAACGTGAGAAGAAGCTCACTTCATCCCACTGTAGCAGATCGGCTGTTTGAATGGAACAGCTCCAGACTCCCAGTGTAAATGGGCAGGAATGAAGATCCAGGAGCTGAAGTTTGATATCCAAGCACACACCACACACACACACCACTACACCACACACCCACTACACACACACACACACACACACCACACAAACACCACCCCACATCCACCACACCACACCACTGCTCCATCAGCTCTTCACATCAGTGGGCAGATGGCCAAGGTGCTGGCCAAAAGATGTTTTAGACAGTAGAAGCCGAATGGTTGAGGGCGGAGGCAGGAAATTATGCACAACCAGCCCCTAATCACCCAGCCGGAAGCCACTCAATGGACCGAACCCTAAAACCCTAACTCTAACTCAGTTGGCCTAACCTTTAAACCTTAACCCTTATTTAGTGGGCTTAACCCTAACTCAGTGGGCCTAACCCTTAAACCCTAACCCTAATTTAGTGGGCCTAACCATAACCCAAGCCTAAACATGGGCTGCAAATCCTCTTCCACTTCATCTCCTCTAATATATCATCTCTAATATCTGATCATCTCTAATCTATTATAGTGTCAGGTGAACTGAACGGCAACGCACCATTTTCTTGGCATGCTCCTCACAGAGTGGCGTCTGGTGCGTGATGTCGAGGACGGGGATGGAGCACTGTGCACCGTCAGCAAACCGTGCCGTGCAGCTAGAGAAGAGATGCTGGTTGCCGCTCTGCAGAATGTCTATGGGGCACCATGAAGGGCACAACGCATGGATACCACACAGTGAATACAACACGCCCTGGCACACACACTCACTCGTCTACACTGGCCTATACATGTTTACTGTTTGGGGTTTATTATCTTATTTTATACTTCATGATTTGCAGTGTAGAACACAACACACTATTATATGAATCGCTAAATCAGATTGGACAGGATTGTGACAGGATACGCTGGAAGCAATGTCTGGTCAAAGGCAGGCACTGGTTAGTGCAGGCTTTGCCATTAACCTGGGCCACGCAAAGTCCTGAGTGTGAGACTCCAGTCCATGACCCTGCAGAACTGTAGATATATTAAAAACATGCAAAAACACAAATGAGAAAAATCCAGCTCCTGGAAACACTTTTGAATTCTCTGACTGTGTTTAACAAACATACAAAAAAATGTACAGAAACTGATGTAGTGTGATGATGTGAGACATATGTGTGTGTGTTTGTGTGTGTGTGTGTGTTGTCAGATTTACCTAGAGGTTGCTGTAACTTCAGTCCGGCCCATTTGAATGAGCTGAGCAGTACGGTCGGGGTCCTGCGTGGCAGCCTGTAGCAGAGCCCTGTGGAGAGTGTGGTCAGCCCTCCTCGCCCTCCTGTAGCCCCTCACCTCTCTATACAGGTGCGTGTGTCTGTGCTTTAGGTAGGAGCACAGCCCCGCCAAACGCTCCCCACGAGAGATGCCAGCGCCAGTGCTGCCAACACAACAGCACAACAGCAAAGATCCTTCTCCACGCATCACCCAACATTCACACTTGCTCCAATGTACATCTCTCATCGGAGATCAAATGACGGCATCGTGGCCATTATGAAACATGATTATCAGACATCAGCTGCAGGTCTCATTACCTCCTTCTCTTCAGTTTGAATTCAAGGAAAACGTGAATATTAAACATAACAACAACAACAAAAAAAAAACATCAATTTAAGCAACATTTGGACTAGTTTGCTGATGGGATATGAAATACCTTTCACACTGCTTGTCCTGTAGGCTCTGATACTGATATGATACCACTCTCTGCACCAGGCTCTCATCATCCTCTTCACTGTCTTCTGACCAATCCAGCCCTGCAATAAAGCCCGTTAACAATGTTAACAATGCTTATAGCTGCTACAACCCTACTGCAAAGTGGTCACTTAAGATGTGGCCACAGACCTAAATTGGGGCTCAGATCTTCATGCTTTCTCCGCTGCTGCTCCATCAGTCTCTGGAGCTGCAAGAGACAATGAGCCGGCGGTCGTACAGGATCCGAGGGCACCATCACTGGCTCCCCACATGTGCCTGGAGTGGTGGGTAGAGTTATTTTAGCGAGGACAGGCTCCGACAGCCTCTCCGGCTCGAGGTTGGAGACGATGGGCCTGGTTAAGGTGTGGCGGGCAGTCTGAGCAGGAGCCATCATGCCCTGCAGCCCCAGAAAGGGTCTTGGGGGCTGTGAGTTGGGTGCAGGAGAGGAGGTGGGACCCACAGACATCTGCCCAGGTCCTCCATTCTGCGAAGGAGGAGGGTGAAGGCGACAGGTGGAGGGGAACAAAGGGGAGATCCCTGGGACTGCGGCATGGTCTTTAGGTTTTTGTCTGGGATTGGGAGCAGGGCGGCTCAGTGGCCTCTTCCCAAGGCTACTTCCATCTTTCTTTGCTTTTTCCCCCTTGCAGAAGGCGTAGGGCGCCAGGGGCAGCAGGCAAGCCAGGGGTGAAGGTGAGGACGGGGTCAGACGCTCAAGCCCGTTGGGTGTCTTCAAAGCCAGGGAGGGCACAGTGATGTTGAGGGCCACAGACTCAAGAGCATCTTGCTTCTTCTTCCTCTCCTTCTTAGGCAGGATACCCATGACTTGCAGGTGACTGCTGCAAAATCTGAAAGGAATAAACAAAACACCAGTGGGCGAACGCTACACCTAAGCACAACCATGTCACTACACTTGCATGAAGCATGCTACACGCAGGTGCACACAGGCGCTTGCTCACCTGCGGTCCTGGGTCTTAGGGATGGGGTTAGTGCAGCGTTGACTGTTGTACTTGGCTACGTATTCGCACTGCCTGAAGGGGGCAGTGCGGTCCTCCAGGACATGGCGGATGCAGAAAGCATACCCGTTAAGCCGCCTCTGTTTACACAGCTTTGGACTGTATGAGCACAGAGGCTTGTGGTCTACCTCAGAATAGTGGATATGTTTCCCTTCATACATCCCAGGGCTGGAAGTCTCCGAAACATCAGCTGACAGACAAATACTTCATTATTGCAACACACATCCAACAACAGAAGATACTGTGTATGTGCTCTGGCATTAGATAACTAATGATCTGGACCTACAGTTGTTTTATTGTTAATTTTTTTTTTTTTTTAATTATGTTAGTAGTAATTCTAGTGTGTGGTTTTCAGACTCTTCAATCTTGTCTCGTGACAGCATGAGGAAGGCTGTTCCACAGTGCTGACTTGGATCAGCTTAGCCAGGTAATTGAGAAATCCTGTTTTGTAATATAACTGCCACATACATTTAGTCAGTGGTAACAAAAAAAAATGGAAACACCATTAAAAAAAAAACAAATTCAAAAACAATACTAATCCAAAATCAAAAACACACAGCCACACATCAACAAAACTAATTTATCTCTGCATTAAATATGGGAAACATGAGTTTTGGTCTAACCTCAACAAACATGTTTTAGCGCTCCTCAGTTATTTTTAAGCATTTATGTAATGTTATAAGCTGTTACAATGCGTTACTACCACTGCTAAGATAAGGTTACATACAACTTGGACCAATTATAAGGGCGCTACAAACATTACTAAAAAATTACGTGTCCAAGTGTACTGAAGAGTTGTGGAGAACTGACAGCAGCGACCCCTAAATTATCTGCAATACATCTGTGGTTCTATCTCGATCGCTATTAAAGCAAAAAAAGCAAAACAACGTTTTATAAGGAAAATTCTTAGTTTAGGCTAACAGTATCTTCAACAGCCCCAGTTTGAATCTTCACACTAATAAAAGCAAACGTTTTGGGCAAGACTCTATCAGGTGAACCGCTAGAATCAGCAGTCAAGCTGTATGAATATAGTACTGATACGTTTGACATGCAAAGCAACTTAGAAAACGCAAGGGGACGGTGGACAACCTTCCCGCCTACCACTCCATCTCCCCCGCGGGCGCATTATCACTCACTCACGAGCCCGGGAACAGGCAGGACGCGCGTAGCGCGCGCGCACCAACCGTTCGTTTATTTTGCTATTGATGACAAGGAAAACAGAGCGGAAACTATATAACGGCTATAGATACACAGGTGGAGTTCAAGAAGTACAATTTTAAACATATTAACAAGTTTTAACTAAATATGCTTTTCGTCTATCTTGACAAATACTCTTTGCGATCCAACTGTCTGGGTTTTAAAAACGCAAAATCGTGTGTCGTAGCAAATAAAATACATCGTTTTATGACCGTAACGGTTTAAAATTTCAAGCGTTTATATTCGCCTTAAATAGCTTATTAAACGTTTTTCTTTTACATTTTTATTGAGAAAATTAGTGTTACAGTGACGTTAGCTGAATGTTTTACTGTAAAATATGTTGTTTTAAAGCGAAATTCGTAGTTACCGTCGGCCTATGAAACCTTTGAAATCCTCCCGAGTCGGGTACTGAGCAACCGCTCTGCCTCGCGTGATTTGTGGCCTTCCTCTTTAGCGGAGTCCGGTGCTTCGCGAGCCCCTTGCTCCTGACGGTAGCTTAGCCTGCTAGCCTACCGTCTGATAGATAAGTATAGATCTTTTCCTACGGTCGACGCCTCTTAAGACTTAACGGGGTTATATCGACTCTTATTTTCTGCGTATACCCTACGATAATTTTAATTAAATTCAAGCATGTAATTTTGTACGAAACCCGTAAGCATTTCGATGCCTGTAATTTCAGTAAAACTAGCCGTATACATGGAGAAGAGGGTGTTGGTTTAGTCACCGAGACTCTTACAGCACTACTACAGGCACTGGGGGGACATGACAACAGCCTACAGTACAACAACAACCTCTGCAACCATTTTGGAATTTAACTTTGTATGTTCGGCAATTTTAAAGCTGCTCGTTTTCAGTAAAACACTTAAACTTGAATGAAGAGTTCACGGTCATGGTATTATAATTGAGCTAGCATAAGTTTTGATTTGTTTGAGCCCCTGTCATTGATTTTAACTTTGAGGGTATCTCCCTCAAGTCTTTCCCGGCAGCTTCATCCTCCCACGTCTCATTTGGAGTGACATCATGAACTTGAATTTCGTGGCAGCGGGACTCAAAACCCCCGTCTCCTGACAAATGTTTCCCCATATTCTTAAATTACTTTTCAATAGGGCAACGTGTATTTTAAGACGGTATAAAGTAGAGGTTTCAGTGTAAAAGGTAAAATGTAACAGGATGCCCCTTCATTCCCTGTAATGATAACGTTATTCACAATCTGCTAAGTTAAAATGAATGCATTGTCCTTAATTGATAGTTTCTCATGAATATGTGGCATAGTTTATATGGTCAAAAATTAAGGAAACGAACAGCAAAATGTTTTATAAACACCCCCCCCTTCCCCCTAATTATATGCTTTTTTAAAAGTCTGCTGAGAATGTTTTTAGGATGCACTAGTTCCACTGAAGTGTTTTGTACAGTGCACAAAAACACAGAATATACACTATGTCCACTTCTATTTTGACATTTACACACACAAAAAAAGGAAATCTCCAGAATATAATTACCTTATAATGACCCTTTTTTCTTTAGACAGATAAATGCGAGTGTAAACGTTTTGTAACTTGTCAAATGTTTTGGCAGCACATATAGGGGACATGGAACAATTAGGTATAATAAAGTTTTATTCATCATATGAGCTTTCAATAACAATGCAGTCCTGCTTTGATCTCAGTGTGTGAATTAAATCTTTCCAAGCTTCTTATTGGTGTATTTAAATAAACCAAACCATAACTTTTAAGATGGTTTACTGAGAAACAAACCTTTTAGGACTAATTACAGAAATGAGCAAGTAACACAGAAACCTTGCTTTACACAGGCACACACACACACACACACACACACACACATATGTGTGTGTGTGTCAGGAGCAAGCTACAGTGAGCAGGTAAGGGTGCAAGTTAGCAGATAGCCGGCTCCTCTACTGCCCCTGCACCTTCGGTCACAGCTTTCACACACTTGGCCATCGTCTGGGAGGCTCTGCTGATGGAGTCTGGAATACAGATTAAAGAGCATCTTTCAGAGGCTTATAACAAAACACTGCACAGTCAGGCAGATGACAACAACAATAATAAGTCATTGTTATTAACTGACGCATGCACACGCAGAGGTGCCAGGCAGCGGGTAATAAAGTGCGAGTAGTAAGTGAGTGAGTCTGTACAGTAGAGTTGGCGTGTAGTGTGTATAGTGTGCGTGTGTATTGGTGGACCTGACTAGCTGGTACCCTCCAAAAGCCTCAGAAAACAATTGATTTTGGTTTCTAGTTAATATACCCTGTTATACAGTTAACTATAGAGAGATATAATAGTGATAAATAATATCAGACTATTATCTCTGTAATTTATTTTCCATGAGGAGTTCTGTTTCCTAGTATTCTGATTCCCAGACCACCCCCTGCCTCACAAACAAAAGTTGTTTGATCCTCCTGCAAATTAATCTGTCATATAATTTCTGTTATTGACTAGAAAAAAGTTAGAATTCAGACCTGGTTAAAATGAAACCATAATCAGGATTTCAGAAATGAAAGCGGTAGAAAGGGGGCTGGCAAATTCTGGCCCATTTATTTCAGAAACAACTGAGCCTGACCTGTCTTAACATTAAATATGGTTAGTAATGTTAGCTATATTTGCAGCTATATTTAGTAATGTTTGGTATAAGTAGACCCATTGCCCCTGTACACAAGCATGAGTTCATAGAGGTGAGGTAAGCTCTCTCTCTCCCTCCCTCCAAAGAAAAAGGTCTCACATAGTAATGTTTCGTTGGACCGCCATTAGCTTTGATTATTCACTGTGGCATCATTTCCACAAGCTTCTGCTATGTCACATTTATTTCTGTCCATAGTTGCATTAATTCCTCCCCCCCTCCAGCACATCCCAAAGATTCTCAATGGGGTTCAGGTCTGGACTCTGGTGGCCAATCCATGTGTGAAAATGATGTCTCATTCTTCCTGAACCACTCTTTCATAATTTGAGCCCGATTAATCCTGGCATTGTCATCTTGGAATATGCCTGTGCCATCAGGGAACAAAAAATCCATTGATGGAATAACCTGGTCATATTCAGGTAGTCAGCTGACCTCATTCTTTGGCCACATAACATTGCTGAACCTAGACCTGACCAACAACCCCAGATCATGGCACTGCCCCCACAGGCTTGTACGGTAGGCACTAGGCATGATAGGTGGCTGAAGTGATGCACCCATCTTCTTACCCTGATGTGCCCATCACTCTGAAACAGGCTAAATCTGGACTCATCAGACCACATGACCTTCTTCCATTGCTCCAGAGTCCAATCTTTATGCTCCCTAGCAAATTGAAGCCGTTTTTGCTGGTTAGCCTCACTGACCAGTGGGTCTTGTTTAGTTCCAGTCCTTTGAGTTCCTTTTGCATTGTACATGTGGAAATGCTCTTACTTTCACTATTAAACATATCCCCGAGTTGTACTGTTGTTTTCCTACGATTTGATTTCACCACGTTTAAGTGATCGCTGTTCCCGACCACATTCCTTCCTCGAAGATGATGTTTCCCCACTGTCCTTCCACTTTTTAATAATGCGTTGGACAGTTCTTAACCCAATTTTAGTAGTTTTAGCATTCTCTGCTTGATGCATGCCAATAATTTGACCCTTCTGAAATTAATATCTTTTCCACAACCACAGGATGTGCCTTTGGACATGATTATTTAACAAATGAGAAGCTACTCACTGCATCAGTTAGGGTTAAATAACTTGTTGCCAGCTGAAACAATCACCCATGCAGTAATTATCCAATGGGAGGCACTTACCTATTTGCTTAGGTATA
The DNA here is from genome assembly GCF_041902795.1 of Electrophorus electricus. Classification (NCBI taxonomy): domain Eukaryota; kingdom Metazoa; phylum Chordata; class Actinopteri; order Gymnotiformes; family Gymnotidae; genus Electrophorus; species Electrophorus electricus. The sequence continues at coordinate 10,345,611 of NC_137499.1, read as the reverse complement.
TCGCAGTGGTGGTATATCGGCCAGGGTGTGTGCGCGCATGCGTGCGTGCATGTGTGTGTGTGTATAACAAATTATTATACACAAGGGTTAGGGATAATGTCACATTAGGATTAGGGTTAGTGTTAGGTTCCTTACCGGTCATGTAGAAGTCTTTTACGGAGAGCTGAGGGGGAATGAGTGGGTCTGCAAGCAGTGACTGGCTGACAGCCTGGGAGAAGAAAAAATATTTGACCAAATCTGAGACCAAGAGGAGAAGAGGCATAGAAGAAAAAGAGCGAGACCAACCTTAGAGAGCTCATGGGCCTGCTGGAAGAAGTTGGCCTCCTCTACATCATCATAATGTATCAGGTTAGGGGCCACTTCCGCCAGTCTCTTCCTGACCTCTTCTAATGTGTCATAGGGCAGAGGTGCTCCAGCCACCTGGCACGCATCACACAAACAGTACAAACTGTAAAAGTGGCCTCAAATGATAAACAGCCCCCAAGACTGTAATTATACATGAGATCTAAAAGCTACATTGGTAGTCTGGAAGTCACTGGACAGACATTTTGCAGCTGTGCGTATTACATGTGCATGTGCACGTACCTCAGAGATAGCCCGGAGGATCTCCCAGTCCTCACGCGCTGAGCCAGGTGGGGTGACCGCAACCCTCGTTTGTTGGGCCCGTCCCTCCGTGTTCACATATGTGGCATTCTTCTCTGTGTACGCTGCACCTGGCAGGATGATGTCAGCCATGGGTGCTCCTACATCACCGTGGTGACCTTCATGGGAGCAACATTCCATTACCATCAGTGTTTTTACTCAATTCATCTAAAACATGCACCCAGAATGGTTATGGTGCACTTGATACAGGTAATATCAAGTTGGGTATAAGAGTATGTGTAAAAGTGTATTATGTATTACTATATCAAGGATTGTGCGATACTGACCCAGGTTTATTTGAGCAGGCCCATCTTGGTGATGTAATCTATGTCTGTGTGAGAGGGAGACTAACCCTGGTAGATTATGAAGCAGTTTTTGGGCAGGTCTGTTCTGGTAATGCAGCCTGCATCAGCTCCCAACAGAAACAGCACTTTGGGAGGATTCTTCCTGATTGCTTCTATTCCAGGTTTATAACCAAGGTCTAAAGCAGCTACCTGACTGGCCACTCTGTAAAAAGACAAACACCCACAGACAAGGCAGGGAGAGATCTTACCGCTCATTTCCAAACACCACACTAGATCAACCAACTACAATTTACGGTTATTTTTACAATTTAAAATGTTACATTTCTTCAATTTCTAGACTAAATTTAAACCAAGTTGCATTTACCTGACACTTTTTATCCAAAGCAACTTACAATTATGGCTGAGTACAACTTGAGCAATTGAGGGTTAAGGGCCTTGCTCAAGGGCCCAACAGTGGCAACTTGGCAGTGGTGGGGCTTGAACCCACAATCTTCCAATTACAAGTCAAGTACCTTAACCACTGAACTACCACTGCCCAACACAGGTGTTCCAACCGACAAAGACTCAGTGTTTAGCTACTTTACAATTGACCCAGTTAACTGTAAAGCAAATGTAGTGAAACCAGACTGGCTGAGGAGTAATTTAACTGTTAATGCCCTAAGATTTTACAGATTAAACATAATCTATCCACCAACATCTGAGCATCTCCTTAACACATCAGAGCTCAGCACAGGCCACATGACTTAGTGTGTTTGTTAGAACAGGGAGCTGGACACACCTGTGTAACACATTCAGGACTTTCCACCCATCCTGCACCCCGCTGGTGATACGGGCATTCTTAGCGATCATGGACACGACACTGAAGATGGCGCCACTGTCTGCCCTCTGCAGACACGAGCTTCCCACCACCACCACCGGCCGCTTGGCCTGGGCCAGTACCTGGCAGAAGGGGAACAGGGCATCTGTATCTACTGCAGACTTAGTCAACCATGGTTAACATGATTAACAAGGAATGTATTTGTATGCTACAGTACTGAATGTTAGTAGATAAACAAGTAGCTTAATTAGTCCTGATGGTACAGTTCAGATAATATGATCAGTTTGTGGGGGGTATCAGGTGGAGGCTGCTATGATGGAGGGGTGCTACATGTGAGGTACAGATGTAGATCACCTGGCAGTAAGGGTGAGTTCCAGCAGCAATTTCCTGAAGCACTCGAGTGGAATCGCCGAGGTGGTTGTATGAGTAGCTAAGATCCACTTTATGACCAACCAAAGAAACCTGTAACTCATTATGTAGCCAACTACAAACAGAAAATGAGGATGAGTTAAATTATCATGAGTTAAAGTATCAGGTACTATGCTGACAGACACCCACCTCTTGCGGATGCGTGCATTGAAAAGTGGGGCCTCGTAGCGGGGGTTTGTTCCGATCAGAAGCAGCAGGTCACATTCCTCGATGCCGGCAATACGAGTGTTCAGCAGGTAATTGGAGCGTAGGTCGGTTCTGGAGAGTTTTAGAAAGGGTAGAAGGAAGGGGGGTGAAGATAGGGAGAGAAAAGAGTATCTGATGCCATCTATTGTCCCTAGACTTTCAGTCATGCTCGAAAAGCAGAGCTGGGCTTATTTTCAGAGAGTATCTCAGGACAGGACTAGGGGGTACTGATCCCAGAACAGTTTTAGATAGCTGCTGCATCAGAGAACTCACCCAGCACCAGCCACAGGGAAGCTCTCCTCTGTGCAGAGCAACTCACTGTCCAGTTTGTTCAACAAGTCCTTCAGGGCGACCAGAGATTCCGCATCGGCCATCCCACCGACAATGGCTGCTACCTCAGACCCCTGGACACTCTGGAGCTGAAAACCAAGTCACACACACACACACAAACACTTTTCTTACATATTATACTACCTGGGGCATAATTTAATGCAACACACCTACGAAATTATGTAACTTTTGTACTAGGTGTTCATGCTTAATTATGACAAAGTTGAATAGACGTTTTCATAGACATATTTCTCATGGTGTTGAAACACGTTTACCACGCCAGCTACATGTGTGAGGACATCTTCCCAGAATGTGGGCACGAGCTGCCCAGTGGCGTCCTTCATCATGGGCTGGGTGAGGCGCTGACGCTTCAGCCCATCATAGGCAAACCTGAGCAAGAAAGAGCAAGAGTGAGAGCAGAGAGTTAGCGTGAGACCAGCAGTAAATTTAGAGGGATAGGGTTGTGATAAATTTATAGGACCTACTTCAAAGGTGTCTTTGGAGCCATTACATAAAACACGAAACTCAGAGTTCAACATCTGGTCAGATGTCCTTACAGAATTAAATGTGAGTGAAAGATGAGGCAGTATTTTATAAGCATGACATGCTGCCAGCTCACCTGGTCTTGTCGGAGATCCACTCCTCATTGACGTCTTCATTGAGGCGAGGCAGAACCCTCATTACCTCCCCACCTCTTGTGCTCACCACTATATTAGATCCCACTGCATCAAGCACGTCAACAGATTCTGTTTTCCTATTACCAGAATGTACATGCACAGTCTAAATGTCCAGGGTCCTGGGTCTCTCACATGGCTTACTGAGTTAGCCATCACAATCTGGATACTCTTGTATAAAGCTGTTCTTTGAAAAGCTAATTCAAGCACATGGTCTTACCTGGTCTCCCAAGGTCGGGCTGTGAAAGCATAGGGTTTGGATGTCAGTGCTCCCACAGGACACACATCAATCACGTTCCCCGACAGCTCTGACATGAACATTTTCTCTACGTAAGTGCCAATCTGCATGCTGTTCCCACGGCCTGTGGTGCCAAGATCCTGCACCCCAGCAATCTCACTAGCAAAGCTGGAACACACAATATAATAATCAAACACCTACAGGGGCCTGTCCTAGTCCTTTCAGGTTTATATACACATTTCTTATATTTTTCCTTTTTGCTCATTATTAAAAGTAATCTAGGACATGGGAGAAAGCAAGTACCTGACTAATGATCCTGTTTATTCTTGAAACAAAACAACATGACTATGTAAACACATAATAAACTGAATGTGACAGCCATCAAAAGGAACCCTGGGCTCTCTCACCGGACACAACGTGTGCACTGAATGCAACGTGTCATGATCGTTTTGATGAGAGGGCCAATGTTCTTGTCCTCCACCGCCCTCTTCCCTTCGGTGAACCGACTTCTGTCCGAGCCAAACATTAACGACTGGTCCTACAATCACACAGCAGTTTGGGGTGTTTTGGGTTTTTCCCCCCTTTGGTAGAGTGAGCTAATAAAGTCTACTAATAAGGCATATTTAAAGGTTTGCTAGATCGTTAAAGTGGGATGGGCCTAAATGAACCAAGACCACACCCCCAAGACAGTGGCAGCCTGTAAAGTCTTCCTACCTGCAAGTCACACTCTCCTCCCTGGTCACAGATTGGACAGTCAAGAGGGTGATTGGCAAGAAGGAACTCCATGACTCCCTCCCTACCAAAAGAAAAAGACAGTACACTAATCAAACCCCTGTCATGGGCTGAAGGGTTACAGATGAACTAGTATTTGGCATACCTGGCCTTCCTCGTCTTCTCAGAGTTGGTGAGAATATTCCACCCTTTCATGACAGGCATAGCACACGCCGCCACAGGCTACCGGTAAACAACAGAGGTATGTTTCAAAAGGCAGCTCGAGTTAGGGTGCTTGTAAACATATGAACTGATTTTTCTGCTTTTGTTGTTTTTTATGCACATCTTGCCAATTTTCTTTCATCAGGGTTCCAGCTACAATTTTCTTCCATATTTTGTGGTGCTGATCATCTTGATGCGCAATAAGGGCACGGTATGTAAGAAATATATTGATAAAATTGTAAATGCACACAGGTTCCAGAGTCCCTGTACATTAAAATGCACCAACTTGCCAAAATACAGCCTTCTGGAAATAAGTGCTGCTATTTCAACATGAACATCCCAAATGGTAACGTTTATATTTAAAACTATGCAACAGGTGCATGCACATATCTGCAGTCATGTCTTGAAAGGGAAACAAATGAGTGCAAAAGCTCAGCAAACATGGCTCACAACTGGAAATGTTACATAAGGCTCCTTTGGGGAACAAGTTACCTTTGGCGCTCGCTCAATCTCTACCAAACACATGCGACAGTTTCCTGCCACAGACAGGCGTTCGTGATAGCAGAAACGAGGTATCTGCACCCCAACTTTCTCACAAGCCTGTGTAAAACCAGAGTTAGCAGCTGTGAGCGTTTATTTGTAGGAGCCTATTCAGTGTTCAAGTGTTTCATGTTTAAAATAAGTACAGGGATCATTCAGTCATCACCTGCAGTACAGTAGTGCCTGGCTCAACCATCACAGGCTTGCCATCTACAAACACCTCTACCATATTACTCAAGGCCCGGACAGATGTCCTTACTGTAAATCAACAACAACAACAAAAAACAGTTATTGTCTTAATTGACAAAGACAATGAGATTCTCCAACTAAATTAAAATGCAATTCTTCCTTCACAATAATGGTATGTATTCTGGAGACTACAAACAACTGCTGCCTGTCTGGAATGTGTGTATAATTTCTGCATACAGTGACAACAGGAACTGCTATGACAGTGTCCGCTAAAAATGCGGGATGTGAATAGGTTTACCATTGCTGGAGGTGGCAAGGGACACTTTAGAGCGGGACGCCCCAGCTAAGGCCCGTCCGACTGCGGGTAAACGCAACATGACACTGTCAAATAAGAAAGGACGGCAATATCAGTACATGTCACATCTATTCCTAAGTAATCAGATAGCTGTTGTTTGAATGAATACATTGTCTAGAATCATTGGATGACCGTGTTATAAAAGGAACTGTAAGGTGAACAGCTATACACAGACCATTCAAATTAACAACGATTTAAATGTAGCTAGTATAGGACAAGTTATTATGGCAGTTAGCTGGCTAGCTAATATGTTAACAAACTATACATTTATACATTAGATGGCATCGAAGCTAGAAACTGCGACGAGTTCATGTCTATGTCTAATGTTACTAGCTACATAGTTTATAATAAAAGGTATTCTGGATAGGTAACCAATAAAATAAACCATCTACAGAGATTTGCATAAGACTAAGTACTATTGTGTTGACGTCTTTCTGTGCTACTGTGTACATTATCTAGCGTTAGCTAGCTAATAAGCTAACCGCTGGTCAAGCCAAGGACAGATACAGCGTTTCTCTATATTCCACTTTGCGTATATTTTAATGATTCGTGCAGTTTTCAAGTGAGATAGTAACTACAAACATAAAACAGCTGTGAGCCAGTAATGCCAGAAACTCAATCTTACATCTTACCTTGACGCTGTTTGGCCTCCTAGCCCAGACCACTGGGGTTAAACCGACGGCACCAGCGCATTCAGCTCTTCGTGTGCTTCCGACGACATGACGGAAATGACCGATTCACTTCGACACGTAAAAGATAACACTAAAAAGATAACAATAATTAGAAGTATTGACTGTAGTGGATACGGCCATTACTGTAGTTTCACTGTGGTAATGCTACACTAACACTAAATATTAGTGTAACAATAAATATTTAACGCTACAGTCTTGACCTATGGCCTTAATACAGAACGTCACTTCCGTTTTCCGCGAACTCTTTATGGTATAAAAATATAATTTAACAGCTAGTAATGTGTTAGTTACCTGTTCCCCCATTTATTCGCGTAAATACGTTTAAATAGAATTCACGTAGTCAAAAATTTTGTTAATTTTCCAAACCTACGTTCGCTCGTGATTTTATTTTAGCTTTTCAATTCACCACCCCATGTGCCCATTTAATGGGAACGAGCGAAATACAAGTGGTGTTAAATGCGTTAAATAAATAAATACATTATTTCAGTGCCACATTGGTCATTGTTTTTAATCGGTTAGTTTTAGTTGCAGTTTGGAGGAGGGGTCGTGGTCCCGCCGTATAAAGGCCTTTACGGGCGGCTCTATCGGCCTCTTCCGCCCTCAAACACTAACGGTACACGACGTCTAATCTCAGAAATGGGCTTCGGTGACCTGAAAACTCCTGCTGGGCTTAAAGTCCTTAATGACTTTTTGGCAGATAAAAGCTATATCGAGGGGTACGTTAAAATGTTTGTATTTGGGATACTAGGTAGGTTATCAAGCTAGCTGCTTTGCGTTTGGTTGCATGCGTTAGCTTCTGATAGCTAACTGTTAGCTCTCTTGCTTGCCTAACTACAACACAGATCCCGTAAATATCTTGTAAATGCTTGGGTATGCTACTTTAGTCACTTGCTGGTCATTGTCACTTGTGTTTTTACGTACGTTCATACCTGGATGAGTTCTAAAAGCAGCTTAAACACGTCCTTTTCTATGAAAGATTTCATCTAGGGTTCTTAACTTGTTAATATATCTGGATAGGTAAGAGATTGAGCTGCTCTTGGAGGAACACTGAATGCCTGAACACTGGCATTTTTAGAGAGTTCCATAGTTGACGTGGGTTAATCGACCCACAGCTTTGTCTAGACGACTAGCTTTTACTAGAGCTTGGAAGAACCATAAGCATGTGTATTTGCACTTTATGTTCTCGCAGGTATGTGCCATCTCAGGCTGACATTGTTGTGTTTGATGCCCTGTCTGGTGCACCCTCTGCTGACCTGTGCCATGCTCTTCGTTGGTACAACCACATCAAGTCTTACCAGAAGGAGAAGGCTAGGTAACCATTAACATCTGCATGTGAGACCTTCAGATTCCCCAACATATGATGAGTTGAATCACCATCTTTCGCCTGAGTGGATGATGCACAATTCTTTTAAACACTGACATACCTGGGAGATGAATGAGTTATGTGCATGTGTGTGTATATGTGTGTAAAACTAACACACTCCCCTCTGAACACTGCAGCCTCCCAGGGGTGAAGAAGCCTCTGGGGCAGTATGGGCCTGCTGGCATGGAGGACACAACTGTAGGAGTCCCTGCAGTCAAAGATGAGGAAGAGGATGATGACATTGACTTGTTTGGCTCTGATGAGGAGGAGGAGGTCTGTATGATGCCCTTTGAGGATGCCAATGCTAGCAGTTGCTCTGGAAGCATGATGATTCTCTCACCATCTTTCGACTGATGTTATGATGGACCTTTCATCCCTGATCACCAGACTACGTAACGTGTGTTGGGTTTCATTTCTCTGTATGAGCTTCTGATTTTTGCCTTTTCCCCTCACTTTCATAGGATGAGGAAACCAAGAGGATTAAGGAGGAGAGACTAGCAGCCTACAATGCAAAGAAGTCAAAAAGTATGTTTCTACCCTTCATGTTCACACCATTTTATTTAATAAGTGAGATTACTGAAGACTAATGTTTCTGCTTTTGTCTGACCTTTTAACCCTCTTGCAGAACCAGCCCTCATCGCCAAGTCCTCGATCCTTCTGGATGTCAAACCGTGGGATGATGAAACGGATATGACCAAGCTAGAGCAGTGCGTCCGAAGCATTCAGATGGATGGTCTGGTGTGGGGCCAGTGTAAGTTACTAATGCTAACCATTTTGCTTTTATTTTGACATGGTGCTCAAGTATAAAACTGCATTTAAATGGATGATGCTCTTAGTCTGTAGAAACTGATGTTGCAAGTGTTCAGTTCATTCACTTTCTAATAAATGCCATTTCTTCCCCCCCCCAGCCAAATTGGTTCCTGTTGGTTATGGTATCAAGAAGCTGCAGATTGCATGTGTAGTAGAAGATGACAAGGTGGGAACAGATCAGCTGGAGGAGCTGATCACTGCCTTTGAGGACTATGTGCAGTCCATGGATGTGGCTGCCTTCAACAAGATTTGACACTTCAGTGGACAGCATTATAAAATAAAGTAGCACTTAAAATAAGATGGAGTCTTCATTTTCACAGTAAGGGTAACTTCTCACAATACAAGAATAATAAAGGAACCTAACCTGCTGAATGTGCCGGGTCTTGCACGCTGAACCCATCATGAGCCCTTTATCCAAAAGGGCGGGTTCCCGCGCTCTTCCTACGTCATAACGGGAAGAGCCGCGCGAGATACGGGTGCCGATGAGGTCTGAATGGACTAACGTTTTCAATCGGGTGAAGAGCTAGAGTAATGTTGATTTTCACATTAACATGCTTGTGTATTGTTGAGCCAATGGGTTTTGCGGTCGCGCGTTAACTTCAAATAAGTCACTTGGCCTGTCACGCTAAATATTACTAGACGCGAGTTCAGCCAGCTAGGTTAGCTAGAGAGCTAACGTAGCTAGTCAACATTTATGTTTGTGTTAATTCAGCTGTGTCGGGGTCAGAATACTACCAACTTTTTATTCGTATCCAACAGCTGAGAGGGGGTTTGTCTAACGCTATTTGTTAAGGCTATTTGTTTAGCTAATCAATATGGGAGACTTGAAATATGAATGCAGGCCGAATTACCGAAGTTGTCTGGCTGGGTTAGCTAACTGGCTTTCTCGCGCTAGTCCGGTAAATTAAGCGCGCTAGGTCGATAAACTAAAGCCCACGCGCTCGAGCACTGGAGTGAAGAACTAACACGCGGTAAATATTCACACACTTTAGTAAAAAATCTCATTAGTGACGCAGTTAATTCTGCAAAAATACGAGAATTTTTTTTTTTTTAAATGTTGGGTACCAGTAGTCCTTAAAGTAAGACATTTTATACTTCGTGTTAGGATTGCAAAAATCGTCTTTGTTTAAGATAAGACTTTTAAGATCTAGGATACCTCGTGTCTGTCCGTCTGTGCGGTGATATGAATCGCCAGCCCTGTAAGCGCAGCTCCGCTCCCCCTGGCAGGTGAGTACATTTGCAGTAATTTTGTTCGTCATAAGCACAGACTTATCGAAATCTAATTGCTCGTGGCGCAAACGTGTTGCTGTTTTCAGACTCTACTATGCCTCTGGAGGAGGGACCCACTCCCATTGCTGAAAGTATGTATGAAAATACATATATATATTTATATGGCTGTATGTGTATGTATGACAATACATATACATTCATATGGTTGTGTGTGTGTGTATATAAAAATACATTTGTTACATCAATCTCTTGGATCTTGCTCTGAAAACCCTTTTCCTTATAGACATTGATGTTGAAGATGCTACGTCCAAATGGTTTATTTCTGAGTATTTCATGTAGATGCAGACAGGATGCAAACTGACATGGATAACAGGGTTACTAACCCTAACAGGTGAGTTACAGCAATATGATGAGCAAAGCAAACCATTAATTAAGGAAACATATTTGCTTCATGATTAGTGCTCGGCTAATCTATTATATACACCTCATATTTTCCTTTTTCTGTAATCTTGTCATCTTTCAGAATGTTTTGCTCTCCAGCATTATATGTAACAAAGAGTCATACACTGGGAAATGTGAAGTTTTGGTTTGTTTATATTTCATTATTCACATGATTGTTTTATATAGTGATAGAATGTGTTGTCCATATAGAAGCTATGTTTTTGCTTAGTGGCTCCTGTTAATGTTTTGAAAAAATGAGAATTGTATGTTTTCTTGATATAGGTCCAGCAGGGAGGAACAGCCAGTTGCTGGTCCCTCAAACACGTCCCAGCGACAGGGCTTCTGCGGCTGCTGTCAGATCCTCTATAACAGCGTAGAGCAAGTACATTACTTCATTATGTATATGCCCTTTCTAGTACATAAACTGGACTGTTTGTCCTGTATTGCTGTAGCATAAAATTGCTCACGTTCATGCCGAAATTTGTATTTCATATTGCATATGCGTATTTGGTCACCTTAATGCATGGCTTGTTTGTGTATATAAAACTCATCATATATTGCAATAAATCTGAAATTAGACATGGCATTAGCATATATACAGTTGCAATCATGTTTTCTGTATACTATGTTCTGCATTAAGCGAAAAGATGCTGAATAAAATATGCCAGGACCTTGGTGTGGATATTACTTTCTAATTTTCTAGTCTTTAGTTTTTGGTTGTAATTTTTAAAATGCTTGTTTTCGTCTGATTTTGGTGTATGCACCATTTTTAAAGACATGGAGATGGAATGATGGATACAACAAATTATTAGCCTGTTTGTCTGTTGTTCTTCTTTAACAGTAGTTTTCTGTGATGTAATTTGGTAAAATTGATGTTTTGCCCTCCTTCCCCTTTTTCGTTAGCACATCCTAAGCACCAGACACAGGGAGGCGCTACGACGAACAAGGGCACATGTGTCATGTGGGAGCCTGATGGAGCGATTCCTCCAGGATGTTCTCCAACACCATCCTCATCGCTACACTGACACACAGTGCGCCATATACTTTGTAGTTAAAAAGGCCCAGTGTTTTTTATTTTGCCCTTTTCCTAATTATTAGTTTATGTCATGAGTAGTTGACAAGTTCAGTTTTGTTTGCTGATTTCCAACACAGCTGATATTTCAGTTTCATCTGTTCATGTACCTATAGGCCTACCCATGCTGACTTGCCTTGCTTGAGCACCCTGCCGGTCCCAAGGGAAGAGCTGTCAGAGATTTACTGTGGATCAGACGATGGTGGGGTCTCTGTTGGAACGCGAGAAGAGATGCCAAGCTCTGATGACGAATCCTGCCAAACAGCACAACCTGAAGCCACTGTTATCTCCTGGAGTAGGAGTCAGCAGCAAGCTCCTTCCCCGGCTGTGCGAATGGGCAGAGGAGCAGCTACGAGTGCACAAACTGCTTTTGACACAGGGAAAGTAAGAGTGGAGCACCCTCCTCCAGAACAAAATTTCCCCACACTGGGCTTCTTGCACAGGACTAGTGGCAAGTCTACACCATGTAAACCACATACAACGCAATTACCACATACAACTAAAGCAGATCATTGTCAAATCCAACCTTCTGCACACCCCAGCAGCTCAAAGACTCCTCATCAAAGACATGAGTCTCCACAGCTTCAGCACAGGAAAGCACACAGGAAAACCAACCGGCACAGAGAAAGCAGTGATTCCAACCCAGGTTCTCCTGCTTCACCTGACACAACGTACATGACCTCAGAAGCCTTGTCTGAGCCACTGCAGCCAAGGGCATGGACCACAGCAACATCACCCTGGAAGGAGCCACACAGGAAGCAGATGACCAGTGAGCAGTCGGACCAGATACAAGAGGTGATTGAAGATGTTATTGTGCGGCACTGCTATGGCCACAGTCCCATACCCAAGAGACAGGATGATCCCAAGAGACAGGAGGATGAGGGCAGCTTCCACATCAGCTTGCAGTCAATAGGTGAGTCTAAGGACAGTGAGGAATGGGACACTACAATGCAGGTAGCGTTGGAGAAAATCACAACTGAGGACAAATATCTAGCATGCCTCACAGATGTGCATGTAAACCTTGAGGACCAAGAGTACGAAAACCAGCTGACTGCAGCCCTGAACACTGTGCCAGAAATCATGGAGGCAAAAGCTGTAAAGGCCAAAGAGAACACAGTTGAGGATATCATACCAGACCTTCCTCACATACCACAGTCTTTCATCGGAAAGACGTGGGCGCAGGTAATGTTTGAGGATGACCTGAAGGTGGAGGGCATGGTGAGAGAGTTCCGACAGGGGCGCTTTCTTTGCTATTTTGACAGCGAGTCCCTGGCTAAGTTTGGGAAGCACTGCAGGAAAGGGAAAAAGTGCAAGAACCAAGAGAAGGTAGATGATGTAGAGTGTAAAGATGTTCTGCCTCTTATGGAGCACAATGAGGAAGATCCCAACCACTCACTTGTGTTCAGGAAGACCAGACAACGGATATATCGGATGGCGTCACGCTGCCAGGTGGTTAAGGTGAGTCACGGGACGCAAACGGCACCCCTGAGCTGCCCCGTGGTGCGCAGGAGAACAGTACCTGACACTGGTGCCATGCAGAGTAGCAGTGAGCCTCAGAGAGACCCGAACCTTGAGCAAACCCCAGACATGAAGACAAGGCTGTGTGCGCTCAAGCTTCCTGCATCTTACTGCAGGATTATGACTCCTGTGCAGCCCAGAACAGTGGTTTATGTTCTTTCTTCCCCAGATGCAGGGCAAGGTACCTTTAAGCCCACTCCGATTAAAAGAATAGGCAGAAAACGGAAGTCAGGTGATGAGGAATATGCCCTTAAATACAAGTACAAGAAGACGCCTCTCAAATATTATGACCCCCTGACCAACAGAATCCTTAAAACTCCACCTAAAGGGATGCCTTCAACCCCCACTACCAAATGTCTTTCTCATGTCCGGCAGTTATTTCGTAGCCTAAGTCCAGACATCAACAAGGAACACCATGGTTCAACACAGAGACGGTCACCCCGAAGCTCTAGAAAGGGCGGGAGTGAGGGTAGCATGGCAGATCTTTGTGCTTCTACCTCTGGTTCCTGCCTGGACAATGGAGGACCATCAGAGCCTAGTTCATCCATGTCCAGCAGCAGAAAGGCCTTGTTTAGCCACTCTTCCATCTCTAGTAGTAGTCGCTTCCTTCTAGGGCAGCTGATGCCCACTGTCTCCCACACAGATAGCTCCTCCAGAGCATCTGCCCCACCCCTTGCAGACAGCAACCTCAGGGTGGCAGGCTGCGATCGGGAACAGGATCGTGGAGAGGCACACATTGACCAACTACCAGTCAGCCGTCGCCTGCGTCGACAGGGAGTCGTGGAGAAACCCCTGACTCCACCAAAGAAGCCGTCATCACCTGGCTACCGGTCCAAGCGGAAGTCAGCCAGGACCAGTTCAAGAGCAAAGCCTAACAGTCTTCTCCAGCAGAGGCTCAGCAGCCGTGGAGCTGCAGGTAGTAGAGTGTCCACCCGGAACCGCACTCCAACCAGAGCTTCACCTCGATCTGCTAAACTGGCTGTGAAGCACCTGGAGGGACCCAGAACTAAAGCAGGTTTAGAGCTGATAAAGTCTGCTGGAGAATGACCATGATGTACAGAAAAACCAGCATTTTATCCTAGTCTCTTTTATATGTCTAACAGGAGCTGTAAAAGCAAAGAGCAAAATGTGGTCTTTGTCTATTGAATGCTGTTACATTTTTTTGCACAATTGGATTTCTAGGCGGAAGTCATTTTTTGTCTGTTTTTCTTGTTTGTCATATGCATTTTTTAAAATGGTTAAGGGGATATTTTTTAAGTTTTTAATGAATATTTTTGTCAAGTGCTTGAATAATCACTGTACATTAAAGTTTATTATTTAAAGTTTATTATTTACAGCTAAATAGCTTTGAGTCGTGATTCTCCCTCCCATAAATTTACTTATGAGTTCTACCAGGTATTTATGTTAATATGGATAGATGTCCTTTTTAAATTGTGTATTTTGCAAATAATTTCGTGTTTTCTGTCTCTTGAGTTTCCGATACTGTTTTGTTTTTTTCTCTATATGTAGACAGTTATACGCTCCGCTGGTCCCACAAGACCGTTATACTAAGATTAGCCTCCATTGTTCGGATTTGTTTCTATCCAACAGGGATGGTGTTTATCTTCACGGTTTACCCTTTGCGCCTTTCTCAAAAAAAGAACCGCTTTAATGATACCCTGCGGTCATGGACACCTTGAACGTTAGAGGTTTTAGGTTTAGTTCCTTGAAACTTATTATATTGCAACAATTGGTGCTATAATCTTATTTAAAAGTTATATATATATATATATATATATATATATATATATATATATATATATATTATTTATTTATATTTTTTAGTGTCTTTACTTTGGAAAATTATAAACAAGGACCGAAATAAAATTACTATTACCACTACTATTACAATAACCAGAAAACGTTTTAATATAAATTTGAATGTGTAAACGGAGAAGAGACCAAAGGTTTTCCGGTAACACCTTATTAAAATGTTAAACCGCACAAGCAAGTCTCCTGGCTGCGTATGTTAGGATCGAGTGCGAAAATAGTGTTCATGGTGTGTTTGCGCAGCAGAGTCCAGAGGAAAGCTGGCTGCAGTGCGCAGTCGCAGTGGCTTCCCAGAATTATGTGACGCTTGGCCACCGCCTGCCGTCCAGCCATCCCTCCGCCGTTTACCGTGCTCCCACCCGCCGCCTGTCATCTGCGCTACCCATCCTTACATCGCCAATGATACATGCTGGACTTCCTTCTCTTCCCGCGGGATACACCTAGAATTCGATATTTACATTGCGTCCGCAACAATGGCTCGGGATGTCCGCTGTAGTCTGAAGCGCTAACTTCATTTTTTAGCCTTCAAATATGAATCATGCGTCTGATATTCCATCTGAGTCTGCTTGCTGGCATCTTAGTTGCATTGCTACCTTCATTTTCTTCAGCATTGGCTGGTATGTATGCTGTTCACCTGTCCGCATCTAACATGACAGTGAAGGCCATGTCTACTTGCGTATGTATACTTGATTATAAGTACCTCGCGGTAGAATGTTACCTTTAACGTAACGATCGCATGCAGATTATTTGAAAACCAAGGGAAACGCGTTTCTTGACTGACAAGCCTCCGTTACTTTGTTCAGTTGATATGCGTTTATATCACGCAGTCTAAATGAAGGATGTGTCTTCTACAGGCCCCTGTACAGCGCTGATATGTAAATGGAATGGGTTTAATACACGGCCAAGCAGAGTCCCTGCACCTACTGACGCGAACTGCATCCTCCTTTGATTATCTTAAATGAGGTTATGCACTCGTGGAATAAACGTATGTGTATTATGTACTGTATTCGGCAATCCCTTTAACTAAGATACAAAAGTTGAAGATTATTTTCACTGAAGAAGCTTCTGTCCGTGAGGAACCCCTCCCCATTAATCATATTGTGAACCTCATACGTATTTTAAAAATGGTGATTTTTTTTTGGATCTAAGTAATTTATTTCTCAGAAGTTTACGGTGTTGTCCGCATTACAGGAAACTAGCGCAGTTCCTGTGCGCGCAGTCCAGGGTCCCGAGCTTGGGTCGGTAGGCACGTTCATGTATAATTGACGCCGTGTCGTGCTGCCTCGTGTCATGCAGTTTCCCCCGCCGCGGAGCATGAAGATACCAGGGAGCACAAATCCGAGGGGTCGCGGCAAGATGTGACAGTAACTCCGGACCACAAAAACACCACGAAACGCTTGGGCGCGCGGCATGTCACAATCACGTATCCATCGCGCCTCATCTACTATTTAAACGAGGAGTCCGAGAGCGCATATCATGGCTTGGCTACTCGGGCGCGCAACCAAGCCAGTGGAGGCCAGGTAAGATAGACTTGTTTGTGTGTGTGTGTGTGTGTGTGTGTGTGTGTGTGTGTGTGTGTGTGTGTGTGTGTGAACTGGAATGCTGGATGAGCACTTTATAAGAATGAGGCAAAACTGCAACATCCCACCCCCACCCCCCTCCAGCCTTGGCATTTGCTGAGTTTGGTGCATTGTGTACATCACTGTGAGCAACTCTCAGAGGTGACTATGGTCTGCTAAGCACCCCTCTGACACTCCTCCCCTGACTCCAACATCCTTTTTCGCAAAATTAGCATTTTCCTCCTCTAGGGATGAGTGTTGGGGTTTGCTTGCAGTGCACACTCACTGCTAATGCAGCGTTCCAGCACAGCAGCACTGCTGTGTAAACTGAGTTTTCTGCTTCCAAAGAAAAACTATTATGTTGACTAATAACAGTGTTGGGATTGTGTAATTGGGTGATTATTTTGAGATACTATCATTTTTTTTAATATATATAAATGTACATTAAGTTTTTGCTGTGTTTTTCATGCCAAAACCTTTACACATACAGTGCAGTTTAATAAAAGCTTCAGAATATCCCTGTTTTTCTGCTGGACTCCCATAGCCTGTTCACTTGGCCCAGACAAGCTTCCAGCTGGACGCCTTCGGATCCACTTTCACTCTGGATCTAACACTAAACAAGTAGGAGATTTGTGTGTGTTTGTTTCTGTTCAGTTGAGTATGTGTGGGATTTGTGTTTGTTTGTGTGTGTGTATGTATTGTGTGGGATGTGTGTGTATTTGTGTGTGTATTTTCCTGTGTGTTTATTTTGTTTGTGTGTATTTTTATTTCTGCATGTGTGTCTACACAAGCATGTGGAGTGAGGGCCGGGGGAGTGCATTTTGAGAGATTCAGAATGCTCATCAGAGTCAAGGCTGTGGGAGGCACAGGACGTCGGCGTCATGCCGAACAGGAGTCCTGTGCACTCTACATCTGAAGCACTGTGTTTAAGCCTAAGCCTAAATGTAGCCCTAGACCTAACCCTAAACTTAGCTGTTGTTAGAGCAACATTTTCTGTGCAGTGAGTTCTCCAAGTGCACACTTAGGTGACCAAACCGTGGAGATCAGAAAGAGCAGTGCTCATGGTCCCAGCACAGGATCTATTTCTATTGCTCAGAAGATTTTGGGTCAGTAGGTGTGTGTTTGTGTGCTTATAACAGGAGTGACTCACTGCAATGTCTGATTTTTTTTTTTTTTACTCAAATGTGAGCACTGAAATACATCGACTCACCATCTGCAGTAGTGTGGGCAGCACTTACACTTTGATCAGGTTTCTCTTGTGAAGTTTTAGGTATTTTGAAGAGCAGCTGGTTATAGTATTTAATGTTTCATGTCTTTGTATATTACCCCGATAATTGTTTTATTTTATAGTGATTTGCTGTCTTCAGATTATGTGGAGATCCACTATGAGAAAGACAAACAAGTATTTTCAAAGGTAAGTTGCACACTTATGCCCCCACCCCAACCCACAATGGTGTTTTATAAGTGTGTGTAAGTGTGTGTAAGTGTGTGTAAGTGTGTGTGTGTGTTTAGGGAGGAGAACATTGTTACTACCATGGCCAAGTGAGGGGGAAGGAAACTTCTCAAGTGGCTCTGTCAACATGCAATGGGCTTCAGTAAGATGCACTCTCAGTCTTTTTGTGTGCGTGTGTTGGCCTGTGCCTGCGTTTGTTTCTGTGTGTATGTGTTTGTGTGTGAGTGTGTGTGGGGACCTGTGCCTGTGTTTGTGTAAGTGCATACTTTTGGAGACACACTGAGTGACCAGATGGCAGGTGCAGTGCATGAGAGGCTTTGAATGTCATCGTGGCACTGTGTGACCACGTGTCACAGAGAGAGGGCAAACATGCACTATCCAGCCCCTGACAGCAAGCAAAGGCTTTGTCATGAGCAGATGAAATGACTGAGCCTGTTTTTTTACCTTTCACATCTTGCCTTTGCTGTTCTCTTCTTGCAGTGGAATGTTCAATGACGGCACCTTTGTTTACCTCATTGAGCCACTGAACCAGACTAACTACTCGGTAAACTATGTGTGCATTTGTCTTTTATGTACAAAAAATACTGCCAAAGTACAAACAGTAAATGTGAATTTAGGTCTACAGATTCTGAACTTTTACCTTGCAGGAAACAGAGTCGCGACCCCACACCTTGAAGCGGATGTTATCTCTTCATATGGGTCATGACCTCGCTGGTCCGGGTAGGCGTACACCACACCGTCTTCTAAGACACCTAATGGGTTGCATGAGTCTTGTCCTGGTTTCCATGGTTACAGATCTCCTTCTCTCTCTTTCAGCTGCTGAGAAGCAGGAGGAGGAAGAGCAGACTTTCGCCGATATGCCGTGGTTGAGGCGTCGCAGGAAACGCGCAACGGTGAGGCCCCTGACTGCCGCCTGTCCGTTTCTATGGCAACATCCCTGAATGATGGCACACATATTGCGTGGCAACACATATTCTTTTTGGATTTTAACTGTGTGGTTTGTGCTGTGAAGTCACAGTCAGGTGTCTCTTTTAGATGCCACAGAAGGTATTTGATGAAATGAAATATCTGGAAATCATGATAGTCAGTGATTACAACACGGTACGTGAGTCTTGATTCTTGAGTCTGTCCTAGTAGTACTAGTGTTCACTTTTCACTGTTTTATCACTCTTGATTCATGCTGGGTTGGGTAATAATGAGATTGAACATTTTTGTTGGGGGCAGGGAAAGCGTGCTGCCATGACTTAACAACCCATGTTTTAGTGCATACGCCTTCTTCCCAGGTTCTGTATTATAACTGTTGTCCACTAGGGGGCACGATAAAACAAACAATTTATTAATCTACCATATTTTAATCTTAGACGTATCAAATATTTTGCAATATCTTTTCTATTTTCAGTTTAAGAGACATAAAAGCAAAAAGCATACCAGGAACTTTGCCAAATCAGTGGTTAACCTAGTAGATGCAGTAAGTATGCATTATTGTTGCCATATTGCAGAATACTAGTTTATTTGAATGTGAAACAAACAAACATGAATAATAAAACAACAACAAAAAAATCTAGTTTTAGATGTTTGGCATTTTTATTTTTATTATGCAATATGATGTCTCTCAGATCTTCAAAGAGCAGCTGAACACGCGTGTAGTGCTGGTTGCTGTGGAGATTTGGACGGACCGTGACAGAATTCCCCTGAACGTGAAGCCTCTTGACATGCTACGAGATTTCTCCAAGTACCGTCAGCAGAACATCCGTGTCAGTGCCGATGCCGTTCACCTCTTCACGTGAGTCTGCTGCAGGGACGAGCGTGGGTCAGACAGGGTTTGGGCAAATGTGGAGTGAACAGTCTGAGAGAGCGTTTCTTGAAGCTTCAGATAAGGATGGTGTTGTCCTCACAGGAACATTACGTTTCACTATGGGAGGAGCAATGTGGCCTATATTGGGGGAGTGTGCTCCATCCCGCGCGGAGTCGGCGTGAATGAGGTGAGGCTAAAACTCTTTTAACACCATAGAGAGGTTTAGAAGTTTGTCATTTTCACTTTAAAATGACCTCTAGTAACACACTTGCAGGAATAAGACAATGTATAATACTGCTACCCTCTCTCTCTCTCTCTCTGTGTGTGTCTCTCTCTCTCCTTCTCTCTTTCTCTTTCTCTATATTCTCTATGTTTCTGTCTCTCTGTATTCTATCTCTTTTAGTTTGGCAGCACATGGACGATGGCTGCCTCTCTCTCCCAGAGCTTGGCACAGAATCTGGGCATCCACTGGGATCCAGTTAGCAGGAGGAGTATGTCTGAGACTGTCACAATGTGCTTTCTTTCATAAGATATGATTAGGGCTAGAGGATTAGATTTAGGGTTATGGAGTTAGGGCTAAGGCTAGGGTTAGGGGTTTAGGGTTAGGGCTAGAGGATTAGAGTTAGGGTCAGTGTTAGGGTTATGGGGTTAGGGTTATGGGGTTGGGGTTAGGGTTATGGGGTTAGGAGTTTAGGGTTAGGGGGTTTGAGTTAGGGCTAGAGGATTAGAGTTAGGGTTAGTGTTAGGGTTATGGGGTTAGGGTTATGGGGTTAGGGGTTTAGGGTTAGGGGGTTTGAGTTAGGGCTAGAGGATTAGAGTTAGGGTTAGTGTAAGGGTTATGGGGTTAGGGTTATGGGGTTAGGGGTTTAGGGTTAGGGGGTTTGAGTTAGGGCTAGAGGATTAGAGTTAGGGTTAGTGTTAGGGTTATGGGGTTAGGGTTATGGGGTTAGGGGTTTATGGTTAGGAGGTTTGAGTTAGGGCTAGAGGATTAGAGTTAGGGTTAGGGGTTAGGGTTAGAGTTAGTTGTGGCCATTGGCATGTTCAGTGAATCCAATTAATTTGTGTTTATTGCTCTTTTGCCCAGAGGAGTGTGGCTGTATGGATTCATGGGTCGGGTGCATAATGGAAGATACGGGGTACAGTGGCTACACACACACAACATGCACACACATTTGCATGGACACACACGCACACAGTAGTTGCGTATTTGATGTTCTTTGGACCTGTCCCATATGTTATCATGGGTGTTCTAAGCCTGCACTTCCATGCTGACTTGTGCAGAGTGCAGCATCCCCGCAGGTTCTCCAGATGCAGCATCGCTGACTATAAGAACTTCCTGCTCAGGGGAGGTGCTTCCTGTCTCTTCAACAGACCCAACAAGGTTATCCAGAAGTTCATGGCACACATTTTGCAATTGCTGTAGCTCAAATAATATTATTTATCTCCAACACTCCAACACAAAGTACCTACAAGGGCACTTGACGCCGTAAGGGTTTTGTGTGTGTGTGTGTGTGTGTGTATGTGTGTGTGTGTGTGTGTGTGGGTGTGTGTGATCAGCTCTTCGAGGCTACAGAATGTGGCAATGGATATGTAGAGGTTGGGGAGGAGTGTGACTGTGGAGCAAGGATGGTGAGTGGCCACTATTAACATAATTACCATTAACAGCATGTGACGCTATTAACATTATTACCATTAACACCATGTGACACTATTAACATAATTACCATTAACACCATGTGACACTAGTAACATAATTACCGTTAACACCATGTGACACTATTATGATAAATACCATTAACACCATGTGACACTTAACATAATTACCATTAACACCATGTGACACTATTATGATAAATACCATTAACACCATGTGACACTATAAATATAATTATCATTAATAACATCTGACACTATTATGCTAAATACCATTAACACCATGTGACACTAACATAATTATCATTGATAACATATGACACTATTATGATAAATACCATTAACACCACATGACACTATTAACATAATTATCATTAATAACATGTGACACTATTAAGATAATTATCATTAACACTATGTGACACTATTTTCATCTCCATTAACACCATGTACCACCAGTAGAATACTTAATTTAGAGCAGTCATATGCCATAACAAAGACACACTCCCATACTGCATGCCATCACAAGCAAAATGTAATAAAATGTTAATCATGGCAGGTTGTGTTAGTGTGTGTTTGTGTGTGTGTGTACACTCTCAAGAGTGTGTGTTTTGCTATCTTAGGAGTGCTATAAAGACTGCTGTAAGAAGTGCTCTCTGTCTAATGGAGCCCACTGTAGTGATGGCCCATGCTGTAACAGCACCTGCCTGGTGAGAGCACCTCCACCCACTCCTCCTCCTCCGATCCTCGACACACCCCCCCCTCCACTTCCCCCATTCCTCCCCATGCCGTCTCCACCCCTCCCTTGACCCTCCCCCTGCTCCTATGGGTTTGTCTGTAAGTGATCATGCCTTGTGATTCATGCTGTTGTAGAGTAATGTATTATTTAAAGGGATTGGCTAGCTCGGTCTCTGACTCACTATATCTGGTCCTCAGTTCTTAGCGCGAGGGTACAGTTGCCGTTATGCTGTCAACGACTGTGATATTTCAGAGACTTGTTCAGGAGACTCAGGCCAGGTCGTCATTCTTACACACAGTCTCTTACACACAAAGACACACATTCACACACACAAAGTAACAAATTCACACACATGCTCTCTCTCTCTCTCTCTCTCTCTCTCTCTCTCTCTCTCTCTCTCTCTCTCTCTCTCTCTCTCTCTCTTTCTCTCGCTTGCTCTCTCTCTCTCTCTCTCTCTTTTACTCACACACACACACACACACACACACACACACTTACAAAACACTCACACCCCATAAATCTCAAATTCACTTTTTCATAATTGTCTCCTCCAAGCTGTATAATGAATTGAACTGAAGTTGTCTTTTGTCCCACAGTGTCCTCCTAACCTACACAAGCAGGACAGCTACCCCTGTCAACTTAACCAGGTGAGGTTCATTTATCAGAGTTTCTCATAGGAGTTTTTGGCATGTGCTGTTTCTCAGGACTTAGTAGCATGTGTGTTATTTCTCATAGTACATAGTGGCACAGGTGCTGTTTCTCTTTGGAGTTAGTGGCACAAGTACTTCCAGCTTTTCACTGCATCTGCCTCTTCTCACTGCCTTTGTTGTTGCAGGGCCGTTGCTATGGTGGTGAATGCAAAACAAGGGACAGCCAGTGCAAGTACATCTGGGGTCCAAGTGAGCTACGTTAGCATGGACAAGCTAACCCTGATCCTAACCCTATCATGGACAAAAATGTCAAATCATTTCACTGACCAAGCCAATTTCACACTATGTAATTCTCTCTCTCTCTTGCTCTCTCTCTCTTGCTCTCTCCCTCTCTCTCGCTCTCTTGCTCGCCCCCCAACCCCCCCCACCCCCACTTTGTTTTTTCTCCCTCTCAGAGGCAGGGGGCTCAGAGAAACACTGCTACGAAAAGCTAAACACTGAGGGATCAGAGAAAGGGAATTGTGGGAAAGATGGAGAAAAATGGCTCCCCTGCAGTAAACAGTCTGTTTAACCCTGGTTCATTACTTGTTGCATGTGTTAAGAACTGCACAGAAAAAATAACTTACACTTCATGAATGTCGCAGCCTGTACGTGTCCAAACAACCTCCTGTGTTTTGCCATTTCTGTGA